>NC_136910.1:17639377-18210696 GCF_949606895.1 Notothenia rossii
CTTTATTTTCACAATTCTCCTTTGCATGCTTGTCGCTAGAAGATTGTTTTTGATTAACTTTGTTAGTGTAATCAAAAGTAAGACACACTTTAACTATAAAACCCTAAAGTTGCTCTTCATTAGTTTGTCAATTATTTTACTAAAGAGGACAAACATGTCAGAAATCCCTTAGGCTTCACCAATACTGCAGGATAAAACAATTTCTCTTCACAGAGTGAGGTGCAGAAGAATGCAGTATCTTAACAAATGACTCAATATAAATGTTTTGGAGATTTCCTTTCTTAAAAGCCACTGTTGGTGTCACTTTGGTGAAGGGTGTTCTCTCCCAGCAGCAATATGCACAGTGTAATTCGTCCCCTCTGTCTGACGGTTTGATAATAACCTCATTATTGGCTCCATGTGGTTGTCTGTTTGTCAGAGATAGAAGTGCCAGTTAAAAAAAAAGTTGGCAGGAAGGAAAGTGGGCAGTTCAAGAGCTTTCAATCTGACTCATTGTGCCGGGTCTTCTTCAGGGGATGGACGCTCACAGTCATCACCCAGCGTGTCCATGTGACAGTTTACTGGTCATGTGGGGAAATAACCACCTCCCATGTGATGACGGGTAATCACTTATTACATTGAATTAAGCACGATCAAACACACCGCAACACTTCCTGTCATCCCCATTAGCATCCTGGCTGTCATATTATAGCATTAAAAGTATGTAATACTAAAGTGGAGATAACAAAGATGAGCCTTTAAGTATGTCTGAATCCTTCTTTGGCGGAAACAGAGGCTCAAGTTTAATGTTGTCCTCCAGACTGTTATGGATTGAATATTTCTATACAATCCATATTTGGAGATCTTGCAATCCTTGCAATATGTCTGTGTGTAACATGGGTAAAACGTGATATTCCACCTCAGCACTTTTTCGTTAGTTCCTCATTTAAAGGGGAACTCCACCAATTCACACATCATCATCAGTTTGCTTGTCATTCAAAACAATCTTATGATGTATTTGGAGCTGCTGTTGAGTTGTGCTGCATTGTAGAGTTTTTGTTTAGAGTAGAAGAGTCCCATCATTTAAAACATTTGTATGATTGTTTTGGTGTATTCACTTTCCTTTCAACAACTTCTAATACTACTACTAATAATAATACTTTGAATTTATATAGCGCTTTTCACTTAAAGTCGCTTTAAAAAAATACAATTCACACAAGAAACAAAGATAGTATGAAGTAAATTAGAAACATTACAAAGACGAAGTTGGCTAATTAATTACAAGTTTGACAGAAAAGTAATCCCAACTATTACATCAAGTCCATAAACTATACAGTATTTTGTCATGCAAACAGGGCAAAAAAAGCTCCTTTCAGACTCTCAAACAGGGGGATGTTATGATATTGTTTATTTTATATAATTAAAGTGAATATCATTGATCTTAAGTTAGAAAACAGGTCATTTAAAAACACAACTTTGGAATACTCTTTGACATTTTATAGACCAAATGATTAATGTAGAAACTAATCGACAGGTGCATCCCTTTACTCCTTTACAGTTGGCTCTAAACTGACCCTGATCAAATTCAATAAGACTAAGTGAACTGAATGAACCATGCAATATAAAATAACACAATATGTCAGCTTGCATTGCTGGCTCATCATCTGTTCACTTGCAGCCGTTACGCTGTGATCCCCAGGCCCGCCCAGCTGCACTCCACCCTTCTCGCTCCATTATAATGAACAGGAGGACAGATTGACTGCGACAGGCGTGCAGTACCTCACACTACAGTACATCGATTGCTGGGGGACAGAAATAGGTTGTCTTATTACTGGGAGCCGAGACATGCTGCCATCGGCTCACAACGGAAGGGAAAGGAGGAGAGGGAGGAAGAGAGGCGATTAATATGCCCATCTGCTCGCTGCTGACTCATATTCCTCAGTGTAACACTGTCCAAACCTTCATTATACTGTTGTTCTTTCTGCACGTGTGGTTTTCTTTTCCATATCAAAGCTCTGTTAGCCTACTTCTACACAGAGAAAGAAAAAGAAATGCCCTCCTTTTTTATTGTGTCACAGCAGCAGAGCGACCTGCCCCAATTTCGGAAGTGCAACACCAAAGTGTGTTCAAATATTTAGTTTACCAGTGCACCAGGACCAAATACATTAATGATATTAATATATTATTATTTTTGTCTGCCCCTTCCTCTGTCCTCATTCACACACACACACACACACACACACACACACACACACACACACACACACACACACACACACACACACACATACACACACACACACACACACACACACACACACACACACACACACACACACACACACACACACACACACACACACACATACACACCCACACACACACACCGATGATGGCAGAATGACTGATGCTGTTTGGCATTACTGGGGCACAATTCCTTCTGAATGCCCTAAAATGTGGCCTGCGCCCCCATCCCCCCACTCTCCACAGTCCTCTTAGCGAGTATCCAGTGACCCCCCCCCCCCCCCAGGACACACTGTCAAACCTCACCCTTTGGCAGTCACGCTCACATTGTGTCAAGACTGTTAATACGTGACCCTCCATAGGACTGGAGGTCGTTTGGAAATGTTTGATTCTGGAGGATAAATTATACCAAAAGTGTACTCTTTCTTATCTTAAGGAATATTATGAGATGAAGCTACATTCTCAAATGTATCAATGATTAAGGTTTGAAAATACAAGATTGACTAGAATCTTGCCTCAATAAGTAGCATAGAATAAGCTAAAGTATATCCTAATTGAATACCCCCACAAATTAGCATTGCCCTTTCATAAAGTGATTGTGATTTTTAGACCTGTAAACATTAATGTATTAATTGGGTTATGTGATTTGCTAAGTAAAACAAGCAAAAACTCTTATGTGAATACATCTATTGTAAATGTTTACTGGTTTATTTGCTAGTTGTGGAAAGAAGAGCATTTGAGGGCATCAGGCTTTGGGAAACATCACCGTTTGACATTGTCGTCGGTTTTCAGACTTTCTATAGGCCAACAACTGTGTGTCGTATACTTGCAGGTCTGTTAGGCAGTGCTAGATTCAACGGCTCTTCCCAGAACTACAGCACGCTCCTGCTGGAGGAGGAGACCGGGCTGCTGTACGTGGGAGGCAGAGGAGCTCTGCACGCGCTCAACACCTCCAACATCTCCACCCCTTCAAACCTCACGGTGAGTGCCACAGATCAGCATGTTAATTGCCACAAAGAAACAGCAAACACCCGGTTTCTCACATTTATTTTCATTTCTTGAGTGCTAAAAGAGGACAAACTAATAATAGCCTTAAGCAGATTGAGCAAATCCCATTGTGTACGTCCAATTTTATGGATATGGCATTAAATGCACCAGGCGTTTATTCAAGGGTTACTGAACATGAAGCCAGAAAATAAAGTGAGTTGTCTTTTCCCTCTCTTCCTGTTTGTCACACATACGTACACATTTGTTCTGCTTCATCTCCCCACTGTTCTGTCTATAAATCTTTCTATTTATCTATGTATGTTTCCATCTCTATTTATTGATCTGAGTCATTCTTATTATGCCTCCTCCCTGTTGTTTGCAGATTGATTGGAATGCTTCCCCTGAACAGAAGAAACAGTGTCTAAACAAAGGCAGAGACAATCAGGTAGCTTCATATCAAGTGTATTGTATTGTATTATTATTCAGTCCCTCTTTGTTTTAAGAAAACTCTTTATTTACTGGGTTAACATTGTAGAACATTTCTGCTTTTTAATGTGTAGATTGCTTCTTAAGGCAGAAAAGTTGATAATCCTTTCAAGTGCTTCTTATTACATTTCTCCTGAGAATACAAAATCCCACTCGTTCATTGAATGTTTGCATAAAATAGCCCCTGTACATGAAGTGGATTGACTGGCCTATGCTTTCTGTAGCTCTCGCCAATTGTTGTGACAGAAATAACCTATTTTCCTCTGTCCTCTGCAGACAGAGTGCTACAATCACATCCGCTTCCTTCAGAGATTCAATGAGACTCACCTGTATGTCTGTGGAACAAACGCCTTCAGACCTCTTTGCGCTTACATGGTTAGAGCTTGTGTTGTTTCATAATAGTTCCCTTACGACTACAATTAAATTGAAATGATTCATTGTCTTTTTTCTCTCTGTAAGGATGCAGAGCGGTTCAACTTCACCTCTGGCTTTGAGGAGGGCAGAGAAAGGTGTCCATATGACCCAGCAAAGGGGTACACCGGCCTTATTGTAGGTGTGTATTCCAAATGTGCCCTTTTTTTCATGATTTTATAAAAAAAGAAAGAAGAATACAGTAGAAATACACAAATACCTAGTAAAACTGTTTACACTACATTCATACAAAAATGCAAATGCAATATTGATGGAAAATCTGACAGTATACAGCAGGGCTGCTAACACTCACGTATTGAGCGTGAGAGTCACGGAATTAACCAATATCTCACGCACTCACGGCACACTTGCCTTTCCTCACGCTACGTTTTCGTCCAAAATAAATGTATATAAATATAAAAATAAAGTGAAGGAACAGCAAACCGAGCGGTCTACGAAATGAGACGGTCTTCTGGCTTAGTTCAGTAAAGTTGGAACGATATTGGGAGATTCTGATTTCACGGATCAATAACTCATGAACAAAACGTTATTCAGACACAAATGACGTCTCCGTGAGTATACCGTGGTAAGGTTGACAACGAACTACAATCACATTTTGATCAAAAAAAGCCAATACGCGCCGTCCTCCGAGCTGGACACATTACATTGGTCTCTATCCGCAGCCGGAGAAGAAACGAGTGCTCAGGGACCGTCTGCAAAGTTCAACTCCGAAAAAAGAGAATACAATAATATTCAATCACTATTATACAGCTTATTACTACCTAACTCACCACACACATCAATAGTCTCCTGGTGTTCATACTACAGCAAGGAGTTTGGAAGAATATGCTTTTGAATAATTTGGGGGAATATTTATAATGTAAAATCTTCAATAAATATGGTATTATCTTGAATAACTTTACTATTATACAGTATATTTCTACCAAACTCACTACTTGCATTGTTGTTGTTAGCATCTGGTTAGCTAGCTGCGCTAACGGATATTAGAAGCTGTTTCTAAAACAAGGAGAGGGAGAGCTCTGTCCTGTCAGACTGAGAGATAACTACAGCTCAGTGAGGTAAGGGACTCTCTGAGTGTTTAGATAGTTCACTTTAGTCTAGTTATCTCAGTGGGTCTCAAACGTTTGATCACCATTTATGAGAATAAATGAAAAACAGTTATGAAATACTATGACAGTAAAACAAGAATAACCTACAGTTTAAAGGGGAGTGATTTGTAAAATATCCATAAAGAAAAAGAAAATCTGTGTGCAGTTCTGTTCCATATGGGTGTTGAGAGATGTATCCATAAATTCATTTTGCTCTCAAAGTACACCAGATTGATGCTTTTAACTTCAATATTTAAAAAATAAATCTTCCCGGGGGAGCGTGCCCCCGGACCCCCCTAGAGGAGGTGAGGACCCCCCCCCCCCCACTTATAAAATAGCACTTACACCTATATGCCATTTTATATGAGCTGATTATCGAGCCTTCATTGTAAGAGTCGCAGGTACACTGTGTATGTAGCCCGGTACATTAATGGGAAACCCTAGTTTGTACATGTTCAATACATTTGTAACACTGTACACATGAATGTTTCTTTTTTCGGTTCTCCAAAAAAAATCTCACTCCAAGCTGAACTCAAATGTTGGCAGCCCTCTATACAGTAACAAATCAGTTATCATTTAATGAAGGCAAACACAATAAATTGTTCCCACTATTGCAATAATTGATCAACTTAGTATTTTTATCCATATGTTAAACATTAGTCACAATACCTGATACAGTCAGTGTATGCTAGAGCTTTCTTCCTGGGTGCTATTATATCTTGAATAGATATTCTTCTTATACCAATAAATGAGCTGCCATTCCAAGTTGAATTTGTTTCATACACAGCATATTATAGTCATAGAAGCATGAAGCTAAGGGGAACATTTGCTGGCAAAAACAGGGTACCATGCTTGATTCCAGCTAAAACGATAACCTGCAGATTTGCTAGCTACTCTGCGAGGCTATACGAAATGCTAACGTCATCCCGCTATGAGTCTGTCAAGAGCCTTCGTCATCGAGGTCATGGTATATCCAGAGGGGCTAAGTCAAGGGCAGGACTAGCTTTAGACGCTAACATGCTTACAATGACAATTTTAACATGGAGATGTTTAGTAGATAGCTTTAATTTAGCGCGTAAGCATGCTAAAATGTGCTAATTAGCACTCAAGCACAACTGAGGCTGAACATATTTTTGCATGTATTTGTTCATGAAGTAAGTATGAAAAAGTGATTTATAAGTGTTAGGCAAACTAAAGTTTTGAGCTAATGACGGCGCTAGGTAAAAAGTCAGAGGATCAACACAGTTTTACAGTTCATTTTGCCGGGGAACATCCCATTCTGAACCAAATTTCATCGCAATTTTCTTCTGTTTTTCATCCTTCTTCAGACGGTGAGATGTTCACAGCCTCTCAGTATGAGTTTCGAAGCTCTCCAGATGTGCGCAGAAACTTCCCCTTCCCTACGCTCAGGACTGAGGAGGCCCCAACTCGATGGCTTCTGGGTAATTACATTACATGACAACAAAAGCCATAGAAGGGAGAAAAACCTTGAAAAAACATCAAGTAATGATTAAGTGTGTGCAAAAACGTTTCATTCTCTGGTGGTTTATATAATTCCACTTACAGTAAAGTACCAAGTGGATGTGTTGATGTTAATACAGAAACTGATGGACTTGGAGATTGAAAATCACATCACACAAATTGCACTGCACTGCAGCTCTAACTGACTTAGTTGTGGCTATTCAATCATACTTAAAAGCTCCATCTTTGGTTTCCAAGGAGACACTTCCTCAGCTGCTAATAGGTCTGTGTGTGTGTGTGTGTGTGTGTGTGTGTGTGTGTGTGTGTGTGTGTGTGTGTGTGTGTGTGTGTGTGTGTGTGTGTGTGTGTGTGTGTGTGTGTGTGTGTGTGTGTGTGTGTGTGTGTGTGTGTGTTGTTTGTGTATGTACAGAGGCAGATTTTGTGGGATCTGTGCTGCTGAAGGAGAGCATTAACAGCTCTATCGGTGACGACGACAAGATTTACTTCTTCTTCACCGAGAGAAGCCAGGAGCAGATTGCCTACCCGAGCCAGACCATGGTTTCCAGGGTCGCCCGAGTCTGCAAGGTCAGAGAGAGCAACTAACCCACATACTAGTAACCATAATCATATTAATGGTTTGGAAAGTGAATGAAGGAAAAGACACAAATTAACATAACAGATTTATAGTGACTGCAATGTCAGGGAATAAAGGGTTACGATGGGTGTGGAGAAAAAGTTGCCAGTATTGGAAAATGGTGGGATTATTTATTGCTTTATGTCATCGATTAAAGTGAAGTAAAATTAATTTAAGAAGACTTTCTGTTTGATATTCTTCTCTCGCAGTTGCCCTTCTTCTCCCACTGTAATTTTAGTGCTGAACGAAGCAGCAGTTTGGTATCTCTTATCTTGGTTGGTGGTTCTTTCTGTGCCACTGTTGCCAGGCAAACTACAAGTCTCCAACATCCACCTCCAATGGCAAACCCTCTCTCCTCATTTCACTTGCGATCAGCATCTCCATTTGAAACGACATGCCCAGCAACTCCTTTTCTCCTCCGCCCTTTTTTTCTCCCTGTCGTTTCTTTTGGCCATGCATGGTGCTGTCATTACCATCACAGTATGCTGCTGTGCTGAATTCACTGTTGCAGTTTCTCTAAGGGTTCATAAAAAAAGTGTCTTAAAAGATTCAGAGCGGTTGAGATGACGTTATGAATACGTTGAAATCCCTACAGTATATCACCTTTTGTGAGAATGTGAAAAGGATTTGCTCGGATGCATGGGAGGAAAGAAAAATGAATGTGAAAGCTGAACATTGCGTAAGCACTTAGGAATCAACTTTTAATATCCAATCAGAGTTAAATGGTCCAAACTCATCAATGCAAACTGACAGGAAGAAACGTTTCTTCGTTTAAAAAAAAAAAAAGATTTATTACTAATATATTTTTTATTTACGTCTTTAAGGAGCTGTTTCCACTCAATTTACAACCCCATTTGATACATTTTCAACCTAGCTTCAGGAATTCTTTAAAGTGATGGCTTTTTGTCATTCAGACATAACTAAATTATAACGTTAATGTTCTGAATGTATTCATGAGCTTTGGGGAAATAGCCACAATGAGAGGAAGTGGGATTGAAATTAATATTAAGGAAGAAACTATGCTGCTTAAAAGAATAGTTCACCCACAAAATAACTGTATATCAATTACTCATCCAGTGTTTCAAAAGACACTTTTTCTTTAATACCTCCAGGGTGAAAAAAAGAGTAGAAAAACCGAGAACATTTTGATGAATTTAAGTAAATTGGGGATGCCAATAACACTAGCAAAAATAAATTAATAAACTAAATCCACTAATTCACAAACACATAAAATGTCAATTAAATCATGCCATTTAAAAACATGAAACTACTCAATACCACCCTCTAAGAGGTAATGTTTTGAGTGTTATGCTTGTGTTTGTAAATAGCTGTATTGAAATTGTTGCTGTTGTGAAAAATGGCCTCGGTTTACCTCAATTCATCAAGGTCTTTCAGCATTTTTGAATCCTTGGATCCCCATGGAGGTTTTCGAGAAAAACAAAGTTGTTTTCGAGAATTCAAAGTAACCCATGAGTCATTGATATATGTGGGTTATTCCTTTAATTAATGACCATTGTCAGTGTGATATGTGGAGCTATTATTTGGAGATTATTTTACAAGTTTAATTCTTTTTTTACATTCATACACTTGAATTCCTGGGAAATCTTTCCTTTTAATGATTGCACATTTGCAGTGAAATTATTTCTGAACTTCCTGCTTGCTTCCTAAATTCTGTTTACACAAACAGCTCACGATCCTCTCTGCATCCAAAACAAGTCATTTCTAGAAATAAGGTCTGGAGTCCTCGCCTCCTCTCTTCGTCAGAGCGGTGGAGAGTGTAATCTCTCAATCTGAACTAGGCCACAGCGGCACATGCAGCTGTCGAGCTGGTCCCAGATCAGCCCCGTGGCAGACAGACTCACTGATTTGATGCAGATCTGCAGATAGTGAAGGTCCCTGGTAGTAGCCTCTGGCCTGAACACTCTGAACACTTGCCATTTTTGAGCTGCATAACTAGTTGTCCTCTTCTGTTTGTCACTTTCCATCCAGACTGCATCTACTCCCTCTGCAATCATGACCTATTTTCACAGAGAAGAGTGTAACTTACATAGAAACAAGGAAAAGCAGAAATCAATGCCACTTGGCCATTATTTACAACTATATCTTCTGCTCAGAGAGAAAGGCTGCACAATGTGTTCTCTGCTATATCTTCAGAAAGCGACTTTATGTCAGGCTCAAACTGTTTCCATTATGTCGCCTCGGCTTAATTTCCCCACAGGCGTATTTTGCAGTGCTACGCTCGGATTCATGAGTAGTATTTTCTTGGATTTACGTCATCCCAGCCCGATGACCCTGACCATGCTTTGATTGACGTTGATTGTGATTTACAAGTGCGTCCTTTTAGCTCTTGCATACATCTCTATAAGGAACGCTTATGTTATGTTCTCAGTGGTATCTATCTCTACCCTGTCTTTTCTTCTTTTCTTCAGCCCTTTCCTCTCTTTCCATTAACTTTGTTGTTAGGGATAGAATTTCTTAACGTGGCATTTTTTGTTTTGCATACCTTGATACATCGATTAAACCTATTTTTGTGTGGGAGGCCGAGGCGGGCAGAGAGATTTGATGGATGACAGACGTCTGCGAAAGACATAAACTAAGAAAGATGAGGCGCTATAATTTGAACAAACAAAGAGAAAAATCGTTTTTCTCTCTTTTATTTTCTCTTCTTAATGAGGTGTGGTAAATTACTCTTTTAGGGAGAGATTTCTTGCTGCTTTGTCTCCCCATGCCACCGAAATGCAATTAGAGGAAATGTGCTAAAGTAAGCACTAACTGTGAGCTCCTGTTTCGTAAGACTCACTTCCTCCTCCCTTCCTTTCTATAGTTATGTGGACATAATGATTTTATTCCATCTTTAAGGGAGATAATGATATCATTGTTTAACAGTTTTTTCAATCACAAGTTCGTGTTTGCTGATGCGTTTATGAGTATGAGAGTTTGTGTAATCTAAGATATGTTAGCTCCATTGACTTCCATTCATCCATACGTTGTCTCCTCTGTATGCAGAATGACTGGGGAGGCCAGAGGACCCTGCAGAGGAAGTGGACCTCTTTCCTTAAGGCCAGAATGGTGTGTTCAGTCCCAGAATATGAGCTGCACCTCAACATCCTGCGCAGTGTGTTTGTCCTGCAGGGTCGGGACGCTCAAAGCAGCATCTTCTATGGTGTCTTCGGCCTGGAATGGTAAGAGACAACATGGATTCTGCTTTGAATATTATCTTCCTTTTAGGTTGGTTAAATAATCGTATTCTACACTAACTGGCCTGGCTTTACCTCTGCCAAGGAGGTTTCGGCTCGGTTTGTTTGTCTGTCAATAGGATTACAGAGAAACCTATGGGCCTGATTTCCATGAAAAACGCCTTCAGGGGTGCATTCTGGGCCAAGGAAGAACATAACATTTTGGGAGGAATCAAGGGCTGGATACACAAATTCTGTTTTTATTTTCATTAACACTGAGAGATAGAGCATTTGTGCTGCATTTGGTGTTGGAATAAGCGGATAAATTATCCATATGACTGCGGAAAACCACACGAACACCCTCACAAGTCAGAACATCAACCCAACATCAAAATAGATATCAACATTTATTTTAAATGATCTGAGCAATCAAAAAAAACAGTTTCCACATTACGTCTTAAAACTAATGAACGCACCGCCGTCTGAAGAAAAGCTTCCCATCTCTGGAAATGGGACGTTCCAGGGAACATATACAGCACATGTCCCCAAAATTAAGCCCTGCCAATTTGGTATATTTTGAAGCTTTGGAATCTAGACAAGGATTTCAAATGTAGTGCAGTAAACAGTATGACGACATCACAAGTAAGAATGAATGTAAAATGATTAAAGTATTTTTGGACAAAAAACGTCTGTAAATGTTCCCTCCAGAGGGAGTTTCTCACCCCCTCTCCCTGAAACGCCTCCATTAGACTCCTTTGTTTACTTCAGTAACATAGTGACATCATTACTTAACACTTGCGCTTCTATTGGCTAGCACACCACCAACACATTGTAAGTGAGGTGGCGGGACATTTCTTAGCAGTTGACCAATCACAACGGAGCCGTCCAGCTAACCAATCAGAGCAAACTGGGCTCTGGTTTCAGACAGAGGGTGAAAAGAGGTGCTGCAGCATTATGAGAAAAATAAAGAGCTTTTTGAGCATTAAAGCATGGAAACATGTCACAAAACCTGTCATTTCCTTATTTGTCTTGGGCTCCACAAACCTGCGCTGGATATTTTTCTTTATTTTCTGACATCCTACCGATTGAACAATTACTCGTAAAATAATCCCCACATTACCAGATAACGATAACCATCATTTATTCCAACCCTGAGCTGTCAAAACAAAAGCGGCAGGCTGCAGCCAGAGCTGACGTGACGGCTGCCTTTGGAATATCTGGCAGCGGAGTGAGTGTGTTTATGCAGAGTCATGCTGCATAAAACTGTCCCCAGGGTGTTGAGATTCAGATGCAAAGGATAGCATTGCAACAGGACAGTAACACGATCTACTTCCCTGTTGATTTTTCCTATATTTTAGTTTTTTTCACCACTACACTTCCTTTCGTGGATATTCAAGCTCAACCTCTACCAGTCTATTTCCTCATTCAGTGATGGAGCACTTATTTGTATTATCAAATCTGTTCTTCAGTTTCTAGAGTTCATTCATTGTTTTGGTCTTTAAAAATCTCAGGAATTAGAGAAACATATCCATCCCAGATGTCCAATATCTTATTTTTTCAGTCCAAAAAAAGAACATGAGAGGCATGAAAACAGTATTTACCGTCACTTTTTTCTCTGTCTCGTTCTTGTCCTTCTCCATACTCTGTGTTGTGGGGAAAATAGGCTCACACACCTGCGAGTAGTAGTAGTAGTCACTATGCGTTAGACTCAGGCGTGAAACAGTGAGTAAGCCCCTGAGCTATAACTGCTCACCAGTTTTAAAGACAGATTCAGGTTTCACTTCAATCTCTTTTACCTCACTTGGATGCTTTTGAAGACTGAGGTGGGCACACACAATGGACTTAAGAATGTGACGCATACATTTCCCCCCCATTACTAATCTCACCTGTAGGGTTTAAGATTAAGGGTCACCTGGTTCCACGACTCATGCTGTTGTTATGTTGTTCTAAAAATCTTTTCTTTCACCAAAACCACAAATGGAGCTCTTTATTCATGACTCACAGGGAGTGGGTATTTCGGTGCTGAAATCTCTGCAAAACAAATATTTCCTTCTGGAGTGGCTGATGGTATGAGCTACAGAGGATAAAGAGCAAAATCACACACCTGTCAGTGACAGAACCCCCACATGTCCATTCAAGACAAAGTGATACAATCCAAGTGGAAAATGTGAGGGTGAAACTTTAGCACGTCAACACCCCCAGTTTTCATAAAACAGAGATGAGCAGCCCATTTTCGTTTGAAATTCGATCTGTGCGGCAGCTTCTCCCCTGATAATAACCCCTCGGTGTGTGTCCCACATTGAGTCATTAATCCTGACTGTGTCCTCTGAATATGTCCTCAGGAAGAATATCAAAGCCTCTGCTATCTGCCAGTACGCCTTCTCAGATGTGCAGAAGGCTTTCAATGGGCCGTACATGGAGGTGCAGGACTCAAAGTGGAGGGAGTTCACGGGGAAAGTTCCAGAGCCAAGACCTGGATCTGTGAGTTTCATCTGTAAAGACTCTTACTATTATCAAAAATATTTAACGTCCAGCTCTTTCTCTGATCACTCCCCTGTCTTTGATCCCTCCACAGTGTATGACAGACGCTCACAGGTCGCAGGGCATTAACTCGTCTCGGGACCTGCCAGATAATGTCCTCACTTTCGCCAGAAGGCACCCACTCATGGCCAGCCAGGTGCACCCAATAGGGGTTCGCCCACTCATGTTCAAGAGGAGTGTCAACTATGTCAAGATAGTCGTGCACAAGGAGCCAGCGCTGGATGGGAACATTTATACCGTTCTGTTTTTGGGAACCGGTGAGTTTTACTACTGAGAGTTAACAAATACAATACAAAGAACAAAAGCAACAAGAAATGGGAGGGCTAAACAGAATAAGATAACAGACAAAAGAAAGTTAAAGCACTGAAACATCTAAACTGAACCATACACATGGCTGTTACATATTTGATTTGATCCAACTCTTTAAAATATAATGTATCCTATTTTCGTTGACAACAAATTGGCTTTTCATTGTATTTTGCATTATATAAGTAATTTGATCCAGATTACTTCCTGGTTGAGCTTTTAGTATAAATATTTTACAGATGAATTATATTTATATATAAATAATATAATTATCTGGGATCAATCTGTACTATATAAACATAATGTTTAAAGGAGTACATTTAAAATAAATCGAGCCAATTTTGGATATTGATCCACAAATGTCTTATCAGTCGACAATATAAAATCAACTGGTGTCCTTCCAGTACAGATGAGACATGTTTAGCATTTTTTAGTAGCAATCATCTTGTAGAATATCTCCAATTCATAGATTCTGAAGTAAAACAATGTGTTTCCTTTGAGAAATAAACAGATTTACAGCATCAATGAAAGAAAAAGGTTGAATCTTCTCTTACAGATGATGGCTGGCTGCACAGAGCTGTAGACATTGGTGGAGAGATGCACATCATAGAGGAGCTTCAGCTGTTTGATAAACCACAGCCCATAGAGAGCATGGTCATATCCTCTGCTCTGGTATGTATTCATGCTTGTAGAGTTCCTAATTAACCGCCTATTTATGCTAAAGTAATGCAAATTAAAACCTTTGATAGATCATGGTCTGACTTATTAATTAACGACGTATAATTGGAATGTAAAGAGGCCTTGAGAAGGATTTTATTTATTAATTGGATTGGGTCATTAGAGCACTTTAAAGAATATTTTAATACATTTATACAAGCGACACATATAAGTTACATTTTGGGTGTGCAGCTTATCTACAGCCACAAGGCAATTTTCATCAGTTATTGATTATTAATCAGGTTTTTTAATAACAGTGCATTACAATCCTTGTGTAGATTTTTCTAGTTTCAGGCTTTAGAAGTCATAAATATGAAATATCTCCATCTTGTGTTTTGCAGAGGAGTATTTACGTTGGCTCGTACTCCGGAGTGGTGCAGTTACCAATGTCCGCCTGTGAGAGATACACTTCCTGTTACGACTGTGTGTTCGCCAGAGATCCCTTCTGCGGCTGGGACGGGAAGGTGTGTGTGGAAATATCCTCCCATGCACAGAGGTGAGGGAACACACAGCTGAACACTAGCCACTGCACATTTCCTCTTTTCTTTTTAAATGTCATTTCTGGTGTTGCTTCTCGGGATCAAAGAGGACAGAAAGACAAACAGATCCAAAACAGTCTATTCAATTCATTTGTTCACAAACGTAAAGAGAACCCATTTAAAATATATTGTAAATATCTAAAATGGCTGAAAGTTCATGTATCAACATTTACAAGCTAAAAAACACTGATCTAATTCTAACTACGAAATGGTGCCATAACATTAATTTCATCAGTCAAGACATTGGTTTAAAATAAGTAAGATATGATAAGCAAAGACATAAGGTAAAGGTATAATATTGATACAATTGAAATGCATTATAAGTCCCCAGCCATTTAGTGTAATCAAGCTTTGACATATTTGATTTACAACTGCTGCTTTAAGCTCCTTTTAAAGACAGATCATGATGTGTTTATAGTGTTATCAATCTCATTCAATACAAACCACACTAAGCCTGGTACTTTCAAGTTTACGTTTTCACCCTTTATAAAATGCTTTTTCCTAGTATTATATAACTCCCAGGAGAAGAATACTAATGGTATATACGATAACTCAATGTTTTATAGGAAGTGTAAAGACAGCACTTACAGAGTGTCTGCATTGCTTCCCCATTTATCCTGAGTCATATATCTTCCTAAAACTCCTCTGAACGTCCACGTATTTTAAATTAATTTTCTCCACTTATTCTATACGCTTGCACTTGGATGACAGCCATATAAGCTTTTTACATTTGAGTAAATGTATTCCGTATTCTTCAGGTAAAAATAAAAGAGATTTTTTAAATAAAGTGTATATAAGTATCAACACCTCCACATGAATAATATAACAAGAACCTACAATAGTGAGCTGTTCAATGATGATTACATGCATCATCTGTGTAAATGGAATGAGTAATAGACCTGCCGACAAGATGACTCATTTGGACTCTGTTTACATTTTTGCATTACATGACCTTTCTTTCTTTCTTCTGGGCCCGACAGCAATACTGGAGTCTTGTGAATTATTTATACGGCTTATTTTCCCTTCAAACAGAATTTCTATGAAAACAGGTCTAAGACAATAAGGTCGACCTTGATTTCTCTCATCAGCTCGGTTCAGCTCAGCGGGAGCTTCTTCTGCACTTTGGGTTAATTAGCCCCTTAAAAACATTTGGATCTGAAAATGAACTTCGCTCACACTTTGAAATATCATTTAACTTGAGTTTAACTTTATCTAATTTTTTACAAATGTACAAGTCATTTTGAGAATACTTGCTTGCTAATAATTGCTAATGACTATTTAGAAACAGTACACCCATATTTTAAAGATTACAATTACCATTAAATTATAAATTAATAGACAATAACTTTAAATTGAGCTTTTTTAAAGAAAATGTACTTAACTTTTTCAGGTCATTTTATCGATAACAATGCATCATATTTCACTTGTTTATCACGTTTTATATGTCAAATATCCATTTCTAGTGCAACATAAAATACACATCTCTAAGCCGTTGACCAATCACAACAGAGCTGGCCAGCTAACCAATCAGAGCAGACTTGGCTCTGGTTTCAGACAGAGGTTGGAAAGAGGTGCTGCAACATTAAAGCAATTAACCATGTCACAGTAGAGGCACAATATACAATTATGAACCTGAAAATGAGCATAATAGGGCCCCTTTAAATGTATACTTTAGTGTAAGGCTGCTCGATTATGGCAAAAATCCTAATCTCGATTATTTTGGTTAATAATTTATATCACTAATTAAAAACGATTATCCCTTTACTTTGAAAACATCCATTTATTGAAAAAAAAAAAAATGTGAACATTATGTTTTTAACAGTTGATTACCCTGAACTTTAAGTATAATTAAACTGAAAAATCAATAAAAAAAATCAATTAAAAAAAAAATCGTTTTATTTAGATTATGTTGTTTTCATAATCGTTGCAATCCAAAATCGTAATTGCAATTAAAATACGATTAATTGAGCAGCCCTACTTTAGTGTACTTTATGGAGTAAATGTACTAGTTTACGTGTACATATTGCCAACATAAAACATCCAACACTTTAGACAGAAATGTTGTTTAGTTGTGGGGTGATTCAGCTGGAGATACATAGGAGAACTAGTGCATATTATAATAAAGCCACTCCACACAAACCCACACACAAAAATACATAAACATGACTTTGGCTCACTCTCACACTTGCGAGTTTTCTTGCTCTCTTCATTCACGCTGCATGAGTGAGTAGCAGACATCTTTATCTTCATTACTGCAGCAGACACATCAGCCTCTCCTGTGCATTTCTCTGGGAGGGGGGGCATCGCATTCGGAGAAAGCTGCAATAAGAATGGAACGGAAATGGGAGAGACCTTACGCTTACCTGGTTAATGCTGCACCATGTCCACAGTCTTTATTCATGGGGGTTGTTGGAATACACTGATGTAGACAGAGGGAGATTTTTACTCTTGCTACTCTGCCTTGAATCGAGTAAAAAACTGATACATGTACATGCGGCTCTCTCTGCCTTAAACCTTCTGCAGTCAGATCTAAAATAGGATGTCAATTGCTGCAGAAACAAGGTGCTCCCTGTTCTGGCTGCAAGTGATTTGGGGTATTTTTTCAAACCGTGATTGTCGTGTTAGCCTCATTAAGTTGTTGTGAGGATGCGTCCTGGTTTTATAATGGTCTTAGAAAGCTACTAGATGGTTTCAAGGATGAAGTGTCTTATAACATATCACATGTTATTTCTCTCTTATATTGCTAAGTGATTTCTGCATATCATGTTGTTTTTCTGATAATTATCAGATTATTGTTAATCTGAAATAATAATTTCTGAGTGTTTCCTTGTTAAAGAAAGATTACATTCAAATGTTTTAACTGAATTTGAAATGACTTTATTTCAGGTCGAACCTAACCCAGGATATTTCAAAGGGGATCAGGGGTTGCAAGGAGAATTCAGGAAATGGTAACAACACACACACACACACACACACACACACACACACACACACACACACACACACACACACACACACACACACACACACACACACACACACACACACACACACACACACACACACACATACACACACACACACACACACACACACACACACACACACACACACACACACACACACACACACACACGTGCATACACTCCATTAAGCAACTTTTACATTTTGGGAACGTTTTATATTACCTCCACATCCATTCGTCTTGATTAGTGTGCTCGACTGTCACAGAGGGATTATGAGGTGAAACTCTTCTTTTCCCTGCCTGGAATTTAAGAATTTAGCTGCTATTAAGGGATTTCATTAGGTGTCCCCTCCCTACTCATCCCCCCCAGGTACACATTTTAATCAGTTCCTCTCTTGCTGGAGGTCAGGCGGTCTTGCTGGCTGCATTGCAGAGCTCGCTACATTCAAAGCAGCTTATGAAAAGTGACATATAGTGATGTTGAGAGGTTGAGCCGCGGTGGCTGCTCACCTTTGTGACCTGACATCTTCTTCTATATTCATCTCTCTGTCCTGCTGCACTTCTGTCATGCTGTTTTGAATCCTCCTCCCTTTATCTAGCATTCTCCTACTTATCTCTTTATTTTTTTTGCTCCAACTCAAAGTGTTTTTTCTTCTCCTTCTGTCCCTCAGTGGTCCATCGGAGGCGTTCTGTGATGTCTGGTGACGACGTGCTCCTCCAGTGTGAATTATGCTCCAACCTGGCAACTCCACGCTGGACGCTGAACGGCAAAGAGCTCCAGGGATACGGCCTGAATTCAGGCTACCGCATCGGCACAGATGGCCTCCTCATAATCGGAGCTCGTTCCCAGCAGAGTGGGTCTTATCGCTGCTTTGCTGTGGAGAACTCCGTCTCAGTCCTGGTGTATCTCTATACAGTCAGGGTACACACGGACTCCTACTTCCCCGTGGAGCCTGAATCCACGACTTCCCCCACCACAGTTTCTAGCCCGACTGTTTTCTCCACCAGCAGCCCCACGGAGCAGCCCCTGCCCTCCCCCCCCGCCCCGCTGCCTCCGGGGGCCGAGTTCCAGAGCTACAGACACATGGAGGCCGTGTACATCTCCCTGGTGGCGGTCCTCGGGGGGCTCTGCTTGGTGTTGACTGTGGTGCTTCTTTATGTGAGCTTCTGCACCAGAAGGGCCCGGCGGGACCGAAAGTTCTCCCAGCAGGAGCTGCACGTCCTGGGGGCCTCTGAGAGGAAGAGGAGCTCGCATCTGGAGCTTAAAACCATCACGGGCCACTGTAACGGCCGCCAGGGTCGTCGCTCCATCTCGATGACAACATTCGGGGACATTGGTGATGGATTCCTGCAGATTGTTCCAGGGGAGGGCCAGTTCTCCCCCTGCAAAACGCCTCCCCCTGCCCCTCCTCTGCCCATGCCACCTCCATTACCCAACATTGATTACGCCAACGGGATGTCGTCCACTCTGCCCAGCGTGCTGCGGAAGATGAACGGGAACAGCTACGTTCTTCTGAGGCAGGCCGACACCGAGGGCATGTCGCCGCTCTACCACTCCTTCACAGAGGAGCTCAACAAGATCCTGGAGCAGAGGAAACACACGCAGCTGGACCTGCAGCCGGACGAGAGCTCCATCTAGGACGCCCCCTCTCAGGCTCAGTCCCTAAGTTATTTATTTTATACCCCAACGGTGACCCGTAGTGGTGGGGAGAACTGACTGTCGTATCAAACGCTGCTGTTATTTACCCAGTGTACCCAGAGTACCTCGCCTGATCTGAAATGAGCAGGCTCCCCTTGTCTCCCATGACAAATGACCCAGGATTTCACTTCAACAACGGACTACACTAACCAGACGTTAATATTCAAAAAGTGGAGCTGTGAAGATTTTGGTCAAAGAGTGCGCAGTTACAGAAGTACTAGGAAGAAGGGAGCTTAATGCTTCCCCTGCTGAGACTTTCTGGAGGCTTGTGAAAGATCGGGGTCATACATGTGTGTTGTAGAAGACACAAACTAGGACATGAAAATAAGTCAGGCCAAGAGGGGACCGCAGATATATGAGACTGTGGAAGTGTTCAGGGTTTTGCCATGTAATGTAAGCCTTCTATGGAACTTAAAGTTATACTCCACCAAAAATCGACCTTTTATGCATTGTTAAATCATTCTACCTTTCACCTGATGTGTTTTCCACCTCAGAGCCTTTCGTGAGTTATGGACAGTTGTTAGAAGGTCACATTGCTTTAATGAGCAAAGAGTGCATCCTATTGGGATTCATTAGCTGCCATTGGCCACCTCCAGGTGTGTCTCAGCAGTGGATAATAAGGACACATCACCCCCAAACCCCTGTGTGTGATGTTTGAGCAAGTGAACTAATATACTAAATTGAAGGACCATTCAAAGTTTTCAAACGAGCTAAATCATCCAACAAGTATAAAGTTGGTACCAGAATGATTTAAGAAGTTTCATGATTTTTAAAAGGGAAAACATTTCCAAATAGGAATCCATTTTACGCAATTATCGAAACAACTGTTGATTCTTTTCCCCAAATAATGTCATAAAGAGTCTCAAATGCTCGTCACATCTTACTGGAGTCGAGTGTGCCTTCTTGGAATTGTTGACAAACATTTGTTAACCCCAAAATATCTTATATGAAGATATTAAACAGAGAAAATTAGCAAAATTCCCCTTTGAGAAGCTCATTCTTTGCATACTACATATTACAGTCACCCTTCAAGCCCACAGGGGAAGCCTGTTTGATACTCAAAAGATAGATTTTGTGTGGAGCATCACTTTAAGAAGCTGTTACCGTTCACAAGGGCTCAGGTGGTGAGACAAATCTTACATTTGAAGTTATTTAAAACTATTCTTTCTTCATTTTTCTTCTGCTCTCCAGTAGATTGCTGCAGCAGTTAGTAGCTCCTTTGTGTGTTAATAGGAAAACCTGTAGCAAAGCTTCTGTTAGCATCAATGTTAGAACAAGACACACAGCTTAAGTGGTCTATTAAAGGAGAAGTCTGTTTGTGGTCAGATTGATTGAATTCACTCAAGACCACAGACTCCGGGGCCCATTGAGGAAACCACACTGAACACAAATGGCTGTAAAGGAAATATGCAGCTTTCTATTTATACAGCTCCAACATTATCTCTTTGTCATGGTCAGACTGTTGCCTTGTTTTTGGATGATCATTCATTACACCTCGAAGATGTGGCTTTCTCCTGAGACGTCATGCCATTCTTTTCAGACACAGGCAAAAACTCTTTGTGATGCTACAAAGAGTAAAATTGGTTTCCATCGACTTCTTAAATGGTCCCCTATCTGTGAAGAGCCTGCAAGGGGCCATTTGTCAATCCAGAGAAGACCTTCACACAAAGGCATCCTCTGTGTTTACCTGACATCAGAGCAAGGCCAAAACAGCAAGAACCGCAGACCGTACAGTATTTTCTTGGCAAGGTGAACTATGATTAAATAGTAGGTATAACTTCGACAGACTGAAATGAATATCTAAGTAGTTTGTAAACGTGTTACGGTGAGGGGTAAATAAAGATCTGTCTTACCCAGCAAAGTGTTGAATCAGCTCTCGTAGCAGTGGCTCAGCAGCAGCCCTCGAAGGGGACTCTCAGCGAGCGTCTGTCAGAGCGGGCTGACAGGAACAGCCAGACTTGGCTCCCCTCCACCAGGAGAGGACACAGGCTTTTTGTCTGTTTGCATAGAGTGCTGTCCTCTCACAAGTCAGAAGCAGACAGGAAACATTTGACCTGAGTGTCCTGGTTAGCCTTGCAGGAAACAGACGATGATACAAGGAGGCAGCAGCTATTTTGCACTCGCAGGTTTTTACAGTAGTTGTCCTCTTGTCTGCCTTGTAAGCCACTTTATTTTGGGAATATGCTTCACGGCTTGAAGGAAATCTGTTTGATATCATTAAAAAAAAGTGCTTGCTTTGTTTTGTTTGAGACATGAATATTGTTGCGGATGGATTGGCCAAAGGTGTATTATTCATGGCCTGTTCCACTATATGAAAGCAGGATTTCTGGTCATTCACCTTTAAACATGGATGACACATATTCTTGTTCGTTGGTAGCAAATTGAACCTTTAAACCGCTTCTACTGATTAGGTTTCCTAATTATTTTTGTATCTAGCTATCTCTGTGACCTTATGCGAAGTCTCTGTCTCAGTAGTTATATACTGTGTATAGGCTTGTCTCTTTAGGAAATTACAACTATATAAAATATTAGCGTTTTGCTTTTTCCATACAAGAAATATAGAATACAGAAGAATAGACAGATAGTAAACCTTTTTACCATACGCAGCACCACTAGACTGCCAGATCAAATCATTTCAATCGATGCCAACAACAACTTCAGATTGGGTGAAGTGGTCTTACTTCAAACTTGGCTAAAATGTCTATACTCCTCACCATATGCCTATGTGCGAAGACAAAACCATGATCTACTGTTACACATTTCAGATCACACTAAACAAATAGCATATGTATTGGATTACTTCTCATAAGAAAGAGTGAACTATTGTCAGTTAACTATAAATCCAAACGTTCTCAGACCTCAGCTATGAAGCTCTCCTTAGATGTGTTTCTCCGTATGATACAACCTCACCTGTGTGTCCTAATCAGCCATGAAGAAAATAGATGACCATACTCATTTGCACTTTGCATGTTTTTTATCAGCCTTTTTAGCCATTTCACTTGATTTTCATCCTCATTCCTCGCCTCTCTCCCTCTCTGTTGTTCCTTCCCGTCTCATCAGTTCTCATGACATTATCATCTATTACTCTTTCTGCTCACATTCACACTCTCTCAAGGACCCTGCTGAATTTACAAATGCCATTGTGGCCCCCAATCCATTAGAACTCGTTTTTAAATAGCCCTAGAGTTTGTGTTTGTGGAACAAGTTAGTTTTCTGCACTAGTTCAACATGCTACTCTCCATTTTTTCAGAGAGGTTGACTAGGATTGTGCATATTTTCTGATCCATTCTAATTTTATTTATTTTATTTAAATCAAAGATGTGAAGAAATGTTTTTGTTGGGTTACATCTAATTGCAAATTAAAGATATATAAAAAAGATTGCAGTTTCTCCTGAGTTCAACATGTTACTATACGGTACCTACACATTTATTATATAAAGGCTTCCATTATCAAGGTCCCTTATGATAGATGTTGACAATCCTTCGCATGTTGAAAGCTTTGTCTGAATCTGCGACCTTTGCTGCTGCTTCATTCTCATTTAAGGACAATCTGTTTACAAAAGACACTGTCTCTGCCCTGTTTTCTATATGGACTTTAAAAACATATTTTATTACATTCACCTTGTCTATGTACACAAATCCAGATTGAAGCAAACATCCCGCTGCGTCAATATGCAAGATACAGTATATTTTATGGAGATTATTTTTTACGTGTCGGCCAAAGACAGTAGTTCCTTTTGCACTGTTAGTATTTTTTTAAACGTCATATAATATACTCTTGTAAACTGTGACACTTTGACGGAAGAGGATGAAACACTCTTTTTGAAATTAAAGTCAGATTTCTGTATTTTTCTCAGAATTGTGACTTTAATCTCACAACAAAATTAAAAGAACCTTTTGGTCGGATCTTGAAAAAAAGTGGCCCTAATCCTCTCCCATACACTTTCCATCAAGTTTTTTCTGTATGATTTCTTTTGTTGATGATGACCTTATCTATGTGCTTTTCTCAGAATAGAACTGGCTTCCTGTACGATTTAACCACCTACGTTGTTGCAGACCTTTTATGTTGTGTCTCATGTCTTATTTATTGAAGTTCATTACATTTCAATTTGCCTCTGTGCAGATTAAATAACACTTATGTTCATCTTGGGGGGAAACAAAAACGTCAGCGTCAAGAGCCTTGAGGGGAAGACAGGAAATGACTTGCAAAACATGCTCAAACTGAGTCCAACTCTCCAGACGCCACAACACTCGGTTGTTTTTAGCTTGTGGCAAGCGACAAGGCCACTGAGAACTCCACTGGGAATGGAGCTCACAGTCATTTACATATATGACTCTGACAGAGCAGAGGTATAACATAGGCTCAGAGGGGGGATAAAATGACCATATTTCAGAGCAAGGCAGTAACTTAGCAACAGCATCTTTATTTAGAGTTTTAAATGTCCTAGTGTGGGTCTAGCTTTGCCAGTTTTCATTGGGTAGTGCGGGTGTGATGGGAGTGTACTGGCCCTGATATCTGTAATTGGTGGCATATATAAATTAAAATGCAGGAAATTAGCATTTTCACACAATCATGCTTTAATTCCTTTTAAGGCTAAGTCATTTTAACTTGACATAGATGTGGTGATATAAGTGCACAGATCATTAAAATGTCACAAGCTTTATTTGCAGGACATCTATCACATCAGGAACTGCATTCTTTATGGCTAAGCGTAATTCAGTTGGACATGGCATCCACATTCTTATAACAAATTATCCTGAAGTATAGATATTTGGAAGACAATGAGTGAAATCAGCAGAAGTATGCCACTGCAGAGCTCTGCTCCACTGTCTCTCACTGATCACCATCCTCTGCAGTCATCTCACGCTCCTATTCTACATGCATTCTCTCAGATATACCCAAACCATTTCCTAGTGGCCAAAACTATGTATGCCAGCAGAATAGTATCCATCAATCAACAGCAACGAGCAATCTGTCCTGCAGGCACCTTTCATGCCTATTTGTATTCATGGGGGGACTGTTTGTTTGGGCGTATTTTTGTTGAGAACTACATTGAGGTTATTTGTTAGGGAATAAAAGGGAAAGCCGGCATATTTCAGTCTAAGATGATGAATTCAGGGTGAGAACGGTAAAGAAAGCAGTGAGGATCTTTCCCAATATCCGCCTTGTTAAATTCGAACTAATCAGCCACTGCAGGAGTTTTCAGGACAGCTCTGCGCTGCTGAAGGTAGCCCTATTTTACTTTTTTGTTTTTCCCTTTCCTGTATTGTGTTTTATCTTGTGGGACATCTCTAAGCAGTAGACCAATCGCAACAGAGAGCCAGCTAACCAATCAGAGCAGACTGGGCTCTTGTTTTAGACATAGGGTGAAAAGAGGTGCTGCAGCACATCAGGCAGTAGGAGACAAATAAAGTCCTTTCTGAATATTAAAGCTATTTAAACCTGAAAACTAGCATACAAGGGCCCCTACCCTTTAAAAGATTTCCCTCAAGCTATCACACAGCTTTCTGTCATCTTAATTTAGGGATTTGTTGTGCATTAAGGAAACCATCAAACCTTATCAGTATCTAAAACTGTAAAAACATGTACATTCCCTGGTGTCATGGAAATAAAGAAAGGTGTTCCTCTGCCATGAGTCTTGTCTGTGAACTATTATCAGTGCAGTTAAATCAGTCAAAGCTAATGAAGCAGACAGCACATCAGTGTTGCTCTGCTGATCTTCTGACAAGCTGTGAAAATATAACTCGGAAGAAAATCTACATTTAAACACCAATGCCCAGCAACTGAACAATTTTTTTTAAAGATTTATTTCATACAAAGTTTCATCTGCTCTGAAGCGCTGCACTTTACTACAATGAATCTTCAAATAACCTTGGGTTTAAAAAACCAGTTATCTGCTTTTTTAATATGCCTGCTGACAAGCCACTGGAGGATTCATGTAACGTCTATTTCAAATGTGGCATTTAGAGCTGGTAATAATGGCACAGCTCTGCACAGAATTGCAACAGACAAAAGGGCATGGTGAAAAATACCCAGTCCAGAGCGAGGTCTTCTGCAGAAATATCCAACATATCAACGTATTGATTACTTGAACAGCTTCAAAAAATGATGTATCTTTCTACAGTAAACTAGAATTTAGCATTCATTTTGACTTTAAATATTGGATAGTCCTTGTTCAGTATCTTGTTTCTGAGGTCTGATGGGGCCGATGCACGGGGGCCGGTTAGTGAAGGGGTGCCACTGGCCCTGGATGCTGGGGTTGTCTGTGTGGAAGGGCTTTCGGAGGCGGATGATGTCCAGGCCGGACTGATTGGTCAGCTTGGTCAAAACCTCAGAAATCTGTATCGACGTTTTGCTTGTGACAATTTCTTCCCTCACGTTGCCGTTTACTGCAGGAGGGAAAAGAATGAAGTACAAGTGACTTTTAAGAGTACATACTTTTCTTATTGCAAAATTTAACAGTGTCACAAAGAACCAATACATCTGGGTGAAACTCCCAGTGGATTTTTACTTCTAGCTAAATAGAGGTCTCAGAAAAAACAGTGTTATACTGCCCCCTACAGTATCTAAGAGTAGAAATACACATTATTAACTGTTGTTCACTTTTAACTGTTAACCTGTTAAGCCCGGAGCCTGTTTTCATGCTTTTGATTTAAAGTAGCATTATAGTAGTTTAGCATTACCAAAGTAGTATTAGGTCGTTTCTTTAGGGACAGCAGTTGGATTTACAGAAGACAACACAGGATGTATTTCCTCTCTTTTTCCTAAATTTGGGAACTTTTTAAACATCGGGAGAGTGACACACAAGTATATTTGTCCATATTACCAAGATGCATGCAATTCTTTAAAAATCTATTTCCCTGGAAATCGCTACAATAAAGCATTATTATTATTATTATTTGATGTATTTATTGTGCTAAAGTGAGGAAAGAAATTCAGGATTAGTCAGATGTCACATCAAAACACAGTCCTGAGCACTTACGGTATTCTGCAACTATTTTGGGTATCCTGCAGGACTGAGGAGACACATACACGACAGTTGAAGGGTTGTATTTGGCATAATCCACCACTCCCTCTTCAATGAACCCCCTGAAAAAGAAGGAAAAACGTTTTTAATGCTGTGCTTATCCTACTGATAGTACTTTGTTTGTAGGCCTATTGGTTTTAAACATAGTCAATTTCCGGTTTAGTTAGTTAACCAAAGAATAGCAGATTTATTTACAAAAAACTACTAACATTTGTAACTTTGAGAAAGAGGTTATATTAAAGTAATGTATAACATATATTTTACCTGACTCCCAGCGAGCTCTGTGCATTTTTGGAGAAGATGATGGAGAGTCGTTTGAGCTGGCAGACATAGCGACCAACTCCGTTCTGAAGAACACTCTTCAGGAAGCGACTCGGTGTGCCTCTGGATGTCATCGTTTAACACACAATTAGCGCATATATTTCAATTAAACATTTGTTTTTTTTTAAAACCGCTAGAGACAAATATATGCTAGCTAGAAACAACATTCACAGAGGACGACTTGACGGGCATGCATGTATTCCGGTCCGTCGATGATATGTACCGGAGGGAAACACTTAAATGACACGAGCGCGGTATAACTTAATAATAATACTTATTTTGAAAGAAATTTAAAATGTTGGATTCAAATTATGAAACAAACACTTTTTATAATTCCATATTTATTTTTTGTAGGAATTCACATTTAACATAAACATATAAACGCATTCGGTGCACTTTGGCGTATGTTTCACACGGACTTGTTTTGAAAGCGCACCGAAAAGCCCGGGGTTTGGAGAAGCATGGAGGAAAAGTAGGGCAGACGACAGAGCCAGTAAGTCAATGTTATGTCTTTGTTTTTTAATTAAAACGATATGTATTTCTAGTGGATGCTTTCATGCACATTCATGCTAATTTTCCTTCATAGCTAGTGTTTGTTTAATCAAAAATAAAGGTTTTCTTCCTCGCTGTCTTTGCTCTCTGTGACTTACACTAGCATAGGTCATCCAAACATACCTCTGTTGTAGCTTTGCTGTAAGCTAATTAACCTGTGTGTCTCTTTGTGCAGGTTTGATGTCGTTTCCAGATAACTAATGTGGAGGAAATTGCTGCTGAGGGGCACCACCTGTCTCTTGCAGGTGGCAGCCCCAAGATTTCTGCACCAAAGACCCTTCCCACCCTTTTCCTGTGTGAGACTTCTTACCCAGAGACTCCTTCATAGGCCTCCACAGCTTCTTGATAAAGGCTACTTCCTGGCACACAGTGGAACCAGGGCTTATAAAAAGGATGCCAAGTCTACTTTAGAGATTCCTACAACTCCTGTCACTATCACAGACATAAAACAGTACCTGCGCTCTAAAGAAATTCCCTTCCACGATGGCTACAGCTGCCTCCACACCCCGAGCATCTTTATCAATCCGTCCGACAGGAAAGACAGCTACTCCTTGTTCATCGACAAAACCACCGGGCAGTTTGTGTGTAAAGACACGCTGGTGGAAGGGAGCTGGGAGGATATCCAGGACTGCCTGGAGGTGATGCAGAAGCAGGAGCAGGACTTCCTCAGCCCTCATGTGCTGCTGGGATACCCAGAGAGTATGGAGGAGCAGGAGGAGAGGGAGAGCGAGCTGAGGGAGGTGCAGAGGATCTGGTCCAGCTCTGTGCCGCTCACTGACGTCCCAGAGGAAGAGGCTCTGCTGGTTAAAACCATGTTCCAGGTATTTCTGAGTGTCATTTCAGTTTTTTTCATGACATATTAAGGATTTTCTTTTTACACAAATTATAATATGGAAAACCCACTTGCCAGACACCATCACATTTACATCACCATCATTGAAATGCAATGCAAGGCAAGGTTTCGTTATCTACACCAGGCCTATTCAACTGGCGGCCTGCGGGCCAGATGCGGCCCAGAACCAACTCTTGAGTGGCCCAGCCTCCCGTAGCCAAATTCCTACACTAGTACAGACCATGAACGCAACACTCCGCGTTGCATAGAAACCACCAAACCACAACGCAGCACGTTTTTTGAAAGTGCATCTAGTGGTGCTAGTAACGGTCAGGGGCGGACTGGGACTAAAATTCAGCCCTGGAAACTGACCCAGTCCGGCCACATGAAATGTCAAATGTTAGAAATCCGCTGTTTATTATTTAAAGCTTTACTTCCGATTCGCTCCTTTTTTCCTCTCTGTACACAGCTCCAGTTTGGGCATTGGTCTGTCATCAGATTTCATTTTTAGTTGTTGCTGTGTAGGGGAAGTTTAGTAAAATTATTTTTGATGAAATACTCCAAATCTCCACCCTCCATAATTGCACTTGATTCAGTTGCTTGCTACTTTTTAAGGGCAGTGATGACAGTTACAGTACGAACTGACGTTAATGCGATTTGATTGGATTGTGAGGCATGACAGGCAATTGTATTATTTTATCAGGTTTATCCCAATGAATAAAAATGTCTATATATTTATTTTCACCAAGGGAAGCCAATTTCGGCTAGCCTCCTCTCGCAACAGAGAGTGCAATCTACTGTTTCATCATAACATCTAGAGGGGCGCTGTTTCACTCTTTGTAAAATACTCAATGAGAATGGTGGAGAGATGGGCCGGCAGAATAATTACCGAAACTAAACGAAGTGTTTTTATTTATTTATTAAAATGATAACTACAATCCAAAAAAACAGGGGAAGCCTGGCTTCCCTTGGCCTCCAGGAGAAAACGCCACTGAGTTCAAGGGATAATTCTCGCCCACCTCTTGCTCTTGCCCTGCACTTGTATGTGCCAGTTGAGATGGTTCTTCCACCAGCTCAACTCTGTCCCTCATCATGAACGCAGGAGGCTGGCTGTATATCTGAACTCGCGCCCTCATCATTCTCTTCATCATCTTGCACTTGTTCTAAGCTGCTGCTGATAGTGCTTGTAGCAGCGCTGCTGCCAAAAAGGTTTGTCTATTTGCGACATGTATATTCTTCATCTGTGAGTGACTTC
The DNA here is from genome assembly GCF_949606895.1 of Notothenia rossii. Classification (NCBI taxonomy): domain Eukaryota; kingdom Metazoa; phylum Chordata; class Actinopteri; order Perciformes; family Nototheniidae; genus Notothenia; species Notothenia rossii. Next base: position 17,668,620 of record NC_136910.1, read on the forward strand.
ACCTTTTTTTTCTCTTGCCTTCTCGGCCCCACCTTTTTCTTTTCGTTTTCTTTGATTTTTATCCATGTTTTTTTCATTCTCCCTGTCTGCCGTGGCGTCTAACCATGGTCTATTCCCGTCTCTTTGTGTGGCCGGTCTTTTTTCTTCTTCGTGTGTGATTATTTGACAGATAAGAACCACACAACTGCATTAGCGGCCGCTACCGCCCTCTGTCGGCCGTCAGTGCAACTTAAATGATGACGTTAAACCATTTTTAACCAACTCCCTAGTGGCCCAGCCTCCCGTAGCCAAATTCCTACACTAGTACAGACCATGAACGCGACACTCCGCGTTGCATAGAAACCACCAAACCACAACGCAGCACATTTTTTGAAAGTGCACCTAGTGGTGCTAGTAACGGTCGTCCTATGATAGCAACTCTAAAACATGACTCTCTCAACTCTGAAGCGTAAACAGAGACAAAACGGTAATTGATCTTGTGGAGCAGATTCAAGTCAAGCTGGACCTTTTCGCGACCGACTTGAGCACGGGTCGGATGCTGCATTTTACGACGCTCCCCAAACACATCACACAGAGCCGGCCCGACCCATTAAGCGACATAAGCGGCCGCTTAGGGCCCCGCAGCCACTAAGGGGCCCCCTAGCAAAAAAAATTTTTTTTTTTTAAATTTAAAAAATAAATAAATCTCAGTAAACCGTCACCGTGATAAGTATGTTTAATTAATTGTGTTAATATGCCTAGATTGCCTACTTTCAAAGTCATGTATTATATTATTGAGTCAATAATATACATTAACCGTGCTTTACCTGAACCTCATCATGACACAAGAGAGGACGGCAGGATTGTAATTTCCCGTGTTCAGTGAATGCAACAGAGGCAAGAAACCAGACCAACCAGAGAGTTGAATGGAAATAAACATCTGTCTTATTGGCTGACAGGTGAGCTGTGACAATGTTTAAAATAAGCTGTCAGTCGGACTCAAGAGTTTTTGAAGATGGACATAAGAAAACATTTTCTTAAAAAATACGACAATTCTCAAGTGGTGGCTCACACAACAATCCCAGAGCCACCACTTGAGCCAGGTAAACAAGGTCTGTAAATGTCAGTAAACTTCCAAGTTATGCGAACATGTAAGCAAAGCATAAATTACAGCTACGTTGACGTTACTTTGAATCGCGGGGGTAAGCTAAACCGTTAGCAAGTAGTTATAGCTAGCCAGATATATTAAATAAACACTGTCATATAATCTAAATGTAATGTTTTTTAGCGTTACCTGGTGATTTCAAAGAAAGCTCTCTGGGAAATGTTGACTTACTGTTCGACATGAAGCTAGAAGCTACCTTACAGTACACAGTTGATCCAGAGTCCTGTCAGTTAAAGTGTTTCACAGTTAGCTTAGCTAAGCATCAACCTAGCACTGAAATATATGGATGTTATGCAGTGTTGGGCAAGTTACTTTTAAAAAGTAATAGTTATAGTTACTGCTCTCAAAAAAGTAACTAGTTACTTTATTAGTTACTCAATTATAAAAGTAACTAGTAACAAGTGACTTTACTTTACTTTAAAAATAATAACAATAAAAATACAAATGTTTGTGTTGTTCTGTGGCACAGTAAGATAATGCTTTCTCTCCTGCGCACAGTTTACATTTGACCGTAATATTTTTTGCGTCCTTTATCCCCACAAATTGAAAATAGTGGTTTTATCTCCAAGTTGTAAATGCGCTGCTGCTCTCGCTGATACTTGCATCTGCCATTGTTTGTGTGTGTGTGTGTGTGTGTGTGTGTGTGTGTGTGTGTGTGTGTGTGTGTGTGTGTGTGTGTGTGTGTGTGTGTGTGTGTGTGTGTGTGTGTGTGTGTGTGTGTGTGTGTGTGTGTGTGTGTGTGTGTGTGTGTGTGTGTGTGTGTGTGTGTGTGTGTGTGTGTGTGTGTGTGTGTGTGTGTGTGTGTGTGTGTGTGTGTGTGTGTGTGTGTGTGTGTGTGTGTGTGTTAGCATTAGCCAGTGTTCGTGTGTGTGTATTTCCCCGATAAGGCAAGACCCGCCCAACTCTGACTCTGATTGGCTTACCCTGAAATGTTACCCCGCATTAACCAATCATCACTCCTCTCTGGTTACTTTCACTTTTCCATGGTGCTGTGAGAGAACATCGTTGTATTCGCCTGTAAGTTACATCCACAGGGAGATTCGGTTCAGTTCCATCACATAATGTAAAGCAGTAACGCACCCATTTAAATCACAGTAACTATACCGGCACTACTTAATGGGAATAGGTAACTAGTAACGCTATTAGTTTCCGCAAAAAGTAGTTGCATTACAGTAACACTGATGTTTTGTGACAGTATTTCTGAGAAACAGTCAGCTGAAATGGTGGCATAGTTGCCACTGCTTTACATGTCAACAGCATGTTTGAACGTATTTGCAGCAGTAAATGTGGCTGTTTGGCCACTGATTTTTCCATAACAACATCTGAATTTAAATATGCAACCTCTTTTTGTGACAGATTTTTGCAAGAAATTATAATTCTTCTGAATGATATTCCTATTGACAGCTAGTTTCTATGTAAACATTATGAGATGGACAGCCAGAGAGAATAAATGAAAAACAGTTATGAAATACTATATGACAAAACAAGATTACAGTTTAAGTGATTTGTAAAATATCCATAAAGAAAAATCTGTTTACAGTTCTGTTTCATATTGGTGTTGAGAGATGTATCCATAGATCTCTTAATTTTTCTCTGAAAGTGCACCAGATTGATGCTTTTAACTTCAATATTTAAAAAAATATCTTCCCGGGGGAGCATGCCCCCGGACCCCCCTAGAGGAGGTGAGGACCCCCTAGAGAAAGTTAGGTCCACGGTGTTTACATGCTTATTTATACAATATGTGTGCTTATGCTAACATCATAAGACAAAAGTTTGTTCCGTGTTGTGTGTAGTGAGAACGCGCTAGAGTGAGGGGGTCCCCCAAGCTAAAGCTCGCTTAGGTCCCCCAAAAGTCTAGGGCCGGCCCTGACATCACATCTCCGGCACAAATCACGGATGTGATGACAGATTTCATTGCGAGGTTGAAAGATAACTTTGCCGGTCGATTGGATGGACTTGCTCTGCCCACAGAGGTGATGGGCTTTGCCAGAGACCCCTTCACTGTTGCAATAGAGGGGGACGTATCAACCAGAGCAAAGGAAGTGGTCCCCTGCATCGACAATGGGAAATATACACTGGAACTTATTGACATGCAGTGCACTAACGGGCCAGCGAAGTTTTGGAGTGATGTCAAAAAACAGCAGTTCCCTAACGTTCAGAAAGTAGCGATCTGTGTGCTCAGTATGTTTGGATCAACATACACATGTGAATCAAGCTTTTCACACATGAACTCAGTCAAAAGTAGCACTCGCTGCTCCCTGACTGACAGCACTCTTCACCAATGTCTTAGGATTGCATTGACATCCTATGAGCCAAAAATCACTGCTCTTGTTCAAAACAAAAAATGTCCCTTCTCCCATTGAGAAAGTCAGCGATGACAAATCACAAATGAGGTGATAGTAAGCACCTAGTTTACTATAGTAGACGTCTAGTGTAGTATTCATTCATATAGTTACCCGTATCCCTTGTTATGGGTTTGTGCACTGAAGGGTTTGACAGTTCTTTCTGTATTCATTTAAATGCACTTTGTAATGTGTCTGGGTCAAATGTGACCAAAACGTATGATTTTTTTTGTTATTACTTGAAAAGTGAAAAAATTGTATTGCTACAGTACTACCTCTTTGTGTTGCATTGGAGCTCTTTAGCTGTTTTTTTTGTATGTGAGGACATTTATTAAGACTGCTATTATTGTATTCAGTTAAATGCACTTTGTGATGTGCCTGGTTCAAAAAAAATTACCAGAATATTTGACTTCTAAAGCAAACAAATGTAATGCTACAACTGTGCACTTTTTTTTCAGATTCTGTTAAATTAATGCTAATTTGTTGTGTTTTTATGCACTTTTTGACGTACCTTTGTTAGATGAACGATGAATAAAAATTGGATGTTTTTCATCGCAGTAATATGTGTTGGTTTAAAATGTGTCACGACCCGATTTTTACAGGCCGCTGAATGTCTGGCCCAGCTGAATTTTGTAGTTATAAAATCTGGCCCAACTGAATGTGTAATTGAATAGCCCTGTTCTACACAATAGGCCTATAGTACATGTAAGCAGATATGTATTGGAGATAAAGGTGGAAGAAACCCACAAGTACCGAAAACAGAAAATATTGTAACATGTCAATAATTTTCCTCACAGGATAATAAGCTTTACTAATGTTTTGTTTCAGATCTCAAAGGTCTCCAATGCAACACTCAAGAAGTTTGGCGTGAGACTCTTTAAACCCACCAAGAGTCTTGTTTTCCCCTGGTTTGGGGGCCCCGACTCCTCCCTGAAGGGCGTGAAGCTCCTCTCCGCCCAAAGCACAGACAATAACAAAGTCATTTATAAAGAAGCCACAGTCCCAAAGTGTAATTCTTTCTACAGCCTGTTCGGCCTCCCCCTGGTGGGCCGTATGGACGCGGAGGTGGTGCTCACCGGTTCTGAGCTGGACACACTCGCTGTGAGCCAGGCCACAGGACTCCCCAGTGTGGCTCTTCCACGGGGGGTCAGCTGCCTCCCACCCATCTTGCTGCCTTACCTGGAACAGTTCAAGAGAGTGACGCTGTGGCTGGGAGACGACATTCGCTCCTGGGAGGCGTCGAAGATCTTCTCTCGTAAGCTGGGTCTGAGGCGCTGCTCGCTGGTGCGGCCTGGGGAGTACAGACCCTGTCCCATGGAGGCGCTGGCTCAGGGGAAGAACCTGGGACACATCATCAAATCCTCCATCCCAGCAGCACATAAGTCCATCGTGTCCTTCAAGCAGCTCAGAGAGGACGTGTACGGGGAGCTGTCAAACACAGAGCAGGTGGCCGGAGTGAAATGGTCCAGGTTTCCCGAGCTCAACAGGATCCTGAAGGGACACCGCAAGGGGGAGCTGACTGTTTTCACAGGTATGAAGAAAAAGCATGATGTTTAAAGACCAAGCTCTGAATCACAGTTCATAGTATTGTCTTTGTTGTTGTTTAATTCTAATACTAAATGATCAACCAACTCTACAGTTCCCCTAGGCCCAAAAGAGTCGTTGCATCTTTCGGCACATTATTTTGGTTTTCTAGCCCACAAAACCATAGTTGTTATTTTTGAATACCTCCTGATTATTTTCTTAATTAATGTTGTCTACACAATTCAGAAAATGGCAAATAAATGTATATCCCAGGTTGTCAAATGCCAAGTTGATGTTAAAATGTATTGTTTTATCAGTCCTAGGGATGTAACGATATATCGGATATCGTGGTAAATAAATGTCTCAACATTTATTTATTTTTTAAACCTTTATTTTTAAACCTTTATTTAACCAGATGTTCCCATTGAGATCATCGATCTCTTTTTCAAGGGAGACCTGTCCAACATGGCAGCAAGTAGGTTACAACATGAACATAAAACAACAGATAACACAAAAGGACATTGTATTTACAGGGCTACATGTACATACCTAGAGACATTGACAAGTACCAACAGTATATTTATATCTCGCCCTGTCAATAAGCCTCACCTTCTTGGCAAAAACTGTATTGTTTTTGAAGTGGTGGAGAGACAATGCACAATTTTACCCACTGCAGTCACCCATGGCCAAAGCATATCTCTCTGTCCCAGCAACATCAGTACAAAGCAAGAGAGTTTTTTCCACAGCAGGGGATATTGTAAACGCCCAAACATCCCAGCTTCTACCTGGAAATGTGGACATGCTCATATTCCTAAAAGATAACCTTGATGATGCTGAGTGAGTGAGTTAGTGAGTTAGAGTTGAGTTACTTGAAAAACAACTTGAAAGTGAAACTTGATTTATTCTATTGCAGGGTCTGATTATTATATTGTTGACACTTTAAAATACTACTATACAACTAAAATGCTGTACAAATCAGATTTATATATTTATTAATAAAGAAAAAAAATTCAAGTAAAAAAAGATCACATTTGTTTTCCTTTATTTTTCCATATCGCGATAAATATCGTACCGTGGACTTTTTATCGCGATATTATCATACCGTGAGTTTTTGGTATCGTTACATCCCTAGTCAGTCCACAACCCAAAGATAGTAAGTTAAATAAGATATAAAACTGAAAAAATAAGGAGTTCTCAAAATTTGGTATGATTTAAAAACAGCATTTTTAGATATTTTCATTCAAAACAGCTCCAAAGGCAGCAAAGGGTTCTCTACAACCGACCTTCTGAATGTCAGAGTAAGAAATGTGGCCACTAGTTCGTGAAAACATTTAACAAAAATATAATAGTTGTGCTTCAACTAGTTTGAATGCTCCCAAGTGGTCAAGAAAAAATGAAACTAAAATGTATCCATTGGTCTTAATATATATGTTTGTTTTTATAACCAGGTCCCACTGGCAGTGGGAAGACCACCTTTATCAGCGAGGTTGCTCTGGACCTCTGCATGCAGGGCGTCAACACGCTGTGGGGCAGCTTTGAGATCAACAACGTGCGTCTGGCCAAGGTCATGCTCACTCAGTTTGCCATGCAGAGGCTGGAGAACAACCTGGAGCAGTACGACTTCTGGGCAGACAAGTTCGAAGAGCTGCCTCTCTACTTCATGACTTTCCACGGGCAGCAGAACATCAAGTAAGTGTGTCAATGAATATGTCCTTCTAAATCCCAGTAGGCATCCCATGCTACATTTCCTAGTGCTTTAGCCAAGACCATACAATCAATTAATTAAACTGGATTCTGTCAAAAATAGCTGTAGGAATATGCCAGTGTTTGCTTTTAACTTGCTTTAATTCTTTGATATGGTGCCAAATTCAAGCTAAAAAGGGCTGCAAGGATAAGTCAGAAAACAAACTGACATCTACTCATTGGTTAAGCCCTTTAAAGAGGACATATTGTGCTCAATTTTAAGGCTATACGTGTAAATTGGGTCTCTACTAGAACCTGTTCACACGCTTTAATTTTGAGCAGCTGTCTCTTTGGATCCCTTTTCTGAAAAAGCCATCGGTGGTGGTACATTCTAACAAGTTACATAGAAAGGGGAGCCAGATCTGAAAGGCTTGTTGAATCCCATGTTTACCGAATGACATTGTTTTTTCATGATGTCGCCCCCAAAAAAGAGCCAATTTTCAGTTTATTATTTTGGGTTTTGTTTTGATAGTTTTACAGAAACAGATATTTGAAGACCGTGCATTATTTTTACTGACTGTACAATTAATGGACGGATTTTCAATAGGGCGGTGCTGGACACAATGCAACATAGCGTCTACCTGTATGATATCAACCACGTCATCATCGACAACCTGCAGTTCATGATGGGGCAGGAAAACCTCTCAGTAGACAAGTGAGTAAGATTTAAAACAAATGCAAAGAAAAACAACCTTTTTTTCATGTTCCACTCTCAGTTTCATCAATGTTGCTTTCCCATCACAAATACGTAATGACATGATGTTTCCAGGTTTGCTGTCCAGGACCACATTATTGGAGCCTTCAGGAAGTTTGCCACCAACAGCAGCTGCCACGTCACGCTGGTCATTCACCCGAGGAAAGAGGAGGACGACCGGGATCTGCAAACAGCATCCATCTTCGGATCAGCAAAGGTAAGACAGAAAAAGGTGTAGAACTCGGGATCAGAATTGTATTTTAAGACAATTTGATTCACAAGTTTGTACACTTAATTATTTTTAAATAGGACAAGGGGACTCAAGGAGAGGACAGAACAAAACATTGAATCAAAAAAAGTATATGGAAAATGTGATTAAAAAAAATATCAAATACATATAAACACTTAAAATAAATAAATAAATAAAGGGTTTTAAAGTATAACAACACTGCACAAAACAATAGAATAAGAAATGATCAATCGCAAAATATTGTTTCAGATATAACAATTTAAAGAGTTTTTATACAAATCATTATTCACAAAAGGATAACAATTCTGAAAAACTGCTGGAAAGTCCAAATAGAAATTCAATCCCAACATATCCCCTATATTACTTGCTGTATTTTACTTTTCTTTAACATCCATTTCCTCTTATCGCCTATGCCTTTTCATTTTATACATTTGCTCGTGAGTGTCGCGCTCTTTTTCTATTTAAAAGTAGCTTATCTTTACAAATAAAAAACCCACTAATTGAGTTTGAGAATACAAATGTCCTGACCATGTTTACAAAGCTGCAGTCCTTTTTACAAGAAGCATCTCCACTTTTTTAACCCTTTCCAGGCCAGCCAAGAGGCCGACAACGTCCTGATCCTGCAGGAGAAGAAGCTAGTGACGTGTCCCGGCCGCAGGTCCCTGCAGGTCACCAAGAACCGCTTTGACGGAGACGTGGGCATCTTCCCTCTGGATTTCCTCAAGTCTTCACTGACTTTCGAAGCTCCCATCCAAGGCAAGCACAAACTGAGGAAGGTCGCCTCCAAGCCGGAAAACGAGGGGGACGAGGGAAATAAGGTTGAGGTAAAGAAGGTAGAGGTTAAAAAAGAGAAAGCGGCCAAAATAGCAAAGGCTCCACGAACTGTAACCGGAAAAGAAAGCGTGCAGCAGTAACGATTATATAGTATACTTGTAAGGCAGAAGAGATTACTGGGATCAATAAAGTGTTAGATAGCAAGGATGTTTGACAGTTTTATGTCAATAACGAAAGGTTCAACTAAGCTGAATAGTAAGTATGTTGAAGCAATGCAAAATAAGCTTGTAATTCACAATGAAACAAATAATACTGTAATATTTCATTATGGAGCAAAGTATGAAGTATGTTCTGAGCAGAATGTGAAACAATGATGGGAAAGTGTTGGCACATGATAAGCTTTTCTACTACTGTATATTAAGACAAAGTTCTCTGTTCAAAGTGTTTATGAAATACATCATGACTCGTTCAAGTTCACAAAAAATTCCGTTTTCATGGTAATGTCCAGTATTTCACGGTAGAACACTATCACACTGTCTGCGTGCCAGGCAGATACAAACACTTGCACATTGCCTTAGTGTGCTCTCTACTGACATTTTGTCCAAGGATGATTTATTGTATGAGCTACTTTTTTTTCAAATAAAATGCTTGAATGCTAAAATGTCCGTTTTCTTATTTGATCAACAGAGGGCAGTGTGTGCTTTATTACAGATAGAAACTTCCACAGTTAATATTGCCACCCTTTTTCAACACATGGCTACAAATGTGTTTTTTATTTAGCTTAGTATTTGGGTTTCAATGGCAGATTTATTGATTTGTCTCAGATGTCTGTGCTTGATACTAACAAGCTTTAAAGTGCACATTTAAGCATTTTACCACCAATAATTTAACTCATGCACTATTTAGCAACACTGGAAGCACTGTATTGCCTCTTGCGTCATTCCTTTCTATATACATATTCAGTAAGCTGGTGATTTATAAGATAATCAGAGATTCTTTGAAGGATTTAACAGTAAATAAAGGATGTCAAATTAGCTCATTATTGCATCTAAAGCAGTCAAATGCAACCAACACATCGATAAAATGAATTTAAAACAACATCATATAAAAGTAAAAGACTCAGAGGGAACATTTTACTGCACTATTCCTGTTTATCATGTACATTTTGCTGGAAAAACATGCTTGTATTTAGCAGGAGTTTTACTTGTAGTTGAGTATTTTCCCAGTTTGTCAGTACTTCTTCCACCACTGCAGATTACACATTAGGTTCAAAGGTTTCCATTATGTTTTAATGCACCTGCCTAATGGGGTTTTTTTCATTGGGAAATTGAGCCATCTCCGGTGTCACATTCCACAATCCATTATTTAGACTTGGTGACTTTAATAAATGCAAATGTGTTTCAAGACATCTTCATATTAATATTTCATGGGTAAAGTCAATTGCCCCACCCGGGCTGCAGCAGTGTGGGGTTACTTGTGGAATCAGCAGCTTTCAGAGGTGAGAAGCTGCTCTCTGCTGTACTGCTCTCTGCTGCAGCATCTATTGGTGCTTGCAGTGTTGTATTTCATCACAGTCACTGCGAAGCCAAATACAAATTCAGATTTATGACAGAGAGGGAATGGTTTACTGTGGGAATATGGAAGTGCCAGAGTGTTTGATATCAGGGCTTCTGATGGTTTTCAACATGGGTAATCCAAACAGCTGGTTTTTGTCTCTACCTGGGAGTCTCTAAATAGTGGACCTTTGCCTTTTGGAAATCTCATCAAGAGACTCTTGGACTCCAGTTGCATCAGAAACATGCCCATAGCAGGAGGCATGAAACATTAAACAATGATAACTTGTACAAACCAATACCATATTTCAATGTATGACACATATAGATGCATATATCAAAATTGAGGAAGCACTGCCTTGTCAAAACCTGCTGGCTATAATTTCCCACAGGGTTGTAAAGTAACAGACACCTGTAATCAGAATTACAAAAATACTTGAATCAACCCAGATTACATTTGAAAACACGTGCAATTAGATTATAGCCTGGTTAGATTGTCACGGATCACTTGATACATTTTGTTTACATCTTTAAATAAGATATTAATTTATCAAAAGTGCATTGCACATGTTGTAGTTTTATACACTGCACTTGTAGTTTTTGGCAGCATTTTCTTTATGTACTTTAACAGTTTTTTGGGGGAATTCAATGGATTCGGTGACTTCTTATAAAAATTCAGTAACTGACCACGTTTCAAAGTAATTGAAGCCAGCATTTGAGGTATGGTAATTAATTATTTTTAACTAAACTTCATGATCTTATTTTCCTTTGACCTAGACGTTTTCAGCCCCAAACAACGTTCATAAGTGAACTCACTGATTTTATCAGACTGTGCACACTTAAGGCTTTTAAAAACTTTTTTTACACGTGCAGTAATACTACCCAAGACCTGTAAACAGACTGATTGGTGGAATTCCCCTTTAATATCATTATGCCATTGTTTATCTAAGTCCAGAGTTCACAGAGATTGGAGCCTCTCCGTCTGCCTCTGAGATCTCTGCTGGCTCCTTCTGTGACAGAGCGGTCCGTGGAAGCCCCTGGCCCCAGACTCACTTTACACATGGTATGTGGACCCCTGAGCTCCTCAGATAGCTCAATATATTGTTGTACGGAGTGGAAATAATTCCTGTGTATGTTTGATGAATCCCTGCAGATAAAATGGCAAGAGGGAGACACATGCCTGGTTTTTATTTCATCCTTTGCTGTCATTTCTTCTTCTCCAAGCCTTTCTTTGCAGCTTAATGTTTTCCTGTGAATGATTTACTGCTGTGTAAGTACACATTGCTTTCTATAATGACTCCAGGCTGTATGCTGGATGGGCCTGGGTGTCCTCTTGAATGTGTGGGTGTGGGATACGGCTGCTGAGGACTCTGAAAGGGCCTCTTTGTTTTTGGAGACGTTACTGCTCCGTGATGATGGCGGCTCTGTTTCCAGCCAGCTCCTCAAAAGGAGGGAAAAACGGAAAAATTGGGAGGAATGAGTTTGACACAAATCCATTCAGATGCTCATGACTGCACGGAACTTTCCCAAATACTCACACACTGTAGCTTTCAGTCATGCTGTCAGCTTACTGAGCTTTATCCAAGTTTCAAAGATAATAACTCGAGTTTTTGATGTCATTTCCCAGAGTAAATTTAGGCAAAATGGTTAAATGAAATCTCTGTGTATTGTTGTTTGTGTCCAAAGTGACCTTTATTGAACAGGGCTTTGAATTCCTATTCAAATGGCTGCCATCTGGCGAGGGGACGAGATGAAACACCCTTAGATACGCAGCTTTTAATCATGAAGGGAAAAAATTATGCAGAGAACAAAACACTACAGATATGGGAGGATGTGAATTAAATGAGACTAAGAAAAGAGGTTTCAGCTGCAGATCAAATATTTCTCTCGTTATGTATTTGACCTTGAAAACACTGAAAACATCCAGGTCAGATTAGAGCATTAGAAGTACATTTACTTTATAAACTGTTTCCACAAACAAGGAAAAATGTAGTCAGTGGTAAATATACTCGAGGCCCCGGCTGCTCCCAGCACTGCTGATGATGGGACGCATGGATACATGACATGCATGCATAGCTCTCCGCACCATTAGCTGGCCTTCATTAAGCCATCTATTTGACCAAGTCTGGGGGTAATTTCAGGACCTTCAATCTGAGTTAATCAGCCGGGGGCTCTGGCTCTGCAGATGGACTTAGCTCAGCTTGCAAGACAGGATCATATTCAGAGTCTTTTATGTTGATTATGGTTAAGGTATTGAGTTTCCTTTAGAAATGGTGATAAGAGAGTATTACACAGAATTGATAAGGTAAGGTTCAGAAAACACAAGAATGTTTTTTACTGTTTTTTGGAGGAAAGCTAAAACATCATTATTATTAATTAAAGTTAAAAGAATAGTTAATTATTTTTGGGAAATGTTCCTGTCTGTTACCTTCAATTCGATGAGGAGATAGATACCACTCTCAAGACCTTTACAGTAATAAAGCTACAGCTAGTAACCGGTTAGCTTAGTTTAACTCAGATTAGCTAAAAGACTGAACACAGTGGAAAACAGTTAGCCCTGCTCTTAAACAGTAACATGTAACACCAACTAAGGTTGTCTGGTTTACACGTGACATTATATATGTTTTGTTTGATTTTACAAAAAAATAATTTGTAAATATATCAAGTTGTGGTTCCATGAGTGGTTTTGCACAGGACAGTTTTCTGGCTGGATGCATTGACTTCCTGCCAGACTAGCTATTTATAGAGTTTGGGTTAAACTAAGCTGGGCTACTAGCTTTATATGTAATGCATAATATGAGCGTCTCATCTACTTTATAAGCATATTAGTAGCTTACTTAAGTGCAGGGAAACTTGTGTGCTTTCTTTTTGATGCTGACTAATTATAAATAACAAATTCTTAACAAATATTGCAAAGCACAATACAATACATTGCAGAAAGACATGCATTTAAGTGACATATAAACCAATATCCTCATCTTTAATAAATAAAGCTAACAATGTGTACTTCTGAGTATGTGGAAAAACCTATATTCACAAATCAGTATTGGCATATTTCAAACCTCCGGGGAAAGCAAGTAAATGGTACTTAAGGTGAGATTGTTTTTCCAATGATATTAAGGCTTTATATTAAGCATATTTTCCAATTACAACTGGTAATTAATTACTCATCTAAATATGAAGACAGTTTGAGACAGTTAAAAGCCTATTTTATTTTGTTTATAACTTCTCATCAGTTGCCTACTATGTCTGTCCATTAACAGTGTCTTCTTATGAAGCAAGCACAGCAACTTGTCTTGTCCTTGGAAGAGTGGAGCTGCATACTTCTACCAGTATAATTGCAGTTTTTGGATTGGATACAATGATTCCACTGATAATCAGTTTAAAATGTACATAAATCCTACCATTCCCATTATAGCAACACAAAGTGCACACTTTGTTTCACTGTGCACTTGGACTGTGTGCTAAGACACACACACTGCTTGTAGAAAGACCAGAGGCTGTTTCAGATTCATACTGATCCAAGATGCCCTTCCATCCTCTTAATGTGGGGTTACTCTGCCTCACTTACTCACATGCACTTTGCATATTTGACCCACATTACCGATCAGTGTGCCTGGCTCTGTGTATATTAAAGGTGGGGTAGGTAAGTTTCAAAAACCGGCTCGAGTGCACTAAAATTAAAAGTACACAGCCAAAAAGAATCCGCCCCTTCCTTCAGACTTCCTTACAGAGCACCTCCTCCGCGAGAGCAGGCTGCAGTAACGTTACATATCAGGCAAAGCTAAACACATCTAGGTTAGCAATACTACAAAGCCAAAGCAACTCCGATATTGACTCTGGTTTGACTTCTCCTAGTTTCCACTTTCTTTTTGTTCTTAATTTGCTCCGTTACATTTTTTCTTTTGCGACCAGTAGACGATGTTGAACCTAACTCTGCCATGGTGAAAGTGGCCGCCTGTTGCTGCCTTGCTGGCGAGTCATTGAAGTACTGCTGCAATGCACGCCCAATGACGGCACGCCCAATGAGGGCACGAGATACATTTGTGCGTGCACGAGATGGAAGGCCAACAGACAGGGCGGCAATCCAATCCGTTTAGCTGGCCCGGCTAAACGGATTGGTTGTAGTTCTCATTCATAACACTCCGTTCGATGTCTCACTATGGGATGCGCCTCATCGCAGAGCAAACAGAAGCATCAATCTCATTTACGCCAATTCTGATTAGCGGGTGATCTCGACGTCATCGTCAGGGAATCCACCCCCTATAAGTAGCTTGCGCCACGACGCATGCATCATTCAAACACCTCTTCTCGCTTCAGAGCACATCTCTTTATTGGCAGCCGCGCAGCTTAACTGTCCACAGACGGAACCAAGCTATCCTCGCTAAATTTGGTCGACGGACGCTCGCGAGCTACACTTAGATATTCTTCGAAGAGAAGATTGTTGGTACTAACACACCAGTTAGTACCACATTCGACCTCACCTTTTTTCCGGAAATCGAGAGGTAAGGTTTTGACTTCAAGCTAGCTGCACACCACGCCGCTAGCTTGTCTCCCTCGCTATCGATACCACGACGGCGAGGACGTTTTCTTCTATTCTCACACCAGAGAAGAAAATAACTAAGGGCTATTAACATACCAGTTAATACCCCTTTCGGAAATAAATCTACGCCGTCGCTTTTCTCCAGACTAAGGACGAGTTGTTAGATTTTTTCCCCGGCAACTTTCCTGCTGAGAGCAGGCCCTCTCCACGCCGTCACCACGGCAGGCAAGATGGACGCCTCTCTCCCTCACACCAGAGGAGCCGGGAACTCAGTTGCAAGGCTCTGTGGCTGTTGGTTCAAGATCTCGGACACAGACACACACCAGGTTTGCTCGTCCTGCCTCGGGCTGGAACACGCCCAGGAGGCTGTTGATAACCCCGGCTCGTGCCGACATTGCTCCGGCTTGTCCCGAAAGAGCCTCCGCCGTCGGCTAGCTAGCCAAGCTAACCTGGCGAGCATGGGATCCCTCGTGTACACTGGCGCGCCGCACGGCTACCTGGACACGAGGGCACCCACCGCTAAAATTGAACCCTGCACTGTGTCGGTCTGGGGTTCATCTATTGCGGCAGCTGCAAAGCCAAAGTCCCGCCCTGAGTCAGGCTGGAACTCGGTAGCAGTGAGAGACGTGAGATTGGGACCCCTGGCTACGCCAAGCTGGGGCTCCCAGCTGGACCTCACCATGGCCACACTCGCGGACGATATCCTGGAGTCGGAAGGCGTGGAGAACGAAGAGGATTCCTCTGAGTTCCTACTCTCCGACTCAGATGAGCAAGAAGAGGACGTCTTCATGCCACCAGCTCGGGCTGCAATGCCGGGAACGATGGCTGCTCCCCCAGGCGACAGCACACAAGCTTCGCCATGTCTCAGCGTGGACCTGCAGGCCGTGTGCCAACGTGCTGCATCCAGGCTAGACATCTCATGGCCCGAGATGGCCAAGGAGACCTCTAGGTCCCGCTACGATGGGAAAAATGTGCCCCAAGCAGCGAGGAGAAAGAGGCAACTCCTGCCGGTTTTTCCAGAGTTGCTGGATGAGGTGTCGGTCTCCTGGAGAGACCGGCCCTACAGTAACAAGGCCCCAATCCAGGGTGCCTCCTCCCTGGACTGTGACGGTATGGAGAGGCTCGGCCTACTCCGCATACCGCCAATGGAACCGCTGGTGGCAGCTCACCTCCTCCCGAGGATGACGTCTGCACCGAGCAGGAACCCCACGCTACCAGTGAAGGCGGACCGACTGCAGTCCACGCTGGCGGATCGAGCCTACAAAGCCGCAGAGTTGTCCGCCAGGGCCCTCAACATCTCCTCGCTGCTAACTGCCTACCAGGCAGAGCTCTGCGGGGATCTGGCGAGCGGATCTGGGCCAGCCTTATGGGACAAGATCGCAGCGGTAACGGACATTTTCCTCCGGGTACAACGCTGCGCGGTCCAGCCCACGGGCAAGATCATGGGCATAATGGTGGTGCAGGAGAGAGCCCGGTGGCTCGACCTGACCAACCTCCCAGACCAGGAAAAGGAGGATGTGATGGACATGCCTATAGTTCCAGAGGGCATTTTCGGCTCTGCTCTGGTCTCACTACAGCGGAGACGGGAGTCGAAAAGGAGAGAAGACGAGGCCCTCCACCTCTGTCTTCCTCGGAGGGTCCAGCCGCCACATACAACGGTCTCACGGCAGCCCCCGGCCCGAAATGCCCCTCACCCTGCTCGGCTTATGATACCGAGGCAGCAGCCCGACCCGAGTCCCCAGCCCAGGCAGGAGACGGGGACGAGCTGGCCGAGCAGATCTCTGGTTCCGGCAGCAGCCACGCAGGCGCAACCGACCCAGATCCTCAGCCACCTGACGTGAAGGAAGAAGCGAGCAACCTGACGGCCTCCTCTTCTCCCCTCTGTGACAGAGCTGCGTTCTCCAGCTCCAGATGTGTTCCTGCCTCGAGAGATGCCTCAACGCCATCCTCAAGTGCACAAATACACATGTCTGTAAAATATTGTTGTGTTATTTTCTGTATAAAACATTTCCGCTCAGGCCAAGGGCGCAGCTCAAGAAAAAGGAAAGAAAAAACAATAAAAAAACAATAAAACCAATAAACAGTCCGCCTATTGTCCCCCTTTTGAGAGCAGCTAGGGCATCTCTCAAAAGGCGGACATTAGAACGGGTCTGTGAAGGCACCTTTGCCACGCGCATGCGCAGTGGCGTCAGGGGTTTTGAAGCCGCCTTCGTCACGTGCAGACGCAATGACGACTGGGGCTTTGGAGCCTCCACTGTCACGTGCAAATGCAGTGTCAGCTGGGGCTCTGAAGCCACCACTATCACGTGCAAGCGCGGTGGCGGCTGGTGCTTTGAAGCCTCCACTATCACGTGCAAAACGCAGTGGGGGCTGGTACTGTGAAGCCTCCACCATCACGTGCAAACGCAGTGACGGCCGAGGTTGTTAAAAACACCACCACCACCACACGCATGCGCAGTGTCGGTGGGGATGGTCGAATTAAGGTACTACCGTGCTCAGACACTAAAGGACCTGTTAGAAATTAAAATCAATGTTTTGATGGTATAATGTAGCTTAAACATACCGTCAGTTTAAACGCTCTTTTATACTGAAAAACCAGAAATTCTTGTGCACAAGCAGTTAAGCTTTTATTCTGAAAATCCTTCATCTACGGTTAGCATTTAGCATGTGGCTAATATACGAATTCCTAAAGAGGTGAATTGAGAAGCGAAATGACGTGGTGTGGTGAAAACCGAAACCTACTGATTTAACACTACAACGATAGATGTCGAGATAGTACCATGCTGAATATTAAATGAAAGTACAGTTTATTTGAATACATTATTGTTTACAGACGAGAGTAGCATGTGACAACATCCGGAATGACCGGAAACCAAACCAGCCGAGAAGTATTGTTTAGAGTATTGATTACAGCGTTTAGAATGTGTTAAATGAAAAGTGATGAAAGAGAATATGAGGAGAAACGGCGTGTTAAGCATATATTGAATGTGAAAAGAACCTATCCTCTGTTTAAATGCAATAACGGACATTGGAGACGAGGTGAGCCGGCTGGTGGGGAGGAGCCAGCAGAGGATATATAACAGCGCCGGAGGAGAGATCCATTCTCTTCTCTTCTTGCTCAGGAGAGCCAGATCACAGCTGTTTTCTGCCGGAACAATATTCTGTCTGTAACACTACCGCGCCTTTTTTAATTAAAGTATCCCATTTGAATCTTTTCAGAGACTCCATTTAGTCTCATTTTAAAGCTTCTCTCCTGGACGCGAGAATAAAGAACATATTTAACAGACCCCAAGAACGCGACAAAATTGAGACTCTGATGGTGGGAGACATGTCATCTCTGCTGACTCTAAAGAGAAATCAGCAGGAGATGTTCACAATGTCTGCCGGGGACTTTCTCGAGACAGTAACACGAGGCTACGGCCTCCGACCCAATGTCACCCCCCCTCGCTCTCGGGCATTCTGTACTCACACGCTCGGAGAGAGTCAACCCGTTTTCTGAAAGAGGAGATTCTCTCACCTATAGAAAACAAGGCTATATCTGTGATAACCGTCGAACAAAGTCAGAGCGGCTCTCATTCCAAGTATTTTCCCGTTTTCAAACGAAGAGGCAACGGAACTCGGCCAATATTGAGATTGTTGAGCTCCAAGCAGATATCTTAAAAGATACGGCTTCAAAATGCTCACTCACACATCTTTAATATGTCTCGTGCGACAAGAAGGACGACTGGCTCACATCAGTCAACCTGGGAGATGCATGTTTACACACTCCAGCATATTACCCACACAGGGAATATCTGTGACTTACATCTCAGGGTGTCCCTTACAAGTGCGGACTGCTTCTCTTCGGTCTGTTCTCAGTCCAGGAGGGTTTGTACGATGTACGGAAGCCGCGATAACCCCGTTAAGACAACAGGGTATTCGCCTGGCAACCTACCTGTACGACTGGTTGCTTCTCGCACAGTCAAAACAGGGGGTTATTACACGGACAAATGTCCCCGTAATACACCTGCTCGACCTGAGTTTCATCATAAACACAGAAGGGAGCATGTTGTTCCCAGCCCAGACTGTACTTCCCCCGAGGGAGTTTCAGCACTGGACAGCTGCCCTCAGACTGACCCCCGCGCGTCAGGGCGCGTGGAGAGTAGTGGTCACTATGAAATGCGCAAAATGGCACTGCGCCGCCGGCTGCACCCGACTTTAACTAGTACGGGGCATGCTTATGAGTGCTGTCTTATCGCAAAGAGCGATCTCCACGGACGCATGTCTGACGGGCTGGAGAGGTATTTACAAAAGTCGACCTGGGAGGGGGTTTTCTGGAAAAACAGGAACCTCCGACGGTCGCACGTAAATTACCTAGAGTTTTAGCGGTGTTCCCCACCCTAAAACGCTGTATGTCTTCTCTCAGAGGACACCATGCCCTCGTGAGGATGGATAATACGACAATATCGTATGTAAACCATTAAGGAGGTTTTGCGTTCTCCCCAATTACATGCTGGCACGCAAACTGATCTTGTGGTGCCGCGGTCGCCTCCTCTCCTCGAGAGTGAGACATGCACCAGTTGTGACGAACCTCGGGACAGCCCTGCTGCCCAGAGGCGTATCACCATATGAAGACTGGACTTCACATCAAATGGTTGTGAGTCAGCTGTGGGTGTGTCGCTGCTGAGCCGCGATAGATCTGTTCGCATTAAAAATATTATGCTCATTATCAGCTGTTCTTTCAATGCGCGGTCTAATACGCACCGTTGGGCGTAGGCGTACTCGCGCACGTTTGACCTCCGGTTCCCCCGCGCGCATTCCCACCCCTGGCTCCCCCCCAGGGACATTCTGTCCGGGGCGGGGGGGACGATGTTTTCGCCCACACCCGGGGTGTCTCGTCCTATGGACCTGACCCGTAGGTGGTGCAATCTGAATACAGTGAGTCTCCCGAGGGGCGATGAGCACTGCTCAGAGTGCGAAAGTTTCCTCCACTGTGTCTCGTTATGACTGAAAGTGGAAGATGGGGAGGAATGATGTCCTTAAAAGAGGACACACCTCTTTTCAATGTCCCGGTGGAGTGATTCTATCATTTTCACAGGACCTAATTGGAAGCACACAGGATTTTCAAGGTCACTAGTGTCCTTAGGGGACTTGACAGTGGTTTCAGATGGGCTCACTCGTACCTCATTTGAGCCTCTGGGAGAAGCTGTCATGAAGCATCTGTCACTAAAGACAGTGCAATCACTGGCTCTGGCATCCGCCAAGCGAGTCAGTGACTTCATGCGCTATCTGTGCATCCTCCACGCACCTAGTTCGTCCCAGGGCAAACTAGAGTGTTGCTGAGGCCCAATCCTACCTTTATCCTAAGGTGGTTGGTTCAGATACCCCAATTGACATTGAGGCAATTCTCTTCGCCGCTGTGTCCCCCTGGGGAACAGCAGTTGAATTTGCTATGTCTAGCCCGTGCTTATGCACTTATGTGGACAGATCAAGGGAGTTTTGTGTCATAATGACCAACTCTTTGTGTCCTGGGCTAACTCTTACAGGGATAGGCCCATTACTAGGCGACGGTTCTCCCACCGAATGATAGTGACCATTGCTTTGGCCTATACGAGTTGGAAATTGCGGGCACCTTCGGGTTGCATGCTCTTTAGACTCGGGGTCTGGCTAAACCCTGGGCTGTTTGCTCAAGGGTGTTTCCATCCAAGACATTTGTGCAGTGACGGGCTGTTCCTCGCCGCTCACTTTTGTCCGCCTTTACAGGCTAGACGTCTCTGCTCCCAGTGTGGCCCGAGCAGTGCTGGGCCCCCCGCTGAGTCAGAGCTCTACCTGTTAGGTTCTGGTTGGTTTGGTGATTTTCGAGATAAGCTTGTCTGGCAATACGGGAGTTACGATTTCCCATAGTGAGACATCGAACGGAGTGTTATGAATGAGAACTATAGGTTACTTACGTAACCCCAGTTCTCAGAGTAACATGAAGTGAGATGTCTCACCAGACGGCCCTCCTTGCTATGGTTAAGCGAGAAGAGGTGCTTATTTTGAAGGACGCATGCGTCGTGGTGCAAGCTACTTATAGGGGGTGGATTCCCTGACGATGACGTCGAGATCACCCGCCAATCAGAATTGGCGTAAATGAGATTGATGCTTCTGTTTGCTCCGCGATGAGGCGCATCCCATAGTGAGACATCTCACTTCATGTTACTCTGAGAACTGGGGTTACGTAAGTAACCTATAGTTTTTACAGTATTACGGGTTGCACAGATGACATTTTTTTATGGATTTTTTGTCAAAGCACTTAAGATATTCATTGCTATCGGGATGTTAAGAGCATTCCATGGAATATAACAAAAAGTGTATCTCGAGCCGGTTTCCGAAACGTACCTACCCCACCTTTAATAACCATGTGCACTGAACATCCTTCCCTCTGTGGTCCCAGACCTGGAAAAGCTCAAGTTTCAGTTCATTATGTCAAACTTAAACAATGTTCTATATTTTTGTTATTGCCAACAATTACGATGGAAAAACAATGCAGTGAAGCCACTATTGTGTGTAAAGCTGCAGCTGAAAATAATCCCCAACAATTGCACAATTTACTCTAAACAGTCAATTAAAACTACAGTAACCAGCTGTTTTACCCTTAAACACAACAAAAATATACGATTGTTGCGCTCAAACGTTTTTCGTTGACCTTGAATCAGCAGCTTGAAAAAACCCAATGTGCAACTTACCTTCGGGCACTTTTAACCACATCTCGACAGGGGAGCAAATTAAACACACCGCTACTTGAACATTGTTGAACAGCAACTCAACAAAATATATAACATAAGCCGCTTTTTATATTACTGATGGGTACTGTTTAATACTTGATTAAAACCATTTTGTTTCGGCTCCTAAATTGAGTGTGTCGGAATCCTTCATGTGACCATAGACTGTACATGTGACTCAGAGTACATTTGGTGGCTTTGGATTGTTAAGACCTATGCATGTGACTGAAGTGCTGAGTGTACTGAATGAGAGCTGGACCCCTCTGAGAATACCTGCAGTGTTTTACCTCTCTGTGGGTGGCAGGTAGAGTGGTCCAACTACAAACACCTAAAGGTCAACCAGCATGTACTGGCTTTAGATGCTCTCACATTCAGATAGTGTCACACCAACTCCGCCAACCTTGCAGATGCTTTTACATTTAACATGTCCTTCCTGATCCTCTTCAGTCACTTTAGCCACACTGAGGGTACGGTGTGCTAAATGCTGAACTGTCATGTAGCATTAGCAACAGGCCTCTAGCTGACCATCCACCCCCGGTGACAGAGCTGTACTGTAAACACCTGCTGTCTCTATGTGCTCGACTGGCCGACTTGGGAGAGACACTGCCAGTGAGCCCGCGGCTTATGACAAACCAAGATCTGGCCAAAGAGAGCGCTGAGGGGCTTAATCTGCCCTGGCAGCATGGGTCTGGAGGCTGTTCAAGAGCCCTGAGGGGACTGGAGAGGGTGCACCATCTTACTATGTGGTTCTTAAAGCTGGAGAACCCATAGAGGCTAAATGAAGGGGCAGGTGGGGTGAGAATAAGAGTTTAATTACAATGTTGGTGGGTTTGTGGTCAGGAAAGTGCTCTGAGGTTCCAGGGAATATGTGAGGAAACTGTTAAATGGGGCTTTGAGAGCAGCCATATCTGTATTACATTAGCAGAGGGCCTCATTCCTCTGAAACAAGTGGTCAGAATGATCGCTCTACGCCGGGGATAAGTGAGGCTCCTGGCAGGGTTCCAGCAGCTCACACCAGACTTTCTTTCAATTGGCTCTGAGAGTGAGAAAGAAAGAGAGTGGAGAAAGCTTTGCCCAGCCAACCGGTATACTCCACAGCCTGGCCAAAGAAAATGCCCATTCATTCTCAAATTAGCCGTCTGCATGGCCACGTTCAAAGGAGGCCCCTCTCTGCCTAATCTGCTCAGACTGTGTGCACACTCTGACCGTCTGCTTCATGAACGCCAGATCTAGTGGTCGCGCAGTGCAGCAGTTAATTAAAGCATTATCGCTATAAGAACGGTGATTCAAGCTGATTATCTAACAGTGAATCGAGACACATTTAAAATAGAGCCAATCACATGCTACTAATGCTGAATGTGAAAATCTTTTATCAGCTGATTCTGTGTAGATCAACACATGTGGATGGAAAATCGTTTTTTTATTTGTAATCTAGTGAATATTCCTCTCAAACAGAATGATTGCACATATGAATTAACAAAAGGACAATGTTTAATAATGGGGATCAAAGTGAGTGCACCATTCAATAAATGACAATAAAATATTCCCTTGGCACAGTGGTGCACAGATTAAATGACTGAGGAACTCTTTGGCACCTCGCAGCTCCAGACATTAATGACAAAGGAAGCTGAATTCCTGCAGAAAATAAAGAGAGCCAACGTGGAGCCAGCCCAAAAATGTTAATATTCATATCAAGTGACATGACCTGAGTGTACATTTGATATTTATTTTGATGGAAACCTGCAGTAATGCTTCACTCATGTTTATACTTCTTGTCTTTTGGCGATTAGTTAAAACAAGAAGTGTAGACACGTGTAGAACATTACTAACTACTTGGTTTTTATAACAAACATGGACACATGATTCATGATCAACATGTCCTTGATTAGAAGAACCATAAAAACCATACGCTACGTTCAGCCGAGGAACAAACACTTTATTGTGAGTCATTCATTACAACACTCTGAAGCTTCTATACAGGGTATGGCTGTCCATCAACATTTTCACTAAATCAAACATTACCATTTCCTGTAATCTATCTTCCATGCTGTACTTTTGTCTTACACTATCAAACTAACACCCAAATTATTTTTAACACAGAAACTGTATGTTTAATCCCAGATTTAAAAGGTTCAAAACTTGTATTAGCTTTGTGTTCTCGCTTAGTTTATCATTGAACAAAGAGGTTTTAATATTATGTCACGTGGTTGTTGCCTTGTTTGTCTTATGTTGTTTGATACCCAGATGTCAGTATTAAACTTGGTGAAAACAATTGTATCATAATTGAAAGGATTGCAGGATTATTGAGAATGGACCTTAATTAGAACCTTTAAACTAGTCAAATAAATTCATGACCTACATTGTTGTCTGTTAACCACGTAAAAATAGTGGTTCAAATTCATTAAACAACATTTTTTGAGTTTGTGGTCATAATTTGATGGTGTTTATATTGTAACATTTCAATGTACTACTGAGTGACTGGGTTTGGAGGCAGGTCAGGGAGCAACAAGCACATGATACATGGTTTTGTTTGTTTTTCTCCAAACAGTGTGGAGCAGCAGATGAGGGTAAAACAGTCAGTGTGTTTGGGTTCAGGTGTCAGCAGGTCATTCCCCTTGTTCCCCTGACTTGTCACTCACGCAATTTTCCTTTGGTTAAACCTTTTCCTCCTTGCTCAGCATTGCTTTTAGTTGGATTATTGTGGGCCGGGGTTTTTGGTTTCGAGTGCTGCTTGGTTTTTTTTGCAAGGTTTAAAAAAAAGACATAACATGCTGAAAGAAGAGGACTGTAGAATAACTCAAGGTAAAAATCAACATGTGTGGTCTGTGCATCAAGACTTACAGTACAACCAAAGGGAGCTCCAACAGAAAGTACTGTACGCATGTAAATAATATTTAAAGTGCAGTACATGAAATAAGGAGTATGAAATAAGTACACAAATCCCATTATAGTGCACCAGGGAAAAAACATAAAAATGTATTTTCCTGGCTCTCTACTTGCCTAATGTTTCATAATGGAAACTGCAGTTTGACATTCATGAAATAGACTCTCAAATAGCAGAGAATCTAGAGGGACATTTCTGAGTGAAATGAGTTGTAGCGTCATTGACCAATTACTTTTCACCAATTATCTCCATCCGGAATGTTTATGGTTAAAATGAGCTCACAGTGGATGCAGAGGGGAATGTCATTATCAGCCAACAAAACATAATTGCAGATATGCTGGCGGCTTTGGGCAATGATAAGCATCTTGGGCGTGCACGGCCCAGGAGCAGAGAGCAGCGGGAACAAAACGTCCCCCATGCCCGAGTAGAGAAGAGAAGACTCAGATGTTTGAGTTTTGGGGTCATTATGAACAGACACGCTACATCAACCCACACACAATTATCAATTACTATAACAACTCTTCTTAAGTTCCCTAGTGGGTCAATTTTCCTCCATTCCCATCAGGCCTGATTGCTGGAGCCCCACCAGCTTCACAAAGCCGCCCAGTTCAGTAAATCTAATTTCCTCACAAATGCACTTCCGCTCTTTGAAAGTTAAGGAAAACTTGGGAAATGTGCACACTAAGTGAATAAGCAACCACACAGGAGTGTGTGGGCTAATTTCTTTGCTTCTATTGCAAAAAATATAATTTACTGACCACAACTTAAGTAGGCATATAAGTCATGTTACTCCATTTGTGGCAAAACTAAGGATTTCCGCATGATTATAGATATATATTTATTCATTTTTCGTTCATTGCCTTATAAGAGCTTTTAATCTATGTACTTGCCTAAGTTAAGAAAACATGCTTTCTCAATTTAATACATTCAATTACATTTTTGTGATTAAAAAAGCTCTATAGAATTCTTTGGTATACATGCAGTTTTATTTTTGTATTTGTATTGCCTTTAATCAACTTTTTTTAAGCCAACAGCCACGTTCCAGACAAACATATTGGCTATTGAATGGATGGTCATAAACATTTTGAACACAAATTCATGGTCCCCAGAGGATAAATTGTAATAACCCTTGTAACTTAATTTAATCTAAAGTTTCCAGTACTTTGGTTTGTACCCAAATACATACCAAACTAATGACATTCCCATCAGCCTATATCAAGACATCTTGGCATGATAACACACTTAACATGGCCAATGTTACACTTTATTAAAAACAGAAAGTGTGCATTGCCATTGTGAGCAAGATTTAGTTAATGTAACTTAAACAGTATTAACTTATCTTATGGTATGCAGGGCCGGGGGGGTCAGAGTTCAGTTCTAAAAATGCAAACAGGGAATGCAAATTATTATTAATATCCTCCTTATCTCATTTTCTTGCCTATGTGAAAAAAACATGATGACATTCAGCGCCGCAGATAAGAAACTCTCAGTGGGGCTATGTATATAGCCTTGTTTTACTCCTCTGGAGCAGAAAGGCTTGCCTGAGAGGGTTGAGGTTAGTCAGGTATGACCTCGTTCTACATACTGAGAAAACAGAGCAAAGAACCGGTTGTGCTGGAACAGTCTGGAAATCTAGGGTACTTTATCTTCATCTCAAACTATTGTACTAAAGGCTTTTAGTATACCTTTAAGTTAACACTGATTCAATGTGTTTATTTACTCATTTTTCGACACTGCTCATTTAGGATCTGTCTATACCAAGTGTTTACTCTGTGTTTTTGCCTATGATATCGCTGCATTATCCATATTGATATTAAATATGGTATACAATCAATAGTTTTCCAGGTATTTTGAAAATGTATTTTTTTATATTTAGAATGTAATTATAAAAGACCCATACTGTTCTTCAGGTCAGACTTAGAGATAAAGTGTGCTACTACTGTGGTTTGTAGGGCAACAGTGTGTGTGTGTGTGTGTGTGTGTGTGTGTGTGTGTGTGTGTGTGTGTGTGTGCGCGCGCGCGCGTGTGTGTGTGTGCGTGCGTGCGTGCGTGCGTGTGTGTGTGTGTGTGCGTGTGTGCGTGAGAGAGAGAGAGAGAGAGAGAGAGAGAGAGAGAGAGAGAGAGAGAGAGAGAGAGAGAGAGAGAGAGAGAGAGAGAGAGAGAGAGAGAGCAGTTCACGTGAGTCAGGCAACTCGCGCAGGACAATACCGGAAGCCTGCAAGTTAGGGTTCAAAATAAAAGCATGCAATTTTGCAGAAACCAACAACATTATGTCAAAGTCAAAATGTATTATATGCTTATATGCTATGTTCATTCCACAACCATATATATATATGCTATATATCTGTATTATAATGTACTGTATATTAATGTGTTTAACTGTCTTTAAAACATAATACTATATTTAATTTGTACTTTTTTTGTCACATTATATATTTGTCTGGTTTACAGACATGTATTTGCTGCCTCTGCTCCTAAAATGACACCACTGTTAGACATAATGTTTTCTAATTGCTCTTTTATAGTTTCTATGTTACTTTTAGTCTCTTAAACCTCTTGTGATAAAGCCCCTTTCTGCTAATGTTATGGAAAACAGCGCCTTAAAAACTCAGAACAATGAGATATTATTCTAGTAGAGTTTTTTTTAAATAATGAGAACGTTGCTCATTATTGTAAGATATTAAGTTTATATTTTGAGTTATTAAATCAGTGTTTTGAGATATAATTTAGTCCTTTTCTTGCTGACATTTCTCATTGCTTTGACAAAGTGCAAAAGCATTATTTTAAGACAGTACTGAGTCATTATTTTGAGTGTTTTATTTTAATGATTTACAGGATTTTAAAATATATATTTTTTGTAAATGTTCATCTTATTCATTTTTTGTAATGCCGGAAATGGGCTTTTATCAATTGTGATCCTACTCGAAGGGTAAAAGAGTAGGCTTATATCTTATTTTGAAATTCATAACCGGATATAATTGTTTCGTTTGTCGCTAGCTTAGTGTCAGGTGTGTAAACACCATGGTAAACACAAGCAACGCCTGTCCAGCTCCCCGCACAACAACAGACGCGCTTTCAGAGGCAGGAAGAGACGCGAGAGAGAGAGAAAAAAAGACATTTAACATATTGTTTAGTTAACAGAAACCTTTGTAAAGTGACAAGTGTGTGGATAATACGATATATATAAAAGGAAGAAGAACACGTCGCTTCGAGATTTTCTTAGCAGTCTTGGTAGAGCGGCTGCCCCGGACAGTCCACCGCAACCTACACGGTAAATTAACCAGGATTCTACTGGATTTTGTTGTACTATTTATAAGAATTATGTCAAGCGTCAAGTAAAAGCTGGTTACTATAACACTATGCGTGTGTCCCGTTGCTTTTGTAAGTTGACGGACACACCTGAAAGTAACGTACGAACTGTGCACAGGTGTGCGAAGGTTTAATGAATTGCTTCTGATTGCTGCTGTTCCATTTTTAGCTTTACAACACACTATCTGTAAATCATTGAGGCAATTTAGTGTATTATTTCTGCTCAGAAAGTCAAACTATTTATTTTACAATGTCAAATGTATCCTGGAGGGCCCCATACAGTCTTTGTGGTCCGTCTTCGTTCCCTTTTTATCAAAGTGTGCATCCGGCATGGCAGGTTTGTTGGGTTTAGACATAACAAAGTGCCTCTTGTATACGGACTCATTTCCTCCTCAGACCTCAACTCCATTCCAGACCATAAATCAACATTTTCCTTATCAAGGAACCCTGCTTCCATCTCTCCAAAACAAATCTGATTGCTTTTCTTATCTTTTTACTCAAGTAACATACACCTGGATACTGTTCTTTGCTTGTGAAATCTGTGGTACAGATGGATTTCTTTGCATTCACACTAAAATCTCCCACCTATTACTTTTCTGGTCTAGGACAGATTGTTCCAGTTTTGTGAACCTTTTGTAAACCTGTAGCATCATCAGGACTTAAGGAAATATAGGTCTGCCCCATAAAAAATAAATAGGGATGCTGACTTTTTGTAAACTACAAATGCTGAAATACCAAAAATAGGCTTTACCTTCCAGCTCTGTTGGAAAGCATTGGACCAAAATGTAGTCAACTCGTGGTTACAAGAGGATCATTTATTGTCTATTGGGAGACAATGGTAGACTCTACGCCAATAACAACACAACACAATCAGTGGTCTACTTCCTGGTGTGTATGTAAGAGAGAGTGGTTAAGGATTTGGATGACTTGCCTTAGGGCACAGCAATAGCATATGGGAATTCTTAAAATGAATGGCATTCCCCCTGTGATGTGTATGCAGCCACTTTTGTCTCGAAACAGAGGCACTTTTCATGGGACCAGAACTCCACAGTTAGTGTGTTACTAGGAAGAAATAGGAACTTAATTCAGTGTTTCCCACACAAGACTTTATTGTTGGTTAATTGGATGTATGCTGCATGTGTGCACAGCAGCTCTGTAGTGTGTTTATACTTCATTCAAGTAACAAAGCTAAAAAAAGCTCTTTCTATTTATTAGGCGCAGCTGCCTCATTTGTAAACAAATGTCCAATACTTAGAACGAGATGATAACACAACAAAGAAGAAGAAACAAACTTAACATTGGAAAGTCTCTCCCACAGCCCTCAAACTCAACCGGATGTTATGTTCAAATTGTTCCCAGCCTAAACACACACAGAGGTCAAGTGCTTACCTCAGCAGGCCTGAAAAAGGGCGGACTGTGAGCCTTGACAGTGGGAGGCCACAGTTTATTTGCATTAATAATGTCTCAAGTGATTTTATTAAGCGCATGGCAAGCATCCCTCAAACATCTTCAGAGGATCTGCTGCGTCAGCATGTCAGGGTTGTAGCATCCCCGGGAAGTTATTGAGTTCTACATGACAGGAATATAATGGCTCTGCAGATTTAGGATTCAGATTATTTTGCATTTTATCAACTCTAAATCCAGCACTAAATCTGCTTATTTCAGATCTCTTGTTGGATTTATTTGTGTAATTGGGTAAGGATGAGACCATTTCTTAGTTATAAAACTGTATTTTCATTGTCCTTAATACAGTAACAAAAGAAAGTTCAACAAATCTTAAACCAACTATAAGGAACTTTTAATTTGGTGTTGATTTACCGCCCCATTGACTGGTAGTGTGTTCCTAGAATCCAGACTGGTTTTCCCATGAGCACCACCACCTCGTTTTGCAAAGATCTTACTATTCTTCAGTTTTAAACACAGACTGAATGACGTATTATAAGCTACGGTTGATTACCTGTTTGTCATCATGCTTAAATTCGCAGATAGCTTTGCTTTGCTTCCTTTGCTCGGAAAATGCATTAGCGCCATCAAACCATTAAAAAACGTTAAACATTGGTTTAGCTTAATGGTTTAATTTTTAAAGATTAGCTAGCTTTGTTTAAGTCTCCAATCTAAATTCAAATATTGATTTTTAAAAAAGCATGTGTTGCGATTTAATTCATTCATTAGTTCCATACCGGTCTAAGAACAAGTAGGCCAATCAGTATTGCTTTTATATACTAAAAGTAAAATACTCTTTCCTCGAAAAGACATGCGTTTTAAAACTGGGAATTTTACCAATCTATAATTCTGGTTTACTACAGATTGGTTCTTCTTTGCTAGTTGTGGGACTGTTTTGAACAACTCTGTCGTCCATAAAGAAGTCTGACGGGGAAGGAAAGACGAGCAGCCAGAAATTCAGACGGGTTTAAACAAACTCTCAGGTAACCTAAACCTGTTGTAAACGCCCATCACAGTTTAGAGACCAACTTCCTGCTTCAACTTCATCTACTGGATTTACCTTAGTCATGCTTACACACAGTGTTCCTGTGCTGTGAGAGAATATCACACATTTCAGGTGTGCTCACTTTAGATTATTTTCGATACCAAAAGTTCACCCCTTTTCTTTGGAACACACCTTGTTTGACTTTGTTGAATCTTGAAAAAAGGTTATGAAGGTGTGAGTATTTATTAGTCTAAAAGCCCTTGTTTCATAATAGATTATGTGTTTTCTGTAAGTGACACCTCTCAGTCGTGCTGCTGTTGTGAATATTTACTTTTGAGACGTTTAACTGGAGGTCCCTCCATTCTCTGTGTTATACAGCTCTGCAAACCGTCTCGTTGAAAAACAAATAGTGAGGGAGAAACTCTAGAAGCCAAGACAACAATGGGAACTCAGTGGGAGGTGTTTTGTTGTCAGAAGCAACATGAAGACCTTGTTGTGTTTTAAGATTTCCTGAGAACCCGTCAAGTCAAATGAAATGTTGATTTAGAGTTTTGTGGGTTTTCTTTGTTTATGTAGTGTCCCATTGTGCTAAATTGAGTCCCCTGCTGCTAGTTGCTTGCTGTAATTAGTGATGTGGCACAGTTTCCCACACCGCAGCGTTTCAAACAGACAGAAAATAATGACACTGTTTTTTTTCATCAAACAATAAGCTGTGTGTAGTGCAAATTAAACTACAGGCTTCTATACTAAGGTTTGTTTAATCTGTATACATCATGAGTTTAACTTTGTTTTGTTCTGTTGAAGGAAGAGTGCTGTGTGGATTTGTATCCGTTAACTTTGTTGGCAGTCTGCTGTAATATCCTGCAACACATTGTAAGAAGCACTGACAATATGCTCAATCCGCGACTCGTGCTGTATGTTGACTAAACACAATGAGTGCAGAGTTGGCCTCAACCGCCACTCCTTCCTTCCTCTTTCTCCTTATGGAGAGATTTTCATGTAGCTTCCAATCTTTCTTTGAACTTGTGGTATAGCATATGGGGTTTACTGAGATTCTGATCTGATCTGATTAAGTTGTCAGTCACACAAATCAGTTTTGTAAATACTCCTTGACCTTGGACTACATGGGAACAAGTCTCTGTAAATAACATGCGAGCAAATCATGTTCTTCTTATCTTTCTAACACAAACCATTGATTAAAATACATAAAATAAGATTCAAACTGTTTCTTTAATCATAAATGTATATTTGAACTATACTCTTTGTTCTCAACCACACATTTTAACCAGAAACCCTTTCATGCATGAATTATGAAAACCTCAATCAGGATTTTTTTACCAAGTGTTTTTATTGCTCTTGGGGCATGAAAAACAAGATTTTAACTTTTTAGTTTCTTTTTATCTAGTTTTTTCAAATTTAGAAAAAAATGTTTTTGTATGTCAACCCAGGTGGACAGTATGCGTTAAAGTTTGAACTGAAGACATGTACATTTGGAAAAAATGATAAATAAAGATGTGCAAACTTAAAATGATATTATAATAACATAAGTATATTGATTTATACTTTATAGTGGCAGTGTATGGGATGATGCAATAGGGTCCTATGTAGTGACTGATGGTGCAACCATGCCATCAAACCCATGCATATACAAGAAAACACCTTTTGAAAAGCTGTCCACTGTAGTAGCCTCTATGCGTGTAAGGGTTAAGAATAATATGAATGATTAGCCGCTATATTGGAAATTGTGTGCATTTCTTTTCATTCACATATGAATTGATGTTATTTGTGTTACTTGGCTGTAATGCAACTCTTCAGACCATAAAAGCAAAACATTAGAAGGTACCCTGCAGGGTTTTCTTCAGGAAAAGCACAGTAGCCTGATGTTTACATTCAGTGTTTCTCAGCAAAACGTGCTGTGTTTATCCCTAAAGCCTAACAAATGTACTAAATGCATGTTACCTTATAAATCATTTAAAAAGTCGTTCTTAAATCTGCATATTTAAGAACTAGCATGGTTTACATCCCTGTTTATGTTGTTCAGCAGCTTTCTCTTGTATTTGCAGAGGGACGTCACACAGGCCCTGTATTTATTTACACTTAGTTTTCCGCCTCCTGCATGTCAGCACATTATTTATTATAATCTGTGTGGTAGGAAAGCACGAGATTTAAACAAAACAGCGAACCACTCATCAAAGCATTACTCCTTTAATCATGGGGTGGTCACCCACTCCATATTGTACTGTAAGCCTTGCTTTCAATCTCTGTACATGATGCAGTATAATGAACACAAAGAGCCTAGACATGTGTTCTCCTATTACAATACTATAGGGAAACTAGAAGTGCACTTAGAGAGCCCAAACCTATTCCAGGGCCAAGTGCCCTACCTCGAAATTTTAAGGAAAGTGAATCAGTGTATTTGCACCTGCATTTCGATCCTTGGCCGTGTTACACCACCCTAAGTTTGATCAAAATCGGGCAAATAAATCAAGCCAAAAGAAATATTGAATATTTTCTGTCTTATTTTAGTCTAAAACAAACCATTTTGTTTTATGTTGATTGTTAAAAAAAGGTTTATAAAGATGTCAGGATCTTTAGCTATTTAAAAACGTATTCTTTGAGAAAGTAGTCTTTAAATCGATCGAAAATGAGACCTAAATATCTTGACATTTTAATTTGAAGATTGACCTGCAAATCCTTCCCATTCTTCACCACCCTCAAGGACAGACGGCTCCTCTCTTGATCACTTTGCTATTCTTAGTCAGAGTTTTGTGCACAGCTGGACTCCACAGCTGCCTGAGGGCACCGGGAGGCAGGGGCCGAGCTTTAGAGACCCTTGATCCCTGAGCCTGGAACGGGTCAGGACTAATTTTGTCTTTCCTCTCGGTCTAATGAGTGTCTGTCCTGACTCGAGCAAGTGACGTCACTTGTACTGAATACTTGAAGAATACAGCAGATGAACACACTCACAACCTCACAACCACACACAGAGCTCCCCCTCTGTTCAAACCTTGTGGGATTTTGGCCCAATTTTCAGGTACAAAGCTCAGCGGCTATTAATCAGTCGATGTCTTTTACCTACAAATTGCCATATCTTGTCACCTCCTTTCCTGGAACTCTGATTAATGACCCTATTTCAATGCAAATGGACCATGGTACCAAAACCAACCACCATCAACACTTTAAACTTCCTTAATAAAAGTCCACAGACTGGTTCTTCCAAAAGTTACTCTCTATTATTATCCACCCAAGTCCAGAACTTACCCTACCCTTTTTCCTGTACACAAACGTTTTTGTTTCACCATCTCTATAAAGAAACAATGTTCTGTACTGTATCATGTACAGTTTTAAAATAATGCTTGTGGGCTTGTATACCTTTTTTGAAATGGTGCAAACAATGCTGTTTTTGTTATTTTAAAACACATGTTATCATCCCTTGCATACTGAGGACTGTGAAATATTATATTCCCCACTCCACTATTATACCCATATCGTTTCTTTTAAATGTTTGGCCCTTTTTTTACCTCATCGCTGCATCTTTTCCTGCAGCGCCTTTAAGAATGGGTCCCAAGGATCTGCTGCTGCAGTACAGATAAGATTTACAGTTTTGAAAACAGCCCAGATAAGATGCCAGAGCTCGACTTTACTGTAAAGCCCCGTCATCTCTCATTGACTGGGGGAAAGTGTCCTTGGATAGGGGAAACCCTTCTTATCCAGGATAACCTGAGAGTGGACTATGAAGTCCTTCCATTACTCTTATTACATCACTTTTGGTAGTTCTGTTCTGAGTAGCTTGGCAGTGGCATGGCTCTACGATGGCTCTGTCCACCTCTTTGGCTGTGATTGAAAGATCTCAAAAACTACGAGATAGATTTACATAGAGACTGACTTTCTTGATCACTTTTTCCTCTTGTTTTACCACCATGAGCTCAACATTTGAGTAACATAT
Source organism: Notothenia rossii (assembly GCF_949606895.1). Taxonomy (NCBI): domain Eukaryota; kingdom Metazoa; phylum Chordata; class Actinopteri; order Perciformes; family Nototheniidae; genus Notothenia; species Notothenia rossii. The sequence continues at coordinate 17,702,497 of NC_136910.1, forward strand.
CCTAATTGCTATTTATTACAAACATTCATGTCCCAATTAGGATGGCTTTAAATAATGTTAGTGATACACTGACTTTCCCTCAAAGCCATAATCAGGCTCAAATGAGTATTTTTCCAATCTTTTTTGGGTGAACATATTACCTATAAAGTGTGCTATAATTGTCACTTTGAGCACGTTTGCCTTACTATTATTTAGTAGGGCCTAAACTACCTTTTTTTTTAACAATGTTGATTATTTTCTAGTTTAATCAATTAATAGTTTGGTTTGTACAATATCACAACATAGTGACAAATATCCATCATAGTGTTCCAAGGTCTAATGGATGCCTTTTAGAATTGTCTTGTTTTGTCACTGATATAACAAACAGACAGGAAATCTCCATATTTGTAATGCTGAAAATATTTTCTAGCATTTCTTTTTTGCATGAAAAATTATTTAAACACCATTTGATTATCAAAACAATTGTGTTTGTATCAAATGAACAATTAATAATCTACTAATCAATTACTCAACCAAAAGTTGCAGCTTTACAGTTTAGCTGAAAGCAGAGCCTTAGAGTGATGAAATGTCTCTCTAATTGAAGAAAGGAGAAGCTAGAGTCATATGGTCGGATTACACACACTCAGACGTCACGGTTAGTCAAAGAACGGGGGCACAATGTTGTTATGTTCAGCTATAATCCCAAAGTAAGTAGAATATTTTTAACTGGATCTAGACGTAGTCATCTGTTGTCACTTGTTGATGATTATGCAAGTTAAAAAGAGCATGAAAAACAACATGCCGTGTTCCCATGAGCAGCTTTGATTGGCGGAAGTAGTTAGTGTGATGATGACATTCACAGCTGCTGCAGGAAGGCCAGTGTGTAATGACGTACATGCCTGCAGCCCTCCTGACTTCTGGTTTGCTCTCACACTCTTTTTCTGCTCTTTCAACACCTCCAACATTTTCATTTGCTCCTCAGCTGTGTCAACTGCCGGTATCCTGCTGCTCTCCATCTCACACCTTCTCACTGTGGTTCAGCCCTCAGTCCTTCTCACAGACTGTGGTCAGGAACAGCTCAGCACTTTGACATGGAGTTGTGTATCAGCTTAAAACTTATCATCAGTTATGATAATGTTTCCAAGTGAAGTGTGGAGACATTGCTAAAAAGAATTCAGATTGTGTAAGAAACATGAGCCGCTTGTTGGACGTTCATAATGGTTTGAAACCAATCCAATGTTTGTAAGAGGAAACAAAAGCTAACAGTAAAATAAATACACAATATATGTAACCATTGTTACAGAATGGATTCGCCTCAGTTCACTGAAAGAGTCAAAAATACATAAAATACTTACATTATTGGGTACATTTGTTGCTAATGGGCATCTGCTGAGCTATTTACCTTCTTTTTTTTTTTAAACAGTGCTTTTAGGCCTAGTTTTGTACTGCAGTATGTAGCAGCCCTAACCTTGCTGAGTAAGACTTTGCTTCAAACGTCAAAGCAACAGTGTCTCCACTTTTGTCCTCAATTCCTCCTTTCTTTAATCGACAGGGTCATGTTCTGTAACCTTCTTTTTTCCAGTTTAGATTTATCAAACAAGAACATTGCCTTTTCATTTCAATTTCAAACTCATGACACAAAGTATTATTTAATCCTGTGTTTTTTTTAGTTTCTGAAGATTAAAGCTGCGATTCCAAGATGTCCTGAAAATAATATAAACTACCCTGTTTCACAATGTGAACATGTTGTTTTACTTTATCCATCCTTCTTGCAGTTAAGGTTACATTATGTAAATGGGACGGCCCCTCCCTGAGGCTGCTTGTTTTGGTTATTTTTAAGTACATTTCTCGGTGCTCTGTGTGTGATTTCTGGCCTGATTTTCATAATCTCCTGCTGTGAGTCCACAAGACGGATGGCACACACTCTCCATTAAACACAGACCCTGATAACAACATACAAGAGACACGCAGTGAGTCATGAAGAGAAGGTTTTTAAGTGGAGAGGCCGACCATGTTGTGGGAGGCAGGCTGCCTGAGAGGTGAAGAAGTGTCGGGGAAGAACGAGGGTGCAGATCAGAAGCTGCGTGGGTGGTGGGATGCACGGTGGGGCAGTAGCTGCGTCACGGTGTTGCATAAGGGATTACACAGCGCTGTCAGTTCTGCCTGCGCAACCAGAGGGCGAGAGATGTCGAGTATTCAAACAATGCACAGTTCATCCATCCACGCTAAACAGAACAGTCAGAGCCGCCTATTGGCTTTTTCTGCTTTCATTATGTGTCCTTTTATTTTTACCTAATGACAGACAAGCCATTATAACCCTCTTTGTCATGCTTCAATGAATTAATTAATCACAAAGTAAATTATAAACAAATGAAAAGGACAAACACATAATCCAGTTGAGATCATGTTTAGCTTCACACAATGTAGGGTAAAACTCTAGTCTCTTTTCTGAGCATTTTCTAAAGTCACCTAGGGTAAACTAGTATCTTTTTGGACAATCTGACTATTTTCATTAAGATTTAATGCAATTGTGCAACATCTTAGATTAGACTTACTTTCTGTCTGAACACACCAGTGGTTTGCAATATTGTCTATCATATATTTACCTCAACAAACTACTTAGAACATCGAGTTAAACAGCTTTCTAAAAGCAAAACAGTCAAAGTAACTTGAATAAGAATTGTTAAAAGACTACAACTACTTTTAAAATCAATGTTGTTTAGATTGCTGTGGATTTTTCTAACTGTAGGTTTCTGAAATGTTGCAGGATGTTTAAGGTTTCATTTGCATTTCAGAAAACACCGCAGCATTTCACAAAACGCTGCAGCATTTCAGAAAACGCTGCAGAATTTCAGAAAACACTACAGCATTTCTCAAAACACCACAGCATTTCAAAAAACACCACAGCATTTCACAAAACAATACAGCATTTCACAAAACACCACAGCATTTCACAAAACAATACAGCATTTCACAAAACACCACAGCATTTCACAAAACAATACAGCATTTCACAAAACACTACAGCATTTCAGAAAACACTACTGCATTTCACAAAACACTACAGCATTTCAGAAAACACTACTGCATTTCACAAAACACTACTGCATTTCTCAAAACACTACAGCATTTCAGAAAACACTACTGCATTTCACAAAACACTACTGCATTTCACAAAACACTACAGCATTTCAGAAAACACTACTGCATTTCTCAAAACACTACAGCATTTCTCAAAACACCACAGCATTTCTCAAAACACCACAGCATTTCTCAAAACACTACATCATTTCAGAAAACACCACAGCATTTCTCAAAACACCACAGCATTTCAGAAAACACTACATCATTTCAGAAAACACTACATCATTTCAGAAAACACTACATCATTTCAGAAAACACCACAGCATTTCTCAAAACACTACAGCATTTCAGAAAACACCACAGCATTTCAGAAAACACTACATCATTTCAGAAAACACTACAGCATTTCAGAAAACACTACAGCATTTCAGAAAACACCACAGCATTTCACATTGGACGGAAAGGGTATTCCTTTAGGGAGAACACTTCTTGTTTTTGATTGGACAGAGCCAGCCAGAGAAGCACTGCTATGATTTGTTGTTTTTGCTGCCAGTCAAGAAATGACGCTTCGTGATTGGTCAGCATCCGACAGCGCAACATGTGTATGTCCCGAAACATCAGCCGTTAGCTGTTAGCACACACTCAGAGCTCACAGCTCCTCATATCTGTTCAGAAACTAGACACAAGTTAAACATGTACAAACCACAGACTGTCTGTTTCATGGTGAATACAGTCGCTGCTTTATTTATGACTGTATGACGTTGTTGTGAGTGTGGACGGAGCAGCTACAGGTTAGTTTAGCCTGATCGATCCGATTCTATTCAGAAAACACGCATTCTAAAAGCTTTTCGCCTGCCGTCTTGTCTGCACACTTGTCAAAGCATTAATTCATGGTTTTTACTAACCGGTATCAGCATGTAGTTACTTCGGCATCATTTTGAAACTTGTATTACAATTAAATCACGGTAAAAATATGTTCATTTTGTTGTAGTTGGTATCTCCCATAGGATTTAGATGGAGATACGCCTCGCCCCCTCTCCAGCACGTCTTGTTTGAATGACAGGAGCAAACACACCTGACAGCCGCGGTGAAATTAGAGCGATGCGAAAAAACCATGAATTAATGCTTTATTAACTAATTAAAGGTGCTTATCTCCAAGTAAATACTATGGTAGACTACCCGATGTTTGCATCGCTCAAGATTCACCGCGGCTTTGAATTAATTAATGCTTTGACAAGTCTGCAGGCGAAAAACCTTTTAATAATGCGTGTTTTCTGAATGGAATCGGATCGATCAGGCTAAACTAACCTGTAGCTGCTCCGTCCACACTCACAACAACGTCATATAGACATAAATAAAGCAGCAACTGTATTCGCCATGACACAGACAGTCTGTGGTTTGTACATGTTTAACTTTTGTCCAGTTTCTGAACAGATATGAATAGCTGTGAGCTCTGAGTGTGTGTTAACAGCTAACGGCTGTTGTGTTGGGACATGTTGCGCTGTCGGGTGCTGACTAATCACAAAGCGTCATTTCTTGACTGGCAGCAAAAACAACCAATCACAGCAGTGCTTCTCTGGCTGGCTCTGTCCAATCACAAACAAGAAGTGTTCTCCCTAAAGGATTACCGTTTCCGTCCAATGTGAAATGCTGTGGTGTTTTCTGAAATGCTGTTGTGTTTTGTGAAATGCTGTAGTGTTTTTTTAAATGCTGTGGTGTTTTGTGAAATGCTGTGGTGTTTTGTGAAATGCTGTAGTGTTTTGTGAAATGCTGTGGTGTTTTGTGAAATGCTGTAGTGTTTTGTGAAATGCTGTGGTGTTTTGTGAAATGCTGTAGTGTTTTGTGAAATGCTGTGGTGTTTTCTGAAATGCTGTAGTGTTTTCTGAAATGCTGCGGTGTTTTCTGAAATGCTGAAGTGTTTTCTGAAATGCTGTATTGTTTTCTGAAATGCTGAAGTGTTTTCTGAAATTCTGAAGTGTTTTCTGAAATGCTGTAGTGTTTTCTGAAATTCTGAAGTGTTTTCTGAAATGCTGTAGTGTTTTCTGAAATTCTGAAGTGTTTTCTGAAATGCTGCGGTGTTTTCTGAAATGCAGCGGTGTTTTCTGAAATGCTGTAGTGTTTTCTGAAATTCTGAAGTGTTTTCTGAAATGCTGCGGTGTTTTCTGAAATGCTGCGGTGTTTTCTGAAATGCTGTAGTGTTTTCTGAAATGCTGTAGTGTTTTCTGAAATGCTGCGGTGTTTTCTGAAATGCTGTAGTGTTTTCTGAAATGCTGTAGTGTTTTCTGAAATGCTGAAGTGTTTTCTGAAATGCTGTAGTGTTTTCTGATATGCTGTAGTGTTTTCTGATTTGCTGTAGTGTTTTCTGAAATGCTGTAGTGTTTTCTGAAATGCTGCGGCGTTTTGTGAAATGCTGTAGTGTTTTCTGAAATGCTGTGTTGTCTTGCACTTCAGGGCCACCATATAAAGAGGACTCTTGACAAAATACAGACTTTTTTGGCTGTTCAAGATGGAATGCGATTCATTCCATTTGGGCCATCTTTTGCTATCCAAACAAAGCAGACTTTCCACCCTGTGCCTATTATATTCTTTAAAATAAACAGCTGTATAAACTTCAGGTCTTCTGTAGTTGTTTTCTCCCCTACATTTATGTTGTTATTATGTTCTTTACCTCAACCACGTACAAGCAAGCCGTTCTGAAATCAAAATGCATGACACATGTTCATTTGTTCCTAAAATGCTGATGTGCTTTTCTCTGATATCAGGAGTACAGTATTCTCAACACGTCTGTTTCTGTGATCTCCCTTTTTGCTACACTATTCCCCTATTTCCTGAGTGGCCTTTGTTCAGGGTGTGTTGCTTCCTGCATCTCTTACGGGTTTTGTTAACTTGTCTGGAACCTTTGGCATGCGGCTGAACATTATGATAATAAACTAATAAAAAAAAGTGCTGTGGTGTGGCGGTGTTTGGATAGGGGAGAAGTGGGGTGTGTGTGTGTGTGTGTGTGTGTGTGTGTGTGTGTGTGTGTGTGTGTGTGTGTGTGTGTGTGTGTGTGTGTGTGTGTGTGTGTGTGTGTGTGTGTGTGTGTGTGTGTGTGTGTGTGTGTGTGTGTGTGTGTGTGTGTGTGTGTGTGTGTGTGTGTGTGTGTGTGTGTGTGTGTGTGTGTGTGTGTGTGTGTCTTTCTATTACACTGCCTTTCCCCATAACAATCTAAATGTATTTCCCGTGCCTCCATCCCATTTAATGTAACCTCCCGACTACTGCACAGTGCAGCTATAAGTAACTGTATGCCATTATGTTCAGACGTACATCTTAACAAACCAATATTGAATGTTTATGACATTATTCAAAGTTTCCAGCACTACATTAAGTTGTGTGAATGAATGCCTGGTGTCTCTGTATCATAGTTGTCTGCATAGGTTTGCAAAACCGATCTTAATGGAGAGTAAATATTGGACTTTCTTTTATAAATTCATCACAAACTGGATTCCAAAATAATGCTATTGTAACACAATTTCTCCTGGATGTGCAATTCGTTTCCTGCCGACTTTATGAAGTAGTTATAATAGTTGTGTGTTTTGCGAGCTATTTTATAGTGGCCCCAAGTTGCCAAAAATCTTAACGATACAAAAAAGTCCCAATTGGCATTTCCAGAAGTCACAGTTTTGACCACCAACCTAATATGAAATCGGATGCATTTTGTCATCTGTAACTAGAAATATTTGTCTTTGTGAGCTCCTATTATTTGTGATGCTGTCTAGTATTCCAATTCTCATTGGAAAGGCACACTTAGTTTTGGCATTAAACCCTTAAAATGGCACTTGGTAACCTGCTTAATCAATCAAAACCTCAACCAGGGGGGCCTCTATTCAATTCAGGTGTCTACATGGACATTATTTGCTTTGAACCGTCATGAAAGCACTTCTCTTCTGCTTCAAATTAACTTTATGAGAGTGGTTAGCTCATACAAATCATTCCCAGATAAAATCTCCTTACCCTCTGATGGAGAAGAACAAATAACTTATCTTTACTCCACCATTTAATCGATTGGTGATTAATTTATGGGTCAGTTAATAGGTTATAGTGAGGTTTAGTGATATTGTAGGCTGTCTTTTGAAGGTGTCCATTCAGCAGATGAATAATGTAATGAAATGGTAATCCTCTCTTTTCTCATTCAGTGCACATGCTCCTCTCTCTGTATGTCTCCCTCTACTGTTAGGACTTCCTGTTCAGTGTGGAATAGCAGGTGAAGGGAGCGGCCATCTTGAGAAACATCTGATAATGATCTGTGTTTAGGCCCCGTCCTCACAGGGGACGAAACGGGTGTTATCCGCTATAGTTCTTTATTGTGTGGAACGGAACCGCGGAAACGGAGCCCTCAAACGATAATGCATCCCAAAGTAGGAAGGTCTGGTAACGTAACGCTTGCGGCACCGTGTGTACGCCCTAAACGATCATAACCCCACCTCTCCCGCTCACCCCCGCGTCATTGCTGATGCGTTTCGCCACCAACAATGGCGGATCACAGGGTTGCGTTCATGCTCCAGACGCTACTGACCATGATACAGATGTTGGTGCAAAGTCTACAGCTCCTCTACCACAACCATCAGCAACAAGTGGACATGAACTACATGTTGCTAAATCCACCGCGGAGAATAAACAGAAAGGCAAGCATGGCAATCATGCTCGGGGGGTCTTATTCGCTGCTTTCGGTGTATTTTGTGGCGGAAGTACAGCGCCACTTACAGGCCCTGCATATGTACTACAGCGTCTCCAGCGGGTCGAGCGGTCTCGTGTGGACGGACACGTTTCTTGAGCCGATTCCGTGTGGACGGAAGACTTTTTTTGATATCGACTTCGGTTAGTTTTTGTCTCCGTGTGGATGGGGCCTAAGACAAACTGCTATTAATAAAACTCTACAGAGTTCACAGTATATACCTTCACTTTACCTCTGCAATATTTACTATAAGAAGCTCCAAACTATTTGTAATGAGGAACATCACACGTGGGAGGCTCCTAAGCACTTCCATCTGTCTGTAACATAATATTAAAAACATACAGGCCAAGTGAAGAGCTGAAGCTTTAAGTAAAGCCTGTAACAGTACAGGCAGTTAGTGCCGTTAATTTGAGTAAACATCCCAGATCCTGCTGATCAAACAGGAAGTTCAATAACAAGGTAGCTGCTACTCCCCTATGTTTGAGAACCAAGCAGCACTGTATGGTGGCATTTCCTCCTGTCAAATGATAGATTTACATAATGTTGTTTTTATTCTATTTTCTTTAAAACATCTTTATTCTATTTATTTTAGCTACCAAAAACATGTGAAGTGCATGCCCCTGTTAAAGTTGTATTTTTATTTTTTATACACAACATGTGATACCTTGTTTGAAAGTGGCACTGTTAATAATAAAACGTTGTCCTTTGTTTTTAATCCTAGCTCAACACCAATATTAAGTAACTTGTTGTTAAGTTAATGTTCTAATCTTTTGCCTTAATCTACCACAAGCTGCTGTTAGCTAAACTTAGTTATGCATGCTCGGTTCAAAGGTAAAATATTAAACCTACCAGGACCTCTAAAGCTTAAATCATTTTTTTTTTAAAAGGTGTAAGAATGTCACAAAACGGTTTTACTCGGATTTATGTGTCAGAGTATTTATTGGCTAAACACAGTTTTATTACCCTTTAATGTCCATATGTTCCCTAAAAATCTATTAACTGTTTATGGGAAAACAGTGAGGTAAAGGCAGATGTAAGAAGTAGAGCTGGACCATATATCAGGAAATATACAACACTATGTGAAGTATGTTCTCTCATGCTGTCTCCCCTCGTATCTCTCATCCAGTTTGATTACAGAATAACCAGTTGAAGATACTGGTCTGTTGGTAAGGTTTGTTGAACTTATGATCTTTTATTGACATGTATTGCAAGTTGTGATATGATTATGTTGAGTATGTGATTTATAATGTAACATTTAGTTCATTGCACAACTCTAGTGACATTGTATCACTTAGTCTTTAAATACTGTGGGAATAATTCATCTACAGAGTTACTTGGAAATATGACCTCTTGAAGCATTGGCAATTATTTCAAAGTTTCTTATGCACATATTTCGTAAACTCAATGATACTCAAACATACAGAAAGACATATTACAAGTTGTAAAACGTGCTCGGTAATTGGAGACTAACATCATTGAAGTTGGCAGGTTAAGGGCAGTGACTTTATCTGCAGTGCAGTAGATCTTATCTACACCATTTTCCAGAACCATATGCTGCTATTATTTATTCTTTTAGTGTGAGATGATTGTTCTCCCTGCAAGGATATGACTTGCTGAAAACATGATAGTGCCAAAAGTAATCTAAAGTATGTGAATAGCCATTATGAAACAATAGCTGTCTGGCTCACACCTATGGTACTTAAATGTGACTTTACCTCTAATGCAACAGTTTAATGAAATACAGATGGACCCTGTGCTTCTTTCCACATGGACAGGGTGCTTATTTTGTATTTTTTAAAGGAAAGGCACCACATGGTCATCAATTAAATTTGTTAAGTGTTTTAAACTTAGAAACTGTGTTTTTCTACAGAAAATGACAAAACGTTTTTACTTTACTCAGGGGAAAGCCCTCGTTAGTGAACTGGGTGCCAGCTTTGGGCTCGGTCTTCACTCTTGTTGACATGGAAAATCCCCTCAGTCTCAACCTTCCTGCATGTGAAGACTTTCGCCATCATGACTCAGATTTTCCTCTTTTCCGCTGACTTCTAAACACACTTGTCACATTTCAGGTTTTCCAACTCTCCACTGTAGGTAGAAGCCTCAGTGCTTCTCTTTTGCTGAATCAACAAGTGCATTGTTCTTGTCTTCTTTTTCTCCCCTCAGTTTTGGAGAACAAAGCGACAAAGACGGAATGAGGATCTGCTCACTGTTGTGAGTTCTTGGGATGCTCGACCGACCTGTCCGCCATGCTTTTCTAAGGCCTCCAGAATCTAAAGACGGGGTGTCATTGTGAGGTAAGTGGTGCCTTTTTAATTAAATGTTTTAAACTTGAACTTTTTGGCTGTTTTAAAATTTGATTTATGCTAACTTTATCGGACTACTGCAGGAAACTTCTCACTCACAAAGCTGCTGCTGTAATTCATGTTAATTCTCTGACATCCCAAACCAAGCATTTCTGGTAGAGACTTTATTGATGTTAAAAATAGTCTGCAGCTTGCCACACACGTAACAGTGTGCATCCCATCATGTGTGGATGTTAACACGTTCCTGCTGCATGAGAGTTAGCAGCAGATCTTAATCATGGATAGGGTTTTTCTGTAATTCCAGAGCTGGAGTCGTAACCCTAATCTCTTTGGCACATTATACAGTAAATCCGTGTGTTGCTAAGTCAGGTCCCTGCCAACTCAACACAGTCATCCCATTTCTGTGGATTTATGACACAATTTACTAAGAGTACATATTTCGCTCTCCAAAACTATCTCCCTCCCTTTTTTTCATTTTGTGTCTGAAAATTATGAGCCACCCCCTGCCAAGTGCTAAAGATTGGCACTGGTTTTATTTAGGAGGTGTTCCTGGACTGTTTTGTGCTGCTTGGTGGTTTATTTTGGAAGCAAGAAGTCTAAAAGAGTGGCTTGTTGAGGCCAGTTTTAGCTCCACTGTCCAAAGGGAGTGATGTCCCCATGCAAAGGCGGTACGGATATTGATGGATGGCCTAGCTTTCTGTCGGTCTCGTGTCCCAGACGTGAGGCGTTGTTATCAAAATATAGAAGGAAGCAGGCTGACGGGCCGCAGAGGGATGGCATCGGCCTTTTGATGGATGACCCCCTGCTGGGCTTCCACTATTGATACAGATAAACTAGAATCTTGGCCTTTTTAAAGAGCAGCTTTCAATGTTTACCAGAAATTGGCCCACAGACGGAACTCTAAACCTTTTGTGGGAACCTCTGTAGGATAATAAACTTTATATGACTTATGGGGATAAACTACAAGACAGATGCATATAACTTACTGCAAAGCCACATTGGAATTATGTTTTGTATCTGGAGTTGTACATTAATTTCCTTTTGCTTTTCCTTTGGGCTATCATACAGAAAGCAAATGGAACACACTAAATTGTAATTTCACTGTTCTGCTTCAGCCTCTAAATCAACCCGCTCTAAAGGGGCTGAGTCATGTTAGGCCCCCCTCTAGCCTATAAAGTGGCAGTGTTAATGGTGGCATTCACAGAGGTGATTTGAAGCCTGCTCCTTTATCCCAGCACTGGTGGCCTCGGGCCGGCTGATTGATGGTGTTTGTTTGGCCATTCTTAGACTCTTCACTCGGGTGGTTCCTGTGGCTTTGGCTGCAGCCAAACGGGACTTCACTTGCGGCACTTTCAGTGTTCTCCAGACCTCCCATTAAGACCAGCGTGACCAAGAATGACCTTGAACTCCTTCTCCTACGTCTTATTGCTTGAAGGACAAACCTTGTGCCCAGTGTGACCTAGTTATAGCAGCAGGGAGAGCGAGGGAGTAGTAAAAAGAAAGGGGTGTGTGTGTGTGTGTGTGTGTGGCCTACTTCTTGTACCCTACTTTACCCCTCTCTTCATCTGGAGCTGAGCAGCTGAGCTCCGACTGCACTCCACCTGTTGTTTCTCTTTTCTTTTTTTTTTTTTATAATTTGGCCAGATGGTGGATTACAGGTCAGTGCAAGAAGCTAAATGCTGCCACTGGTAAAGGACAGTGCACTTCTGGAAGCTGATCCACTGGTTACCCAGGATGTTAGAAATCCTAAATATTCTATCAAAGATGTTGCAGATTCTAGGTTTAACCAGGCAAAATAACGCATGGAAATTCCATGTTGTTTTTAGCAGTAAAAAACATTTAAAACTGACATTCACAATTTCTCATGCAAAAAACATCCTCTTTTAAGGAGGGTCAACAAATCAACCAGGTCTAAAATCTTCAGATAAAGAACTGAAAGTTCATCACATCCTTGAGTATTGTACCAGTTCTCTTTCTTGCTTTTACTTTATGGGACAGTTTAGAGTTGAGATTGGTGTACACTATTTGTAACCATTATGTTCTGGTTGAATCTAACATTGTCTGACGTTTTAAAGTCCTTGAACACGTTACTGTATCTTAATGTGTCAAACATCCAGCTCTGCCTCCTGAGGAGTTACGGTTCTCTCCTGTCTTTGCTTTTAAGGAGCTGCCGATCTTACAGTAGGTTTAACTCATTTAATTCGGGTTGACGGCTTATTTGATTAGAATTTGCTCAGTAACTAAATGAGCTTTGTTTCTGCCCGTCTTTGTTTTAGATCAGATTGACAGATGAGAAGCAGGACTAGTGTTTGATGAAGTTTCACCTCCTTCTCCTACACCCCAGCATTATACTCTCCCTCCTTTAACTCAAATCTTCTTTTGTGTTTGTCTTTAATGCACTTAGGTGAAGATTTAAGTTTGACGGATGAAAAGGCTGTTAACCAGAATCGAATCTGTGGCTGAGGCAGACTTTTTAAAGTGAGATGATATTGTCATGCGGTGCTGCTTCCTTTTTACTTTTCATTCCTTTCTTCTTGAAATAGGGAGGGAAAGTAAAAAGGTCTCTGACAGCTCGCCTTTCCCTGGCTTCCCCGTCTTTTTTCTCTCTTCTTCTTTTTACTGCCTGACAAAGGCAGCGGAGAACTTTGCAGTGTGTAGTTTCTTTGGTCAAAGGAAATCGAAGAGGAGGAGTGGAGCAGGGAAAGAGGAGGTGTATCTGTCAGAGAGGCTGTGCTGAGAGGAGGAGAGGGGGGGGGCAATAGAGAGAGGAAGGGGAGGGGACTGTGCTCCCATTCACACTGGCGGCATTTGGCTTGAGAAAGAGTCGTGGGGGTTAGAGAAGTTTTCCTCAGGAGGGCTGGTCAGAAACGGAGCCAAACACCCAGAAGCAGGAACACAGCTGACAGACGGAGCTGGGACCGGATGATAAGGAGGAGACACCAGGGCAGATATGCAGGGGACAGACAGGGGTAAGAGACTCTTAGGAGGGGGAGGTGGGCGTTGGAAAACAGGGAAGTTGACTTACCGTGGCAATAAAGGTGACACAAATGTTTGGTAGCATATGGTTCATTTACCATTTGACTTATACAGTCACTGCGAAATATTTATTTGCTATTTGATGTGTAAATGTTCTTGTGCAGGTTTGTTGCATGCACATTATTAAAGCTGCAACTATTAGTCTGCATCTGTTTTGGAATCATAAAATGGCAAACATGCTCCATCCTAAAATCGACAGTTTCCTCGTAAATTGAAAAACATTTGAGACTGTAAATCAACCAGAACAAGTTCAGTTTAGAAAGTGGCTCTGAGATAATTGAATGACTTTTTTCCGTATTTATTTTTATTTCATTAACTTAAGTATTGTTAGTTACAGGATGTAACATATTTGAAAGCCACGGTTAGCTCCCACTCTACTGTTTTATTGCTCATTAAAAGAAAAACCGGTACAAGCTTGTTAATCAAGAAGTGTGTGTGTGTGTGTGTGTGTGTGTGTGTGTGTGTGTGTGTGTGTGTGTGTGTGTGTGTGTGTGTGTGTGTGTGTGTGTGTGTGTGTGTGTGTGTGTGTGTGTGTGTGTGTGTGTGTGTGTGTGTGTGTGTGTGTGTGTGTGTGTGTGTGTGTGTGTGTGTGTGTGTGTGTGTGTGTGTGTGTGTGTGTGTGTGTGTGTGTGTGTGTGTGTGTGTGTGTGTGTGTGTGTGTGTGTGTGTGTGTGTGTGTGTGTGTGTGTGTGTGTGTGTGTGTGTGTGTGTGTGTGTGTGTGTGTGTTGGGAGGCCTCTGCTCTCTTTCAGTGCAGTATAATCATTGACAGGGTCGGTGCACCAATCAAACAAGCCTGTAGGCCCCTCATGAGAGCATCATTTCGGCAATAACAAATAGTTTAATAATTGGTTATTCAATCTACAAACGTTTTTAAGGTCATTTACAAAGCCAGCCACTCAAATGTGAGAATCTTAAATTCAATATCTTGGGGTAATTTGAACAAGTCACCTTGGGCACATGGCACTATTATCTGACATTTTGTAGACGAAACAGTTCATAAACATACAAACAATAATCCAGCTATGTGTGGAACATTCACATTTGGCCTGGTGACCATGTCTGCCAGGGCTGCGAGGGGCCGCCTGTGGAAAGGTAGGTTGTCTACAAAACTTAAATAGCTTTGTTACACTTTCCCTCTGTCCCAGTTTTTCAACAGAGGGGGTAAAATAAGGAGATGGGAGGGGGTGAGATTCAGAAGTTCGGCCAGAGAGATGGAGGGAGGAGGAGGCGATTCAACGTTTGTTCCCTCATGCGGACGCTCTCTTCTGAAAACTGAGACTCTTCTCCCTCCTTTCAGTCCACCTCTTTACTTCTTTCAGTCTTCATCCAGTCAGAGGTGGTATTAGTATTAAAATAGTTTATTTGTACTCCCATCTAATCCCAACACTTCACCTGGTGTGGGGAATATTTTTGGACTCACCTCTGAGTGATGTGTGTTCATGGCGTGGTGCTACCAACAAAGAGGGGTTTAGAGCAGTGCCCTTTCAGTTTGTCTCAAAGCAGGTTTGTGTGACGTTGCAGGGCAGGGCCAGTGAGCCGTGTATACTGTACCTTTGTAATACAGCCTCTATAAAAAGGCTTTTATACTGTTTGCTTCTCGGATTGCCAATCTCAGACGAAGGGTTGTCCAGCATGCCAGTGAATGCCATCAGGATTTATCTAGACTAACTGCTGTATTACTAATGAAATGCAGAGCAGGGATCACATTGACCTGGCTGGTATTCTGAAGACTCTGATTCACATTTCCTATAGATATAACATATGCAAATCTCAGCAAGAAAATTTAAATGTATTGACCTCAACAAATGGATTTCTATTGTCCTGTTAGAGCTCCCATTTCACCACAGAAATAAGATGTATTCAAAGTAAGGGGACATTTTGATCACCTCTCGTTATTGTTCGCAAAAAACAATTTACAAAACATTCAGGGAGTTATTTAAGCCAGTTTAGAAGATAACTGGACTCATTTTGATTTAAGCTTTCAAAATCTAATTTCTTTAAAGTTACTGTGGCAATACGTGTTAACATGTAATCTTTTTGCGTCTATACTACTGGCCATACGGTAGTCTAGGTTGCCCTCTTGAGGCGGGGAAACGCATGCGCAGTGAGTCTGTGTCGACCCGGAGCATGAGGTCCACTGTTCGTTAATGGCTCTGTATTGTCGTTATGCACTTTGATTGAATAAACCAAGTTAACAGAAGATAAACGTTGTGTTTATTTGTAGTAGACTAACATTGGTAGCAGAGGATGGTTAGCAGAAGATGGCTACTGCTAACTACAAAGTTCCACCGAAGTTCGACGAATCCCGACAATACGAGTGTTGGAAAAATGAAATCGCCATTTGGAAGCTGGTTACTGAACTTGATAAGAAGAAACAAGCCCTCGCCGTTGTCCTGGGGCTGGAAGGAAGGGCAAGGGACATCGCAATGTAAATACCCGCTTTGGATTTGAACAACAACAATGGTATGGACACACTGCTAGCAAAACTAGATGGCTTGTTTCTCAAAGAAGAGAGAGACCGCGCATACGATGCTTAGTTTTTTTTTTACTGTATCAAAAAGGAGAGCTCCTTGTCCATGGCGGACTATGTGATTGACTTTGAACAGCGATACAACCGAATTAAAAAGTATGACATGACTCTTCCTGACGCCGTGCTAGCTTTTAAACTTTTGGACACGGCTTGTCTAGACGAGAGAAATAGACAAATGGCGCTGACTGCGTGTACAGATTTAACGTTTGCTGCAATGAAGTCCGCGCTGAAAAGGATCTTTGGGGGGAGAGTGCAAGGCGGCAAATTAAACGGAATACACGTTAACGATGAAGCGTTATTCACAGAGCAACGCTCACAAGGAAGATTCAGATGTCCAACAACGCAGCAGTTTGGACAAGTTGGACAACAAAGGCAACCGTCACAGGGTACCAACCCACTGGATAGGTTCGGTAAGAGATCAAAATGTGCTATATGTCAGAGCACGTTCCATTGGGCTAAAGACTGTCCTCACAAGAGTAGCGAACAAGTAAAGCTAACTGAAGATCGAACAAAGGTAGAGGAATGTGACATTACACTGTTTACTAAAGCCTCACTGTCTGAATCAGAGGTATTCCTAACTGACTCTTGAGGGACGGCTATCATTGAATCTGCATGTACCCGCACAGTGTGTGAAGAAAAATGGTTGGACAGCTTTGTCGCTGATCTCACTCAAAGTCAAGTGAACCAGATTGTGAAAAGTGAAACTCCAAGCTCCAGACCATTCCGCTTTGGAAATGGAAATATAGTGCATTCCTCCAGAATACTGAAACTGCCTGCCAAAATAGGACAGACAAAATGTCGAGTGGAAACTGAAGTAGTCAAAGCTGATATCCCACTACTTCTGAGTAAGACTTCACTGAAAAGGGCAGGAACCATCTTGGACATGGAGAATGATAGAGCTGTGATGTTTAAACAGACTATCCCTCTTGAACTCACCAGTTCAGGACACAACTGTATAGATATCAGAGACAAGGACACAGGAATTAATCAAATTTGAAGATGAGGTCCTTACAGTCACAGAAAATATGACCTCAATTGAGAAACACAAAGCTCTCCTGAAACTACACAAACAGTTTGGTCACGCCTCCGCGTGACCAAACTGTCAGAAAGACTACAGTGACTCCTCCGCAGTTCGGGAAATAAAGACAAAGATTGTGACACTATTTTACAACAAATAGTACAAGAATGTGACATGCCAGAGATACAGCAAGACCAAGCCGAAGCCTGCTGTGGGCTTGCCTCTGGCTTCAGAGTACAATGAAACGGTGGCAGTGGACCTGCACGAGTTGGAACCAAGTTTATGGTACCTCCACATCATTGACCAATTTACACGTTCCAGCGCTGGAAGCATTGTGAAAACAAAGAACTCCTCTGTGATGGTGAACTCTTTCCTTCATACATGGATCAGCGTCCACGGTCCACCACGGAGACTTTACAGTGACAATGGAGGAGAATTCAACAATGCAAAGTTCCGTGATATGGCAGAGAACTTTAACATTGAGACAAAAACCACGGCAGGATACAGCCCCTGGAGCAATGGGCTACTGGAGAGACACAATCAGACCCTCACCGACATCATCCAGAAGGTCAGACGGGAAAATGGATGTGACTGGCAAACAGCCCTAGACTGGGCTCTCGTGGCTAAGAACAGTATGCTCAATGTGCACGGCTACAGTCCTCATCAACTGGTGTTTGGCCAGAACCCCAACCTTCCTTCTGTACTGGTTGATAAACCACCTGTGCTAGAAGGTACCACTATGAGTGCTAGAGTAGGAGAACACATTTCAGCCTTGCATGCCTCCTAGAAAAGCATTTACTGAAGCAGAGTGCTCAGAAAGGATAAGACCAGCACTACGTAAGCAGCTCAGACCCACAGATGAGAAATATGAGATGGGTGACAAGGTGTATTACAAACGAGCTGAATGCACTGAGTGGAAAGGACCAGGGATAGTTATTGGTCAGGATGGGGCTGTTGTTTTTGTGAGGCATGGTGGTTGCCTAGTGAGAGTGCATCACTCTAGGCTTTCCAAGGTGAACACAAAGGTTAGTGAAGAGCAAATGGTACAAAATGAGGCTGACACAGAAGCAGGAAGTGAGCAAGGTATAAACAATGCAACTGGTAGTTTAGACAGTGAGCAAAATACAGAGAATGAACAACAATTCGGTGATAGGGAAGCCGATACAAGTGAAGCGATCAATCCTCCAAACACTTTGAGTAGCGTAACACAAACTGAAATGGCGCATAGGCCTAATGCCCATAATAATCCTGCCCCTTCTGCAGGTGTGAGTTTAAAAACAGGACAGACTGTAACATATATGAACAGAGTTGACAATACTCTACTTAAAGCAAGAGTCTTAGGGAGATCAAGCAAGGCTACGGGGAAATATAAAACCTGGTATAACATGCAACATCTAGAGAATGATGGTAGTGATGGGCAAAAGGAATCAATTGATATCTCACAGGTTGATAATCTCAACATTGAAACAGAAGACAGAGAAGCTGATGTACTTGTAACCAAAGATATCTCATTTGATGCAGCTAAACAGGAAGAAATAAAGAACTGGCACAATAATAATGTATTTGAGGAAGTTGAAGATGCAGGGCAGAAAATGCATTTCCACCAGATGGGTTTGTAGTATTAAGGACACTCCCAAGGGTATAGTGCCTAAAGCCCGACTGGTTGCCAGAGGTTTTGAAGAGCTGAATATTCAAGAGTTACCGAAAGATTCTGTGAAAGATTCACATGTGCCACAGATTCACTTAGACTTATGTTATCAGTGATATGTCAAAACCAGTGGGCAGTCCATTCTATGGACATCAAATCTGCATTCTTGCAGGGTATGGAGCTATCCAGGGATATTTATATCCGCACCCCTCTAGAGGCAGGATGTCAAAATGTTGTATGGAAACTAAAGGAATGTGTATATGGTCTTGCGGATGCATCACTATATTGGTACAACAAAGTGAAGGAAATCATGGTGAGTACTGGTGGTAGAGTGTCACAGGTGGATCCGGCAGTCTTTTACTGGTTGGATGAGCAATGTAAGTTCACTGGGGTGCTTGCGTGTCATGTAGATGATTTTCTTTGGGCAGGCTCATCAAACTTTTCATCCAATGTGATCCCCCAACTCCAGTCTGCATTCAAGGTTGGGCGTGAGGAGCATGAAAAGTTCTCCTATGTAGGAATGGATTTGGTAACTATTAACGGGGAAGTTCAGATATGTTATATCGAGAACCTGGAGCCTATTCCCATACAAGCAAGTCGGGCCACACAGAGAAATGAACCCCTCAACGAAACTGAGAGAGAGCAGTTACGATCAAAAATAGGACAGATCCTATGGGTTGCTAAACAGACAAGACCTGATGTTATGTTTGATTCATGTTGTTTGGCTTCTAATATAAAAGGGGCAACAGTACAGTCTGTTCATGATGCTAATAAGATAATCCGTAAGCTAAAGTCTGAAAAGGTGACACTCAGATTTCAACATCTGGGAAACAGTGATGCTTTGAACTTGATAGTTTTCAGTGATGCTTCATTTGGAAACCTCCCAGACGGAGGTACACAGGGAGGTACTTTTATAGCACTTATGGGAGAAAGAGGGAAGTTTTCCCCCCTCTGTTGGCATTCAAAGAAAATCAGACGAGTGGTTCGCAGTACCCTTGCAGGGGAAACTCTTGCCATGTCAGATGGGGTAGACAATGCAATTTTTCTAGCCACACTATTTTCTGAGCTCACTACTGGAAATGCTGGACTGAATGCACCCCCTGTACTCTGTGTGACCGATAACCATTCTCTGTTCGATGCGCTCAAGTCCACAAAACAAGTCACAGAGAAGAGACTCAGGTTGGAAATCAGTAGCATTAAGGAGCTCATACAGAGCAAGAGGATCAAGCAGGTGCGTTGGTCAAACACAAAATCTCAGCTCGCTGACTGTCTCACAAAAAAAGAAGCTTCGGCTCTTGTGCTCTTAAAAGCACTCAGTGAAGGACAATGGGATCTGGGTTAAAGTGTCTGTTGAAATGGAACATTCAAAACACCTTTGTTTATGTATTTGTTTCTTAAATGTTTCCCTAATTTATGTTGACTACTCAGGGAATTTAAACATTTTTGTTTTAAGTCACTGTATGATTCTTTTGTGATTCATGCAATGTAAAGTTATTTTTGTTTTGTTTATTTCTTTAAAAAGATAGAATGAGATTGTTAACATGTAATCTTTTTGCGTCTATACTACTGGCCATACGGTAGTCTAGGTTGCCCTCTTGAGGCGGGGAAACGCATGCGCAGTGAGTCTGTTTCGACCTGGAGCATGAGGTCCACTGTTCGTTAATGGCTCTGTATTGGTGTTATGCACGTTGATTGAATAAACCAATTTAACAGAAGATAAACGTTGTGTTTATTTGTAGTAGACTAACAATACGCACCAATGCAGGTGTGTTTTGGGAACCCCCTTTAGCCATATTTTGAAGTTTGATCTTCTGTAGTCATCATTCTTTTCTTTGTCACTCACAACCCTATCAGAGACCGTAAAAACAGTAATGGCTTCCATGGAGTCTGATTTGATAGCATTTTATATATTGTAAAGAGGCAATTCAGTTTGATTGTGATCAATAGCAATCAGGGTCGCTAAAAACAACCTTAAGGCACACACACAAATCAAATCGTAGGGGCTTTTTGTGTCACAATATACTGTAAGGTGTATATATTTGAAAGCAAATGTGGTATTAACCAAATTACAATAATTCATACAGCATTAAAGTGTGTAGACTGCAATGTGTGATAGCTTTAGTTTGAAGGGCTTTGATGCCTTATGCCTTTTGCAGTGCAATCACAATTTTATAAAACTGCAGCAATTGCAGATTCTCTCTTCGCTGTGCTGAAAGATTGGAGATGAAAACCGATGCTTTGGTGTTACAGCAAATCCTCAGACTCTCTGCTGCAGGCTGCTGCACAGAAACATGCTCATTGCATGATAAATATTTTAATCTCTTCTCCCAAGCATGTGGCAATGCTGATGATAGGACATAAATACAGTGGCTGTAAAGGGGAACATGTCCTCACACTAACCAGAACCAAGTCTGTCCATGTTTAGTCCTTACTCTCATTATCCGCTGTGCCCGCACATTCCTGCTGCTGGAGGGACGAGGTCGTCTGTCTGCCCGACTGAGGGGCTTTAAAACCTTCAAGGGCTTTCCCAGACAAAAACAGTCTGTCAGCTGACACTGCAGACATCATGAGGGTGGCGAAAATAAAGTTTGCGTGCCATGCGGTGTCGTTTAAGCTGGGTATATGAGGTGTAAATGTTGTGTATTTTGTGCTAAAATTATATAAATTGGATATCTAATTTCAAAATTCTAATCTCACTGAGAGAAAGACTTTTTATCTTGCTGTAGTATTGGCCATTACCTACTATTAGTCAAATGTGCATTTGCACAAACCATGAATAGATAAACACAGAAGAAAACACAAGGAACATAAATATTGCCATTTATGAAGCAAAATGCAAAACATTTATAAATTCCTGCTTCTCAAATGTGAAGATTTGCAGCCGCTCGTTATCATTAATCCCTTTAAGATTTTGGATTTTTAGTCTCCAAAAACAAGCAACATATAATATTATATTTTGCAAATAATGATAAATATTAACTTGACAGTTTAATAGATAATGAAACTAGATAGTTGCATAATATAAAAAAAATCAGATTATATCAATGCCACCTCCTCTTTAGTTGTGATGGATTCATCCAGCAGTCATGAGTTGTTAATGGGCATTTATCTTCAGTTGGAGGCACTGGGAGTGTATGGAAGACCCTCAGAGACCTATAGAAAGACTGAAAGCTTCAAGATGCTAAGGAGGGGTCCTGGCCTCCCTGTCAGCCCTCTGACCCCCTCCCCTCTTCTCCCCCACTTCTAATGTTTAAGGCCTCGGTCACCATGACAACATAAAGGAGACCAGGACCGCATGATACTGACGGTGCTTTAAAAACAGTTTGAGACCCCCCCGCTTTTCTCAGTAGAGTCCCCTGCATACTTTCAGTCATCTTGAGTCTACAGGGATTAGAGCGTATTCACTCTAGTGGAGAGAGGTTGAGGGTAACAACGAGAACTAGAGAATGCAATTCCTGAAGAAATTGCTAGTGGGAATGCTTTATGCTGAAAAGCTGACAATGAATTGCTATGCTGAAATGTAATGTGTAAGAAGAAAGTGAAGGATTTAGATTGAAATTATACATGAACATTGGGGGCTTGAATGTGTGATAAGAGAATTAAAGAAAGTAAAAAGGCTTAGAAAAGCAGCAGAATATTTGAACTGCAAACTTTTGAATTAACTTGATGGCGAATGATCTGTCGCCATGGCAACGGCATTTGATGACACCCCATATAAGGCTCTGATGTGTTGATGGCTGCATCGTTACCAAACCTGTGAAGTTTTGGGCCGTTTGGAGCATTTTCACGGAAGTTATGAGAACTGTTTCATAGCGAGCATTGTGTTGCCAAGGCAACGGCATTTGAATAAATCTTAAAGCTGTCAAATTGATGTCTTCAAGGCTGGACTGTTAGCACACATGTGAAGTTTGAGCACTTTTTGACCATTTTCATAGGAGTTATAGCGACATCGCGTTTTACGGCAAGGTGCCATGGCAACAGCTTTTGAGGAAAATTCACTAATGGCACATGTTGAGGGCTGAACCCATACTTGCCAACCCTCCCGATTTTCGCGGGAGACTCCCGATTTCATTGCCCTCTCCCGGTTTCCTCCCGGGGTCATATTTCTCCTGCATTTCTCCCGATTTCTGACTAAATCCGATTTACTCAGGACTGTTTCCACTCGGACTTTAATACAGCTACACCATTGTTTGGTTTCCATGGTAGCGCGTCTCTTTAGTAGCGCTTGCAAATGAAATTCTGAGAGGGTGAGGCAGATATTCACAGAAAACAGAACAAGAATCAACAACTCTACCCTCTGCTCACTCCTTTCCTATAATACAGGTCCAGCCCACACATATGCTCCATCAAGACAGTGCACTTACAACTACAATAAGCATGTTAATGTTAATCTAATACAACTCCGGCGATCCACTAGCACCCCCCCCCCAAAATGTGATTAATTATGGGATATATCTCGGGAATTATGAAAGTTATGAATGAGAAAAGTAATAGCCATCGATTCCCGATTGAGCTGAACCTTTTGATGTTTGAACGGAGTTTCTGCGATGTGGGAGCAGAAGAGGGACAAAATAACCCGGCAGAATAAGAATAAAGAATTTGTCCGTAGAAGAACAAGTAGTTGGAATGCTGTATCAGCATTCCCACTAAATGACAACACTAAGCTTTAACACACTCCTGAGAAGATTGAATACTTTTTATATTGCTTGGTTTTGGTTAGTTTGAACTTGCCATGCAGCAGCAAATGTTAAAACATCACCTTGTTTAGTGTGTAGTTTACAGGACATATACAGAGAATACATAATTTAGGGCATAATGACAATTTCACACCTGTGACCTAGAAAAGGATGTTGAGAACTTCCTTCCAGAAAGTCTGAATAAATGGGCAGACCCATACGCAGTGAAGAAGAGTAGCATTTAACACATGAATTTGGGATATTTGGGTCAAATTTGTAAGAAGACCTGTAGAGTTGTTTAGACCTTGTTCTAGAGACATTGTGATAATATGGGGTTTCACTGACGGCTAAACCATAGACATACTTTATCTGATTTCCTCCTATTCAGAGAGGATTATATTTAATAAATATCATCAAGGGCTAATTAGCTTTTCTCAGTCTATAGTGAAATAACATATGATTAACCCACACACTGCTTTTGAGGACAACACGTATTTCAGTATTTGAATAATGCAGTGTGAATCCTTACTGGCACACTGACACATATTTTACACTCCATTGTATGTGCGGATGCACCAAAGAGAATCAATGGAGGATTTAGATGGCATAGAAAGTATAACAATTAGAAGGATACATTTGAAATAACAATGTTTCATATAATACACATTTACAGTACAAAGGAGTTAAAATCTCCTTTTTACTTTTTCATGTGTGACTACCTGGACTTGAGAAGCCATGCGTTTCACTTTCTGATTATAGTACAGTAATACACCAGTGTTGTACTGACAACAGCTTAAAAAAAAAAGAAAGCTGTACCACCTTCATGACAGTATTGGAACTAACAAAGTTTGAACAAACGCTGCAATACATATTTTACAAAAAAGAAATGTCAGTGTTTACGTATAACACATTAAAATATGTCAGTTCCAGTTCTCATTAATTTGTGTAATTCAGTCATGAGTGTAAGTAGGGATCAGCCTGTCATTGAGTAAGCTAATTAACGTGTAGTAATCAGTGTTCAATCACAGTGGAAGCCTTGCAGGCGCTCTGTGAACTTGGCAGGTTGTAAGAGGACTTGGCATGGCTCTCTCCCGGCAGGTGCAGTGTGTAGTGTGTCTGACCAGTCTGCGTGCTGTCAACCTCATTTCACCTTATTAGCGAACATGGATTTTGTTCTCCAGGTAAAGAGTGGTACAGAGTAGGAGGCAAAGTCGTACTACTTTCCTAGATTCACTTACAGTGAGTGACGTATTGAACAATCTTACCATACTTTAAATGCTTGTGACTTGCCAGACAAGACTGAAACTGAAGAACAGGACGCACCCGTCAGTCGGATATCCTCATATTCTGTGACTCACTGAAAGGCTTTTAGAGCAGAAGAGGCTCTGCTGTGGTCCATTGTGCACTGTGACCTCATCATCATGCGTCCTGTTGACTCATTGTTCTCCACACAACATTCAACTGTTCACCATCCACAAGACAAGTTGTTGATGTCATAGTCGGTATGCGCCTGTTCATAGTGTCAATATTTACCAGCAGTCCTGTGAGAGTGAGCGAGTGAACAGTAAGTGCTTGTGCTTCCTACATTTAATTATTTAAAAGAACTTCATACTTTAAGATTTACTCACAGAAAATACAAATTGTTCCTATTACCTGTACTGCTTTTATCAATCTTTAAAATAGTTTTGGTGTGAATTGCTAAGGATTGGAGGTATTGGTAGTGATGTCTTCATTTTCTACAATACAATGAAACTAGATGAATTTAGAAGCAAAACTTATTTCTTGAACTTATGACCCAGTTACTTTGGATAATCCACAAAACTTGTTGTGAACATTTTCATTTCTGAACTATTTTCTTTCTACCACATCACTGCACAGAATGAAGTGTCCATCCACTCATGGACGAATGCCTTGATCCTGTGATCTTGATTATTAGAAAGTGCCACAAGAGGAGAAAAACATGTATTTTAATATTGTCGTGAACGGCCCCTTTAAACACCCTCCGCTAAAGTATCACGGCAAGTTTAAGCTGCCTCCTATTCTCTGTGTGTCTATTATCCACAGTTATGAACTTTTAGGTTAAGGCTGATAAGATGGGTGCAGGCAGTAGCCTTTGTTGCTGTCAGGGAGAGATGCCAGCATGTTAGGAGCCATTCTACGGCTCAAATGAGAACAGACCCTTTTCTTCTGTTGCCTCATGCCTCGCAAGCCTAATGCCTCAAGCCCTGTTAGTGCTGCTTGAATGGACTTCATGAATGGCCTGTCCTGGTTCTCTGTGTGTGGGCCACCATGGACTTGTGGGGCATTTGTATGCTTCAGTCTACTGTATATCATCTCTGTTTTGCCTTTTGTTGTAGGCATTCCTCATAAGCACCCTGGTGTGGAGATTGAACAGCTATAATTTGACCCTATTAGTATCTGGGAGGAAAAACATGGCAGTTTAACCAGTATTTAGTTCCCGAGATGAGATATAGCAACCGATTGGGGCAGTTGTTTGTCAGCTATTTCAAAAAAATACAATTAGGAAATTGTTTAAATAACCATTCAATGATTATTAATCATAGATGACACGATTTGATTATGAACTTTTGAGCCATGACTTGTCCTGAATCACCTGAGTGGACCTGCTATTAAAATACATCTAACTTCCTCTTATCTTAACAAAGGTTTGACTTGAAATGGTGAGGAATAACTTGATACTTATCATAACAAGACATATTACAATTTTGAAACACTACTTTTATAAGACTTGAGACTTGACTTTGACTTCTCTTGCAGTAATTCTGACTTGCTATAAGACTTGAAATGTGACTTGGAAGTATCTCTTACACCGTAATACTTGCTTTTGATGCCTAAAGACTCAACTTGCTCTGAAGGACTCAAAGCTCAAGACATGATTTTACAAAACTTGACTTGAGAGTGTCCGGGATTTGTCTTGTTAGGCTTTAGACTTTCTATCAGCATTACCAGACTTGACTTGGAGTTCTAACTGTTAGAACGTGTATCAAACCGATGAGTGAGACTCCCTCTGTTGTCTTTCCCCCTAAGAGCGAGTGACCCCACTGAGCTGCCACCATGGCCCTGGTTCAGGCTCTGCCCTTATCTGCTGAGTCCCACAACCCAGGCCTCGGTGGAGGACATCACAGGAGACACGCCTCAGGCTCCTCCCCCCCCATCAACGCTCCCCCCTCCGCTCTGGATTCTATGGGTTCTGTCAGCAGCCTCATCGCTTCACGCCCCGGACACTACCAGGACCACCGATCTTTGGGAGAGCTGGGAGCCAGGGTCCGGAGGGCCACGCCTGGTGCTGCCTGCCTGGGCTCTGAGTCGCCCCCAGACTCTTTACTACAGCACTGCATCGAGAAGGAAAGCTCCATGATGTCCATCAGGGGGCTGGAGAAGGAGAGTGGGAATGGGAACTTCACATATCTGAATGAGGACTTTATAGGCGACTGGAATGACAACCGTGTGACATGTGGGAGTCCAGGAAGTGACGCATATGAGAGTAAAGGATCAGGGTTCAATGGGAACATGGGGGGGCCTCCTCCTAAACTGATTCCTGTGTCAGGGAAACTCGAGAAGGTGAGTCTTTTGAATAAATACATTTTTGTTTACGGATACAATTTTAGAGAGCATTATATTTGTTATAACCATGAGATGTAATCTGTGGTTCTTTACACTGTATTATACAGAGAGGTGTCTAGGTTTAATCCACCTTCTGTCAGTACAACAGAATAAATAACACAAATGTTTGATATATTGCAGCACTATTGCATTAAACTGCATTCATTTTAGTGTGGTGTGCCCAATACACTGGCAGTATATTTCTGTTCTTCGAAACTTTAAAGGGGGTATATCCACTAAGGAATGCAAACAATACTGCATTAAAAAAATCCCTTACAACATTGACAACAGTGGCCAAACCACAGATATTCAGAGTTTCCGTGTGTTAACCATTAATATTAAGCACTTGTTATTACTCTTTCTTTCGTATCTCATTATTTATCATATTTTATATTCCTCCTCCAGAACATGGAGAAAGCAGTGCTGCGGCCCACTGCCTTCAAACCTGTCGTTCCCAAGAGCCGTACCTCCATGCAGTACCTTTCCCCTCGCCACTCTGCCAACACATCGGAGAGCCAGAACAACCTGAACCTGCTGAGCCCCTCACACACAGAGCTGTTTCCCTCCAGCTCGGAGAAAAGCAGCTCGCACAGCAGGACCCGTAACAGCGGCAGCAGCAGCCACTCCTGCCAGCTGACCGACTCTGGACGCAACTCCCTCTCCAGTCTCCCCCCTTACAGCGGGGGCTACAGCCAGGCGTCAGGAGAGACCTCTGCAGGCCACCTGGAACCCATGAAGAGCGCTCCGCCTGTCGGTGCACACGGACACTCCAACTCCGACAGCGGCCGCTCGTCCTCCAGTAAGAGCACGGGCTCCGGCTCCATAAGCTGCCGGGGCCAGCCTCTGTCCGACAGCGGGTCCAGCGGGCGCTCCCCCGGCCCGGTGGAGGGGTACGAGGGGGTGGTGAGGGACCTGGAGGACAAGCTGAGGGAGAGGGAGCTGGAGCTGCATCAACTCAGAGACAACCTGGATGAGAATGAAGCTGCAATCTGCCAGGTTGGTACACACTGCCCCTCTGTCCTGTCCCCTAGGAGTTCGCAGTGAAAACAAATGAAAATTGAATGCTTATATATTTGTCAAGGTTTATGTTTAACCCTTTAACTGCCAGCACCAACATTTGGTAGAGCACATTTCGCGTCTTGATATCTTGTCTAAAAAATACAAAAAAAAGTTGAACTCCATCTGATTCAGCCAGCTCTACCCTTTGGTTGACATGTTATGCACAAAACAAACTCTAGATGTCACTGTGGTTCAAACAGAATGCCCTTCAGCTAGCTTCAACTGAGAAAGTTGGCAATGCTAAAAATCACTGCTGAAGAAATCACTCTTTTTGGTCAACTTTTGTAAGGTAACCATATAATTTGACATATTTTAGTGGCAGGGCACTGACTGAACATAATTAGATAACTTGATGCACAAAAAAAGTTTTAACAAGGGTGTAATTATTTTTTTGAAAATATGCTCAACCAATCGGTTGAATTGGCCTTTTATGGTAAGCTAGCAATATGACTTTTTCAGAGTTTCAGAGATGTTTTCCAATAAAATATGGTAAATAAATGGCTAGATTCATGGTAATATTACTAAATCTAGTACTGCCTTATGAGTCTCAGAGTGAAAGAGTGATAATAATTTATATAGCACCTTTCATGAATGGCATTCAGCCCAAAATTGCACACAGATGAGCAAGTTAGGCCAACACAGGATATGGACATTTGCTGTTAGGCCAGTGGTTTCCTGTTAGGCCAATTCAGCATACAGTAAGATGAGCAAGTATTTTTTTTTATCATGAAAAACACTTAACATGACTTTTTTCCATTTTTTTTTAAATTATCATTTATTATCTTTTATGAATATATCTGGTTGTATATATTGCTAATTTTCCATAAAAGAAACAAATGTATTTGAGTTTGTGTTTTATTTGAGTTTTATGCATACAAATACTGTACGGTATATGATGATTACTTTTACCATAGAAGGCCAGCTCGACCATTTGGTAGAGGCTCATAAAAACAAAACTGTTTGGTCATTCAAAAAAAAAAGTATTTGTGCTTATTTGTGGCCCATTTGATAAGAAAATGCAAAAAAATAATTTTTCCATAGCTTTTTTCTTGGTCCGGCAGTTAAAGGTTAATTTTCACCATTTCACTACTATTTGAAACAGGGCAGTAATTAATACTTTGACGCTGTATATAATTGCGAACTCATCCGTCAACAGCAGGACATTTTAGTTTCGTATGGAAAGTCCTAATGAATATGTTTTGTCTGTGGTTACAGGTTTATGAGGAGAAGCAGAGGCGCTTTGAGCTGGAGCTGGAGGAGCTGAGGCAAGGCTGTGCCACCAGGATGCAGGTCGCCTCGCAGAAGGCCCATCGTGCACAGCAGGTGCTGCAGCTGCAGGTCAGAACCTCTGGGCTGTGGCCAAATAGTCACAACAAGACCTGTGTCTTTCACCTAACTTTTCCTTGACACTAACAAAATGTTAGAAAGGAAAATTCTTAAGGAAACGACAACAAGGAGAGCACTAGCCTATGTAACTGACTAGGGTCTGCCATCTTTTTAAATGTTGCTGTCACAAGGAATTGTGGGACAGCTTTATCCCCTTTTCTTTGGACCAGTGTACCTTGTGCTAAAGGAGATAAGGACACATTTAAACACCTTTTCCAGTATTTGGAGAACAGACAGGCTCTTATCATGGCTGCTTGGGTCCTACTAGGAATTGCTCGGGTCAACTTCTGATACTGGCTGTTTCTGACTGCAGGTTTATCAGCTGCAGCAGGAGAAGAAGAAGCTGCAGGAGGACTTTGCTCAGCTTCTGAAGGAGCGGGAGCAGCTGGAGGAGCGCTGCACCTCCTATGAGCACGATAAGATCCAGCTGGGGCCGCGACTGGAGGAGAGCAAGTGGGAGGTGAGCTGCACTACAGGAGTACTAAACTGACAGTTTATAAAGTAGTGTAATGACCTCATAAAAATGTTTGGGCTGTCATCTTGAAGTTTCTCAGTGCCATCCTTGTTCATTTAACCATTACACATTATTCTTTAAAGTCAATATCACTCATATTGCCTTAAACACTGCTATTTTAAACCATCACATTGACTGTAAAGCATCAATCTGATGCAGCTTCACTGTGATATATTTACAGATATGTTTATTCTCCTAATTAAATGAACTGCAGTTGGACAGAATGATTAGTTGTTAATTTGTTCACTCAATACAGGAAGTAAAAATTGTCTACTAGGACAGTTATTTCATGCTTTTAAATCTAAAATGAAAAGTCAGTTGAAATGCAATTTCATAGACAAAACAATGAATCCATTCTTAGACTAAAGCATTGGCTGATTAAAGGATAAAGATACCGTCCGTTGCAAGCCTATTTATTTCAACCGAAAACGGAATACACATCCTAAACATGTCTTTCCCCCCCCCCCAGGTGTGTCAGAAGTCGGGGGAAATCTCGCTGCTGAAGCAGCAGCTGAAGGAGGTGCAGGTGGAGTTGGCCCAGCGTGTGGGGGAGATAGTCTCCCTGCGGGGTCAGCTCAGAGAGGCTCGGGGAGAACTGACCAACACCCAGGTCCTGCTCCAGGAGGCCCACGGTACCACCCGCACACGAACCCTGGAGCTGGAGGTGTGCGAGAACGAACTTCAGCGGCGCAAGAGCGAAGCAGAGCTGCTCCGAGAGAAGGTGGGACGCCTTGAGGGAGAGATGGCTCACCTCAGAGATGCTCTGGCCAATCAGGGGCCAGGAAACAGACAGTGTCAGGTGTTCCACGAAGCAGAGGAACACATGCTCGCATACGAGAGTGATGAGGCAAAGGCCCAGCGGCAGAGCAGCAGCGAGGCCCTGCAGAGCATGAAGGTGCAGATGGACAGGATGAGGGCGGAGCTGGCCTACGAGCTGCAGCGGGCCGAGCAGCAGGCGGGGGGGTTCGAGGAGGAGCACAGGGTATGGCAGGAGGAGAAGGACAAAGTTATCCGCTACCAGAAGCAGCTGCAGCAGAACTATGTGCAGATGTATCGCAGGAACAGAGAGCTGGAGCAGCACCTGCAGGAGCTCAGCCACGAATTGGAGAGCAGAGAGGAGGACGAGGGCAGCGGCAACGAGATCAACTTTGATGAGATCGCCGCCACGGAAATTTAACCTGTGTCTCTCCATCTTTGATTTGCACTACTGTCAGTTAACTATTTACCCCTACATGTCACAGATGTGCTTTCTATTGTGCCGTTTGTTGACATGACAAATAAGCAAGATATCGCATAACTAATTACCATAAATTCTGCCATATTCAAATTCTGCCTCATTGGTCTATTCTCCAAGGAGTCCCACTTAAAAGCCAATGACCTCTATTAGTCATTTGTAGGACACCTCAGTCCTCTGGCCCTGAAATAAAGCTATAGTCCATATTTTTAAGTATGAGGTACTAATAAAAAATCTAAATCAGGAAATGGAATGTTGGAAAAGGGATGGTAAGGTAAAGCAGCTAAGATATTCAAAGTGTACACTTAAAATGATATGGATTTACTTTTGGTGGCTTAAATTCATTTAGCTGCCGGCCCCTTCCCACAGCAGGACCAGGATTAGCCTCTGTGCTGGTTCTCCTGTCCATTCCGTGTTTATCCTCATCTTTTGTAGGTGTACACTGACTGTGCAAGTACCTCATACAACCCTGCTTGAAACTATCCCAATGATAAGTACCAGGAATTTGTCAGAGAGGTTGTTGCGTGTGAATAACTTCACCAGACCTCCTCCTGAGTTGGTTGTGACTCCACCTTCCAGGCTGGCTCTAACACCACCCTCCCACTCTGTGTCAGCTCTGATCAGTGTATTGAGCCCACGCTTGTTGTCGATGGACAGTTGAAGTGAGACGCCACACATTCAGAGTGAGAGCATCAGAGCGAGGTGCTGATGATGGTGAATCCACTCATCATGACCAACAAGTACCAGTAGATGTAGCGAGATGAATTTGTAGGGACCAAAAACTTTAACTTTTCAGTCATGTGGCACACATTTTGTTTTAATAATATAATATAAAGTCCAGTTTGAGGGACACAAAGCTTAGGCCTCCTCCAGTTGAACTCTTACAGTATATCCTGAACACTTTACCCTCAATGGTGAAATGATATCATGAACATCTGTACAGTCTAATGTCATTGAACACAGTAACATCTGGATTAAATATGACCTTAACACCTTCCATTCAGTACACGTCAGAAACCACAAATAAATCACTTTCCTGTAGTGTTTGAGAACCATAATATATGTACAGTAAATATATACTGCAATATTGCTAAATATATATGTATGTCATGATATTGTAAAAGTTTAGGTAAATCAAATGTAACAGCAGGCATTTGGCATGTGATGGCAGCAAAAGAGCAGGTATACTTTATCACGACTGCATTCCCATCACAAGGAATACAACATTACAAAGGATAAATAGAGAAAAATACTTAATTTACAATCTCTAGAAGTATTAAACATTTTGGTGTTTTTGACATTACAAATGGGATTGTGCACTAAATGAAGGGTGTTTTGGTGTTGAGACAACTTTGATACGTTTTTCCACCAAACGTTATGATCCGTTTCATGTGCGTTTACTTTCCTGTAGGACCAAACCAAGATACTGTTTTTGTTCATTTCTGCGGATTGAAAACTCATCCTCTGTAGAGAACCCATAAAGTACATACCTGAGATGCTGTCAATCTCAATAATAAAACATAGCCACTGTGAATAGACCAAAGCAATGTCGCACATTATATCTTGCTCCTACAGATGTGTGTCCTGTATATTGATGCTGTGTGGATGGTCCTTCTGGTTCCTCACTATCATTTTATAATCCACAGTATTTGTATGAAGACATAAAACGTTTATTTTCATGCTGTACATTTCTTGAACAAACCTATGTTTTTAATTAAAAAAGACACCATTTAAAAGCTGTGTGGTACATGGAGATTTCTTCAACAACATGAAAGCCACAGAAGATGGAAATGACTCTTAATCGTCTGAATACAAAACAGTATATAATTCCAATGTTATACATATCCTTTTATATCTGGATTATGTATTCTACAGTTCTCCTCTTGTTCACTTTTAGGCAATGTTTGTAGTTTGGTGAGGCGTTCACTGTATTTCTTATTAAATGCTGCAGACAACAGAAATGTTTGTCACATGACTGCCCTCTGCAGGTCAGAAGTTAGATTACAATTTAACGCTCTGTAAGACTTTTATATTCTACGTTTTCAGGGCTTTTAAAAGGGCACTCTGGTTACAATTTGCATTCTGTTATCCTGCACATCTAAATCAGATAAACACTTCTGCTCTGCTGTATTTTTCGATTGGATGTTAATTCGACAATGTAAAAATAAATGTTTTTAACAGGCATTGGCTCCTTGGATGTGATTAAAGTGAAATATTAAGGCACAAGGAGCGCTTTTTTTTTTAATGATTTCCAGCTTTAAGGACACAAATAATTGACCGTAAATCTTATTTTTGCTTGTTTGTTTACCCTTCTTAAGTTCTATAGTACTAAGTAATTTTATGACAAAATTCCTTTTCATTTATTGTATCATTACCGTTTCAAATACCAGTAATCTGCTCTATGCTAAGTTTGTTATTCAGCTTAGAACAGTTACCAGTGTCCATGTAATCAATAACTTCTACAAACTTTAACATGAATGGCAAAATAACATACCTGACCTCTGTGAGCACATCTCTGTGTTCAGGCCGGAGTTCAAGTCTCTGCGTTTAGTCCCAGAAATAAATTCATGATGAGTCTCAGTCTCCTTTCAAAATGTTTTTGGGGACTTTGACCACAAACACCATGGGGTCTTTGGCCTTGTTGCTGAAGGCTTTTCGGATGATGTCCACAGCGTGATGATGGGTCACGCCCTGCAGGGAGACTCCGTCCACAGACACCAACTCAAATCCAGCCTGGGGGGAGTGAGTGAGAGTCACAGTGAGGTGCAAGGTAGGAACTGCTAGCTACTGCAGATAGGAACCTCAACATCTGAATTCATAAAAAAATTCAAACTTGAAGGAACATCATTTATATTGTTTAACAAGATTGGATCATTTGATTATTTCAGGAAATACTTGTACATACTATTAGAAAGTTCTACAAAGATGTGACCTTCATAAAGTATATTGGTTTCCATTACACATTAGGTGGTTTTATTGTATGAAGTATTGAAAGGGTGTTTAATTTAGTGTGTCACCTTGAGCACTTCACAGGTGGAGGCCGCTCCTCCGGGGAAGATCTTCTCGATCTTCACCACCGGCTGAACCTTGGACTCCATCCCACCAGATATACTGATGCCTGAAACACCAGAACAAGAGTGGAGGTCAGTGAAGTATTTAGATTTGTGTGCTTACACGACATGGTGTTCCACCAATACAGGTTAACCATGTACCATGTGCAGTGAAGAGGCTGTGCAAAACATTTATACTCCATTTGTCCAGGTTCTTGAGATGTCTGCCTAAAAATTGATGCTCACCAAAAACAAATCCAATCACACTAGGGTTATTGTTTGTTAGGTGGAGACGGTAATCTCAGAGACATATAGAAATATCTAAAAACTTGGACTTAAAAGATTCTCCGTATTATGACAAATCTTACTATCTATAATTGAAATGCAATCAGTGGAACACATTTACCCAGTGACTGTTTAGTCTTGGAGATGCTGACAGTTTTGAGCTCGTACTCCTGTTCAGACTCAGATCCGTTGAGTCCGTTCTCAGTGGAAGCCTGGTGTCCGTTCATCTGTTCCCCCCCCGCTCGCTGATCCGGACTCGATCTGAAAACCTGCGACAACAAGGGGCGACTCCTGCGCGCTGCACTCTGCAGCGTGAACACGCCGCCTTTACTTCTGTCTCCACTTTTCTCCTTTTCACCCGTGGAGTGTCCGTTTCTGAACAGGGACCTGCCTCTCTCTGAGGAAGTGTCTGAGGCAGAATGCAGCGAGACCTCGTCAAAGTGGACGGAGCGAATGGTGCCAATGTCTGTGCGGAGCGGGGGGCGGGGGTGTTCGTTGTGGGCCAGCAGCCAGTTGGGGAGCATGGCGCTGGAGGAGGGCGATCTGATGTCTCTGGACTCTGAGTAGTATCCGTCCACTGGGATGTCCAGCAGCGGGGTGAAGGACATGGAGGTAGGGGGCCTCTCCCTGGCCCCCTGAGGCCCCTGCACACTGAGCTTCTCCAGCTCGTCCAGCAGGTGGCTCTCCTTCTCCACCTCCTCAGCATTGTGGAGCTCAAAGCCTCCCCTGAAATCTGAAAGGATACAGGTTATATACAAACCTTTTGTATGATCTGAGCAGAGTTACCTCAAGCTGTGGTTACAAATTGGGGACCTATGGAAGCCTTTATATACAAATGAATGCAGGATAAAAAATAAATTCTCATGGCTTATCAGATTTATTAGAGCCGTAAGACATTATTCTGCTTGAAATACTTGATTTAAAATGTAAACACATTTTCTTCATTTTGAATAGAGTGTTTTTATTCTTGTCACACCTTACTTCAAGGTTAGTTTTTTTTTCTTTGGCAGAAATAGCCTTCGATAGATATAATATCTCCCTCAGAACACTATCACTCTAATTCTAAGAAACAACTGCAGAAAAACCCTTTTATACAAAACCAGGTTATGGCTAACATAAAAATAAAAGATGTATTTAGAGCTGAGATGAAGGGTACTGACCCGGGATAGGAGTGATGAGGCGCCGTTTTGGTACTCGACCAGATCTGGGAGAGCGAAGAAGAGGAGTTTTGACTACAATAAAGAAAGAAAACAATGTTACAAAAAGGAGCCTATAAAGGACTGTTCAGATATGTGCCAAGTATTTCTCATGCATCTCACGCACTTGAACGATACTTGAGGATATCGTAGGCCTCGACTTCGATCGGGGTCACCAGGTTATTGAATGCATTCAGGTCAGGAGGAGGAAGCAGCATCCTGAGAAACAAGACCACAGGGTATATCATAATAACACATTTTCACTGTTGTGTTGCGTGACAAAGGATGTTAAATTAAGTCATCTGTGTCTTATTGTGAAACATTTGGATGTAATAAGATTATCCTTATTCACTTATCCTTATTCACTTTTCCGGCTGTGTTAGTAATACTACAGTTTCTCTATCTAGATTCACACAGTCCTGAGTGGAGAGCAGAAGTCTTTATTTTGTGAATAGAGTTTAATCCACAAGTATTTTTCTTTTCCTTGCTCTGCTTACCGGACTTCTCTGAGCAGCAGCAGCTTCTCCGGTCTGTCCAGCACGGCCAACAGGTGGCGTATCAAGTTCTCCACCGATCGATCCGACACGTACTGAGGGTAACATTAAAAAAAATAGTACCCAGTTTATAATTACTCAGAACCAATGTGAAATCTGTTTTTGTGATTCAAAACTGCAGACAAAGACTGTTACATGGAGAGTCCAAAGGTCAGCAAATGTAAAAACGACATTGTCTCAGTTTATTTTCATACCCTTCGGCACGTCTTCATCACAGCGGCCACCTCCTCCTCCGTCAGCAGCCTGCGGGCCATGTCCTCCACCACTCCTAGCATCTCTGAATTTGGCATTACACTGACATGTCTGCCCCCTGAAAACAGCAAAGAGAACAATCAGTCAAAAAGTCATTCGCTTTTGTTTCGAGAACAAGAGGTAAAAACTACTTTTACCAGCTTTGTGTGTGGACGGCGACTTGGAGCGCCCCCTGCGCCCCCCCCTGAAGAGCAAGTTGACAAAAGTCTTGGAGCGCTGCAGGACGCTCTTCTCTGGGTGCTTCTCTTTCTGCTTCTTCTCTTTCTTCTGCTTGATCTCTGTGGTTGGATAGCAACAGACAGTCATTTATGAGGCCTTATTATTCCATCATTATTTCATCATGTTACCAACTCCTTCTACTCCTCACCTGCCACAGTGACCTGACTCTGGGAGCGGCTGATTGGTCGGCTCGGTCGGCTGAGGGCCATCAGCACGGCTGTCTTCGTGGACTCTGTGGTCCCCCCGCCCTCCCCAGAACGGATTACTGTGTCTTTGAGCAGCGTGGTTCGTCCCAGGCTGCGCGTGGTTTCTGCAGCCGACCTCTGGGATGGAAGGTCCGTCTGCATGGCCGTCTCCGTTCGCCCGGACTCAAACCTGGACAAAAAAACTACCATGAAGTCCGGTGTAGTCTGTAAGTGAACACCTGTTGTAGGGCTGCACTATTTATCTAAACATGTTTTCCATTTAAAGCTTCTTTTGAGATTTTCAAATAAAGCACTACTGTAAATATATATTTTTATATTTTGTATATATATATATATATATATATATATATATATATATATATATGTATATATATATATATGACACAAAATAATACTACAATCCAATACAAACTAAAATAAATGGTTTCAACTTTCTCTAATGAATACAACAATAATAATTAGTGTGGGCCGCTTTATGAGGAAACCGTTTTTTTAAATCTTGTTTTGAAAGGCTCAACGCTAACTGGTATGGATTGAATATGTCTGCAGTGGAAAAGAAACTTTTTTAAAAAAGTTTGTAAAGAGATCTGTAAAAATAAAATGTTGTTTTGGTGTCGTATTTCTTATTGTCGTTGTGTTCTTATTTGGGTTGAAAATACCCTGTCCTCTGGTCCTCTGTAGAGATGCAGACATCCACCATGTCTGAACAGAAGGGCATGCTGGGAGGGAACATGACCTGCGACAGGCCGCTCAGAGAGCTCACCGGAGTCCCAGACGACAGAGAGGAGCCAGAGGAGTTGGATTCTGAACCCTGGGAGGAGGATTTCTGAGTCCCGTTGGACACTGAGGAAGAAAAGGAAAGATCATCCAACTAAAATGCATCTCAAAGTATCAACGTGTTATGCGATCGTTAAAGATCTTTCAAGATAATGGAAAAACAGATACATACACTTATTGAGCCATCTGTATTCTGCCACCATCTCTTTATAAGCCGGGTATCGCCCTGCTTCCTGTGAAGATGGCCACAGATATACAAATTAGATACAGTAGAGAGCTTGAAACTTTTATGGGATCGCTATATTTGATAAAGAGTAACTCTAGAAGCACACAGACAGCCCCATCAGCACACCCCGTCAAAGAAAAACATATTTCTCTTTGTGATTTTCTAGCAACGTTTGATTGCCAGTTTCTAGAGGCAGAGCGAGAGACCGCGGAGCAAAACTCACAGATAACACGGCTGTAAGCTTTGATCAGCACCTGATCCCAGCTGCCTGGTGAATAATGCACACGGCCTGGCTATTTCTCAGAGCGCGAAACCCAAGCTCCGACAAGTAAAGAGAGCGAGGAATATTACGACTGCATGCCAGCTGTCGTGCCCTGCCACACACACCGCCGACGCTACGCCGAATGAGTGGTAACGCGGCTTGTGGGGTTTGCATTTGTTAGAGAATTAAAGATGAAAAAGGTAGGCAACAGGACAGGAAGATAAATGTGTGTTGGGTCATCTAACCTTGGCAGTAAAGACTTCTGAACATTAATCTGTTTCTGTTGACCACAGAGATGTGCCCTATTTAAAATCAACTTTCAACTTTCATTGTAATGTCGTTTTTTTATGTAGATTGGTGCTTGTTACAATAATCCAAACATGTAATGTATAGTCCTGCATGAACAATATAATTATGTTGTTTAAAATAATTAAAGAAGGTCATCTTTAGGACTTTGAAGGCTCCATGGTTTGAGCATGCTATCTGCTAGGAATTCATAATACATATTTATTGCATGCCGCACTGGACATAAAGGGTTTAAAAGCTGTCCATCACTTTCACCTTGATGGTCAGCATGACATGTGTGTGGCTCTTCAGCACCTCCACAGCATTACTGTGGCTGATGTCCTCAAAGCTTATTCCATTGGCAGCCAGGATCTGGTCCCCCATCTTTATCCCATTCTGCTCAGCCAGACCTCCAGGATCCAGCCTGAGGCCACAAGACAGAAGGAGAGTCATTTCATGACTAAATGTCTTCACAAAGTTATAAACATAAAAGGTTTATAGGACAATGTTTTCCATAGCGGATGTACCCACTTGGAGACGTAGATGCCTAGACCGAACTCCTTCCCCCCCCGGATGTTGAAGCCCAGGCAGTAGTCGTCGGAGGTGGTGGAGAGGTGGACGATCCTTTGGAGGGCGCTTCCTGAGCTGGCGTCTGAAGGAGTGCATCCGCTCTCCTCCACCACCATACGCCTGTGTATCAAGTCCACCCTGGAAGAATGACAAAATGTCAGAATCTAATATGTTTGTGATGAACTGAGCAACAGTAACGGTTTGTCATTACCAGGTAGTCTTCTCCTTGGAGTAGCGGATGCCGGGGACTTTGCCAACGCGTCTCACCACCATCCTCAGCCTGTTGTTGCCCGTCAGGACTTTAACAGCGCTGCTCATGGTGATGCTCTCCAGGCTGATACCGTTCACCTCCACCAGTTTATCCCCGACGCACAGGCCTGCCTCCTCTATAAAACACACATACGGAAAGGAATTAGCATTTTAGCCCTTCCCGATTCTTTTTTAAATCAATTTTTTTTGTTAGATCCCTGACGTAAGGTCTCTGGTTAATACAAGCTTACACAATTGTCACATATTTTTCTAAGTCTTCAAACATGTCAAATATACCCCATTGTGAAAGTCAAGCTTCTATACTGTATGTCTGAAAAACTTCAGTTGCTAACAAGTGTCTGAATGAGACTACTTAATGTCATCACGCTGAACATTAGCTGCCTTTAGCTTAGCATTAGTGACGGAACAGTGATGCAGTTAATTTATAACACAGCTTTTTACTACTGGCAATTTATTTACTCTTCAACTAGTATAAAAGTGGTGTTAATATGTGGAGATTATCCTGATAAGAAAAACCCCATCGGCTAACTTCCGGGTCAACCTACTACAAAACACCATCACTGCACCACTGTATTCCCCTGTAGCTCGCAGTGTGTACCTGCTGTACTGTTGTCCTCCACCTTACTGACAAAGATGCTGAGGCCATGTTCGGAGCCTCCTCGCACGCTGAAGCCCAGCTTGCCGTCCACACTCTTATCCACTGTGATTGTATGGAGGTCCTCACAGTCATCTCCACCTAAATAATAATATCACATGGATGCTGTGTTAGTGATGGTCACTAATCTTAGAAGAAATTCACCTTATTATAATTATTAATGTCATTCATGAAGGCCTGTATCCGACTAATCTCCTATTTGACTATTTGTAAAATGGAGCAGTGGTTCTCTCTTACTACTCAAACATAAGAAATGTCCAATATCTACCATTAGATAATGCAAGTCAAGATTACTTCTGCTAGAAGGTTTATTGAGGACAAAATAGTCTTCTACATTATTGAAACTTTCAAAAAAGTCCAGATTACTTTTATTTTAATCGTGTTTCTCTCCTAAAAACATGCTAATTTCAATCCAAATCAGGGCAGTAAAGAAGAAAAACACGTCATTATAGATTAAAGGTCTCAATCAAGGAAACTAGTTAAGTCATTTTAAAGTATGGATTCATTAACAACTACATTTAATCATTGTATTCTGTGGCTTTTGAGTTAAAGGCTCGATTATTATTTTGGTGCATTATTAATTATTGACTCCATTATATTGATTAATTCAGGCCAAGTTAAGATATTGTTTCATTTTGTGTCTATGATGTAATGTTGCATCTTCAATGAAGACAGTGGTAATGTACAACCTTTTACATGTTCTTTTAGGACAAGAAGTTTGAGATCAGGTCAGTTTTATGCAGGTGTGAGATAAGTAAAGGTATCCAAATAAATCTCAATTTTGCCACATTTAAATCTAATCCGGATCTTAATTTCAGAAAAGGAATGACCAGCCGTTCTTTGCCAGACTTCTAAACCAGTGTTTATCCACAGTGGACAGCAGGATGTAATGTGCACTACACAAGCACCCAGTTTAACTCCTCCTCACCATCCACAGGAGAGTTGATGAGAATGACCCGGCCCATGGGCGAGTTGGATCGGATTCCACGCCGGCGCTGCTCCTTCTTTCGTAAGAGGTTGCGGGTAGCCGTGTGTGACCCTTGGCTCCCGGGGGTCTTCTCCCTGCGGGACGGGTCTGACGAGTGAGCCATGGAGGCTGGCAGGGTCCCCTTTCACACAGGGGACTCAGCTCCGGGTGGAGGAGCCTACAGCAGCAGCATATAGCAGAAGGAAGGGGATCCTCAGGCAAATTGTCCACTGTGTTTCCATCATTCACAGACTATTGTGTCTTTCTCAGTAGTTTGCCAGTAGACTGAAATGGCCGGATAATCCAACTCACCGACACAGGTTGCTGTGTGACATGACAGCTGACTGGACTCACATTTTGGTCTAATCCTGCCCATGTTGCATCTCTCTCACCTTTCTGAGTCTCACAGAAAAATACATGAAGTACAGCAACGCATCATTAACACATGTATCTAGTCATTGAAGCTCAAATTACATCCAGGCCATTGTGACAAAGGCCAACACATGTACAGTATGTGTCTCTGCAGGTGAGGTTAAACAGGATTGTATAGGTGTTTTTAGCTCAGACTTTACCCACTTAAGAGTCAAGATGTCACATGGTGTTGATAGCATGGTTACAACATGTCACTAAACTGAACCCTTGCTGACAGTGTGTGTCCTCATGTCGTTTGCTTGGGGTTTCCCCCAGCAGGCTCGTGCTTCAGCACCCCGGAGAGCGAAGTTAAAGAAAACAGTCACAAAGGCGACATTTTTTACGTTTAATTATCGAAACTAAGATAAATTCCTTTCCTTGAGTCTTGTTTTTTGCTGCTCAACTTTAAAATGTCACACTTTGGGGAATAAATGTAGCCTTATCTCGAACAAGATACACAGCAAAAATAAAATACATACCGAACATTTTACGTTTCGAGGCGAAAACACACAGTACAGTAAGGCAGCTCTTCTTTTTATTAAAAAACTGCCATACTGACATGGGCAGTACGTTGACGGTGACAACAAAAAGTTATCCGTGCATCCCTCACATTCATTCTGTAAATAACTAAACTAAAGTCAGCTTGCTAGCCTACCTGTGTCCATGTTGTGCAAAATGACCTAACGCACCTGGCTGGGGCATTTCTCTGAGTGGTAATAAGCTCCGCCCCATGGCCATGTCGATTGGCTGCAGTTGATTAATTAAGAGTATTGGATTGGATGACTTGTATGTCAATCAACGGACAGCGTCGGAGTAGGAGGCAGAAAATTAGTATTTCTACTAAAGAAAGAGGCTGATGTAAGGTGTACCTTGTTGT
Organism: Notothenia rossii; assembly: GCF_949606895.1. Lineage (NCBI taxonomy): Eukaryota > Metazoa > Chordata > Actinopteri > Perciformes > Nototheniidae > Notothenia > Notothenia rossii. The sequence continues at coordinate 17,744,366 of NC_136910.1, forward strand.
TAAATAGTGATCACGATATATTGCTAATCATATTTGATCTATATTACTTGAAAATGTAATGTTTGGATTAAAAAAAAGGCAGGGATTTTGTTCGCAGTTCTAGATTATTATTTGTGCTTAATATTTCGATTAAGCACAAATCTAAGTTCAAATAAGAAGCAGAATGCACAAAAATAAAAGCTGTCAAAAATCCTTAAATGTACTGACTTTTTAAGGCAGCCTCGATGATGGAAACCAGACTGATTATACATTTGGCTCTGAAAACACTCCCACTCTCTCTGCCATGGGACCTCTGATGACTCTTGTTTGGGAGTCAAACATCTGAACAACTTTTTCCAAGTAGCGAGTAAGAATAAAAACAAACTGCGGAGCACAAAGCCACGTTTTATTGGTCAAAGGGTTTCTTGGTTCCCAAGATAACACAACAGTACTACAATGTAAAACAGGAAACTGAGTGTTGACATCAGGTCTGCTCCCTCTTGAGTTTAAAGACAGACCATCATTAACACACTCGGAGCCTCTTACTTCACAGTCATACCACAACCTTTATCAAGGTTTTCCACGAGACCAAATATCCTTTTTTTGTCACACACTAACCACTACATATTCTTAAGCATTCATATTTGTATTCTTAGCTTGGAATCATTTTGGTTTTAGACTTTGTTATATATATTTTTTTTTTCTTATCCTGCATGGGTAATATAGATCATTATTTGCTCTCGGAAGGCTGAAGTTCTTGTGCTATTCTTCTGACAGCTCGGATGACATCTTCAGCATTGACTTTATCTCCAAATTCAATCTCTCTGTGCTCCAGAAGTATTCCCTGTGGGAGAAATGGGACAAAAAACATCATTATACAGTTCCAAGTGTGCTTTTTTGACTTTGTCTTTTCCCATGTAAAGCAAAAAGTGTGTTCTGTGGTGTGTTCAAACACAACTTGACAGAAGGAGGTTTTACCTGCTGTCCTTGTCCAATGACAAAGACCCCACCCAGGACAAAGCCTTCTCCCAAAACGTTTCCCATGAAGCCCCTCTTAAAAGCCTGCAGGCCATTCATCCACACCCCAACACGCAGGAATGCCAGCAGACCCATCTTCCGCTCACGGGGTCCATAAAAACGTCTCTGCAAAAGAAGCAGACAAACCTATTCATTCATTTAGACCTAAACTGATTCTTCACAGATCTTGAATGACTCTTATTAACTGACCACACAAAGTACCAATTCATAATTCCACCTTTTCATCCAAGAAGACCTCCCCCTTGAAGAACGACTGGAAGTTCTGGACCTCAGTGCCGACGTCCTCCTTCACCACAGCGTACAGAGGGACCCCGAGCTCATCCAGCTGAGGCATCAGAGAGGACAGCTCTGCAGCCTCCTGCAGCCGGGGAGGATTCAAACAGTCATGTGAACAACAACTCACTGTGTAATACAAAGAAGCCACACACATCAACTGGTAAACATAGGCCTATACAAATTCAAGGTCTTGTGGTTACTGTTGTCAATTTGCATGTATTGCCTACGTTGTTTATTTGAAGGTGCACACATTATGATAATTGATAAACTAGGGCTTTGGTAGAATGATGGCACCAGCTACAGGTGTTAAGATTCAATATATTACGATCTTGTTGGCAAGGCAACAAATTGCAAGCAACATGTCGATTTAAGAAAACTGTCTTAGTTTCCAAATTAAGACTATAGAAAGTTCCCAGAGATACGACTATAATACTTTAATGGTCAGAACAAGTCTGAAATTTGACTTGCATTCCAAATATATCAAGATTGATTTTGGTTACATTTCTATAAAATTATGTAGAAGAAGCAAATAATACTTCAATTTATTGTAGTCTATGATCTAAATATGTTACTCAATATCAAGACCATACACCAGCTTCAATACAGAATGGCAGACAGTGTGGGATAAAATGACTTGGCAAATACAAAAAAAATACTAAAATCCCTCCCATCATAAAGCCAATAACTGTCATAAAGACATTTGGTCATAGAGAGAATACACTAAAAACACTGGCATGACATTACCTCTCTGCACAAAAATCCCCCAGGTCTCCTCACTGCCATGATGACAGCTCCCGACCCCTCCCACAGAGACCTAGCTTTCAGGACTCTGGTTTCTGTGAGGAAACAAGGCAAAGGGTAAAAGAGTTGAGCAACAGGAGTTAACAATAGCTCATTTCAACACCCTTTTGACAATTAATGAAACAACAACTCTGGCATTCTTTGGCGGAGAACAACCACTCACCTCCTTTTAGGGTTTTCAGTTCGGTCTCCTCCAAATGTTTGAGGGTGGCTCTCAGCGGAGTTGTCAGAAAAATGTCAGTGAAATAATTCAAAAATCCGGATATGAGGCTACCAATGGCAGCCAAGGCCGGGACTATTATTCCCAACGCCATTTCTCTTCTCTGTCCGTTTACTTCAATGCATCCTGGCTTTGACAAGTTCTCTGTTGCTGCCTCGCTTAAAAAGCGCATTTAAATTCCAGCTAAAGTTGATCCTTCCAAACCCCGCCCCCTTTTTGGACCCAGATACTGATGATAACACGTGATTAACTGCAGCTAAGTTTGATAAGCGGCGCCGTTATCGAGTCTGCAGCAGATACCGAAAAATAAATACTAAATAGTCGTTTTTATACTTTCCAGCATGTGTCCCTCCTCCTTCTGGTTGATGGTCACTGAAGGAAAACTGCACCGTCATTCGGGGAAAATGTTACCCATGGCAGAAGTGGTGGAAAGTAAGTATATTTACTCAAAAGCTGCACCTAAGTCAACACATTAAAGTTTAGTATTTCCAGTTTATGTCACTTTACTCCACTACCCTTTGGAGGCAAATATTGTACTCCACTTCATTTATAAATCCAGCTTTAGTTTCTTTGTAGTTGCCCTTCAGATTCAATTTGTAAATCCAAAATATAAATTACCTAACACATTATTATACTAGTTGGGTCATTCTACACAAAAGGTGGAAGGACTTTCACTTACTTTTGCAGACACCAAAATACATGACGTTGACCTAATACTCACATTCATTATGTTGAATAAATAGAGATTGTCTTTGCAATGGTACTAAATTAAAAAATTTAAAAAATGGTTTTATACATAAATTGCAATTTATTTAAAATGCGAAGTTCAAGGAACTGCCTTGTCACTTTGATCATACATGGAAGTGGAGCCTATAGTTTTCATTTAAAAAATAAATAAATAAATCTCATTCATATTTACATAACATTACATACATTAAATATAACACTGAAATGGTAAAAAAAAACGCAAATTATTATTAATAATATCCAATAAATGTTAGTCACCCAAAATTACGTCATTGGTGTTACTGCTACACAAAACGCTTTAATTTTGAAGTAATGTACTGTCTCTGAAGTGCCTCCTGTAACAAAAGATCATTTGAGGCAGTGCAGTGGACAAAGACATAAGGAAAGTCAGATACTTCTTACTTTGTTAGTAAATGGTGTCATTTTATCTTCAAATTTTACGTGCGTCTTTCAAGTCTGTCAATCGTGTTACTAATGTCATAGCCCTAGGGGTGAACATTTGAATGGGAAAATGTATTGTATTGAAGAGTTAAACGATTTTAACATTGACTGAAGCCATATTTGGTCTGACACATGGCAGCAATTTGGTTAAAATGGTAGTGTTTTCTCCAAATTGTCACTGGTGTTACCGTCACTGGTGTTACTCTTCTTCCTGGTAACACGTAACACCAGTGACGTTCCGATGTAAATAAGCTTTGTATAATGTATAAAAATAATACAAATTATAAAAATACTTTAAGCTCTACTTGTTGTGGATTCATCAAGTTAAGAGTTAGTTATTGCTATTTAACAAGTTTTAGATGTGTTTAGAAGGAATATATTTCAGCAGATTTGTATCACCCAGATTCCACCTTTTTCTGTAGAAGACTCAGTTATACTGTAGATTACGCTACCCAGCAGTGTATGCAGTAGTTCAGATGAGCTCCACCTCTGTCAGAACAGTGATACGATGCTCACAATAATATATAAACATTATATGAATAGTGTAATATATTTTATTTTGTAATGGGCCAATATGCATACTACTAATACCTTTTGTATATTAAGTATGTTCCGATGTTAATATAACTGTTGTGATTAATATTTTAATTCAAGAATTGTATTTCACAGTTGGATTTTTTAGATATATATTATACCTCATCATTGCATGGTAGCAAGATATTACAAGCTTGTACAATTAGAACTCATATTCATGTATTCCATTACGTCCAGCTGAAGTGTATTTATAGATTGACTTTATTCATCTGGCAGGAAGTCACAGTCACCATCAGCACTCATATTCACCTCTTGCCTGCTCAGTTGTAGTTTAATCATAGAAGAAAGCTTATTATTTCAAGCAAATAGATATTAGAATAAACAAAAAAGTATATATAGTGGGGATAAATGTTTATTTCTCCAGAAGTGTTATATTTTCACATTAAACCAAAACTATTTAAACCGGGTTGTAAAACACCGCCTTGCTCACGTATGATCTGTACCTTGTTCTTCTTCCTGAAAAGAAACACAATGTTTTGTTACAACTTTTTACACCACTGAAACAAAACGGCAACTTTCTGTCGTGTATGTTCCCAAGCTTCACTTGCTGTCCATTTGTACCTTTACCTGGACGTCCTCTGTGTCAGGAGGAGAGTCTTCCGGCTCCTCTTGTGGTTTCTCACTCAGCTCTGTCCCCTCTTTTGTTATGTCATCATCAGCTGGAGCCGAGCTATCAGTGGTCTCACTTGTGAGTTGTCCGTCTGCCTCCTGAGATCAGGTGGTCAGTCGAGCTCTGGTTAAGCATTAAACAAGTGTGTCTTTGCATTTCTATCTTTTGATTATATGGCAGTCTGGTGCCACTAAGTCATTTTGTTTCTCAAACTCAAACACTGCTGTCTCCCTCGGCATGTGTTTCCCCTACCTGGTGTGTTTGCAAAGATTAAGACAGAGATTGGAAAAATAGTTATTTTGCAAAAATGTGTTACCTTTTTGTGTTCCTGAAGAGGCGGAGAACCAGATTTCTGTGTCTCCTGTTCGGTTTCTTCAGTAGAAATGGTCTCTTCTTGTTTGAGCCCTTCAGTCTGCGGTGCTGACTCCAACTTACCAGTTTCATCTTCATCAGCCTGCTGGTGAAATTGTGTGATGTAGAACAATTAGTAGATGTGTGGACCTGCCTTTTCTTCACCTGAACAGCTTCTCTCCTCGGCTCATTGCTGACATCATCTGGCCTGGAATGTTTGAATGTTCATCTGACATTGCCTCATATCTTCTTCTTAACCTTGCTCATGTCCTTCTCTTTCCTCGCTCTTTATCCTGCATCTCTTGCATCCTCAGTCTGAAAACATGGCAACCTACATGTTTCTCATGCACATTCTTCATCACCTTCTCTGTGTCCCGGGGAGAACGAGGGCTTTGTTGGTCTCGTACCTCGTCTGGTTTGTCAGTTTCTAAGTCATCAGGGTCTCGGCTGGGAGTCGAGCGTAAAGCTTCAGTCTGCTCGGATTCAGTCGTGTCAGCTCCATCAACCACCTGCAGAGCCAATTTCAGACAGAATAACATGTCATTTAAGCATCACAGTGAAACAAAGGCAGATGTGTTGCCATCTGCTCTCAAATTGTTTCAAAAAGAACTCATACTAGCTACTTTTTCACAAGTTTTTTCACATCATGGTACTGAAATGGAAATATTTAATTTGTTCATATCACCTTCTCCTCATCTTCTTTCACTTCCATTTGATCCATGTTTATGGTTTCCTCTTCTACTTGATTGACACTTGGCTCCTCCTCTTGTTTCTCTTCTTCTTGATGGCTCCTCGGCTCCACTTCGCTTTTTTCAACAGTGATATCTGTAGACTCCTCTTTGACCTCCGAAAGGGACGAACTACTGGCCTCCAAAGGTTTCCTCTCAGGGGACTGTGGACTGGTTTCATTATCTGTAACCTTCGCCCAGCATATACACAATTTGGAATCATTTGGTGGTTTTTACACACCACACGAGGATTATCATGCATTTTGTAGAATAATAAACACCACTGAAAACACCTCAGAAAAATAAATTAATCAAAAATCAAAACAAAGAAGTGATTGGAAAAGATCAGAGAGGTACCACCACCAAAAAAAAACGAGTTTCTCTTTTTATCACCTCCGATTCAATCACATTTTCCTGAGCATCGGTTTGCTGTTCGTCTGTGTCCCCCTGGTCTTCTGGAACAGGGGTGTTTGGTTTCTCTTCTGCCACAGGCTTGTTGTCCTCAGCAATTCCGGTTTTGGCTGTTCTGGGTGAATCCTTTTTCTCAGAGACCTGTTAATGTTGTGATTTGCTCTTGAAGGATTATGCTCAAGATGGCATGTCAAGTAAAACATGGACTCCAATTGGATTGTAAATGGAGTACATTAAAGTTATGCCTTTCCTCTCTTGCATCTTTGCCTGAGGTTTCTCAAAACACTCTGTCTTAACAAAAATGGCCTTCTCAAAACAGGGAAAGTACTCACCGTCCAAAGGCTTATCACACAAAACTATTTCTGAAAATGACTTAACAAAACAAAGTAACTTCACTTCTTCCAACGGAACAAGAAACATAAATCAAAAGGAGTGATGATCAAAGGTAAATAATAATAATGTGTTGTATTCAGAGTCTAGGTCAAACCAGGGCTTTATTCGCTCAACATACTTTTCTAGACTCCTCATCAGCCTCTCTGATTTTTCGCTCCTCCTCCCTCAGCCTCTCCTGGTGCAGCGCTTCTTCTCTTGCTTTTGCTCGCTCCTGCTCCAGGACTTCCAAATTGGCCTTTTTCTGCAAATAACAACAAAGTCTGTGAAAGTACACTACAATACATTGTTTGCACTTTTGATGCATGCATGTTATAGTGCCCTTTTAAGGTTTGTAAAGGGTTTGCCCTTGTGACCTTTTATTTCTTTACCTGAGGCAGCTGTATCTCCACACATGCAGGACTCTGGTAGCACTTTCTGAATCTAAGCTAAAGGTAAAAGGTGACCTATAGGCTTCCTAGCACTCAGCTTAAGGAGCTTAGACGGTCTAAGTCGGTGTTATCCTTTCCTGCTCAGTAGAAGTATGAGCTTATGGAACAAGAAGTATCTTTCAAAGGAAAAGTAGCAATGCTATATCAAAATTCCATTACATTAAAGGGTCTTTCATACAAACTTGGCTTAAGTGTAGGTATGTGTATTATTAACTAAACAAGCTTGAGGGACTGCATTACATTTAGTGATCTCGCAGAGGTGGGGTGCAATTTAACCCCTTTATTTAGAAAGCTTAGTCTACTGTGTAAGGGCATTGAACATCATTTATTTGCCACATGTTTTATGATTAATGTTTGTATTTATCTTCTCTGGGGATTTTATTCCAATATTTGTTTTTGCTATTTTTAACAGTTTGATGTGATTTGCCCACATTACAGTACTGATATGTTGGGGTTATGATAAAAGTATAGCTTGTCAGAAAATAAAACTACTCAATGAGACAAATCAGACAGTTAAAATAATACAAAAATAAATTAGAATAAAATACACAACAATAATAGAAGATGGATATAAGCATGCTTTCCGTTTGCCACTTTTATATTGTTCTTTTTTATTGATAAATGTGTACTTAATTTAAAATATTTTGATACCTGTTGCTTCATTTTGCAGATTTTCATTTTGCAATCCTTTATTTTGGAATAACACAGACATGATCATGTAATTGGACAATACAACAATATACCATAAACCTCCAGCCTAGAATATTCTATCACACTGTGTACACCTTATGTTGTGTAATGTCTCCCTCTAGCGGCAGGTAACGGAACAGCAGCTCACCTCAGCCTCATACTCTGCATTAGAGTTGAACTTGTAGAGCCAGTGGGCCAGATACTGGACGGGGTTAGGCGGCCGTTGCTCGGCCACTTCAGCGAGTCCCTCCGCCAGACACCTCCCCAGGTGTCTCTTTATGTACTCAGAGTCCATGTTAGTATCTGCCTGAAACACAACGTCAAGTGAGGCGACACAGACCTACATCGTCAGTTAGCGTCAGATAACAGGGACACAACTAGAACATTAAAGTATTACTTCCTCTTTCAAAGACGTAATATTCAGCAGTAGAATTAGTAATTGTATTTTAATGTGTTTTTGTATCGTAGGCATGATGTGACAACTAATTTCACTAATTTAGCAGCGAAACTAATAACCACATCGCCAAAACAAACCTTTTTCACGGAGCGTCCGGATGTAGCTGTTGTGTCTCCATGGTAACGGTGTCACCTCAGTAATGCTCCCCTCAATCCTTTTTTAATTTAGTTCCTACTACCGTTAATAGTACGACTAGTAGCCTACCACCAGCCCGGTATAGACTGATAGACTTCTATCTATACGGCGCTGCCTACCACTATTGCTACTGCTAATATGACAACTTTTACGATTATTTCCAAGCTTTGTTTTATAAGAAATATATGTGCAAATTACAATATGAAAAAGTCTCCCTTACTGAAGACCAACTCAAGTTTTTCGTAATCACAGAGCCAAAACATCAAGATAAATTACAAAAAGTCGACATCCCTTATAGACAAGACAGTTAAACAACTTAATCTCAATTTCACCCAATTGATAGACATAAAAAATACATTTAATTACTTAAATGGTATTGAGATAAAAGTAGTCCCAAACAAAGTGAGGATAGACATTTAAAAAATCTATACAATAATCTTGATTTAATATAAAGCAGACCTGAAGACATTATTGTGTGGAGCTAGGGTTAAATCTAAATTGTAAATAATCTTCTTTTTTTTCAAAGTTTTCATGGAGATACAAAACAGTTAAGGGTTTGAAAGGACTAGTAACTTGATTCTATTACATTTTCATACATTTGTATCCATAATGTCACTTATGTAAGGTTACATATTGTGTCCTATTTTTCAAATTAATTATATCTTCTAAATAATGTGGCCAATTTGTGGTATGAACACTGTAAAGATAACATACACTTCCTATTCTACATATTAAGATCTGCACTCAAATCCAACCAATTATTGATACATTGACAAAGCCACGGCCAGATTTCTTCAATATTTAATGTGATTTTACAGTTTTCTCACACGAGAAAGGAGAGGGTGGGAAAATGTGCAGCAGTCTCAATTTCCATTAATCAGATAACACCCAGTTAACATATGTAATCACAGATATAATTTTCCTTGTATAATCATACTGCACACCTTTCAGCCAAATATAGCCTGCGTGTTGACAGGAAGATTCACTGTCTTGTCCCTCTCACGGCACAGGATATTTGATCAAATTTAATATGAAATCTGCGTATTTTTCTTTTTGACAGCTTAACCCAAACATAGTTGTTTCTCTCATTTGCATGGTCCTTGAACAGTTTCTGTGGCACACCAATTTGCCCTGAATATGGAACAGAACTTTTTTTAAATTTCTTTTTAAATATGATTGTATTCTTCTAACAAGCAGAGAACAAGAGCTATAGGTTTCAGGTCTACATATGTTTGCATAAAAGGAATGTGGTACTTATAAAGTCATTATCCTGGTTAGAAAGAATTACAAACACATCCACTTTCAATCATGTTTGATGCCCTGATAGAAAGAAAGGCTTTTGTTGTCATTTTCATCCCCATAATTATTATTCCTTAATTTATATTTTCATTTTATTCTGGTGTCTAGGATACAAAGCTTCTTCGCATCCTTCAACTTTTTTCTGACAAAATTATAAATAAAAATAAAACATTGAATGCATTAATCCTCAGATATCAAACCAGCTAAACCAGATCACGATTTCTGGTGATTTATTTGTGTTGCAGATTCACAAAAGACTGTGTTTTCAATTGCACACATTGCAAAATACGACAAACATTAAGTGAAACACAGACATCTAAATACTTGACTTATCAGTATGTATGTGCTAGAAGCTTTACACGTTTGTAATAACAAGTATAATGGCTATAATAGTTTACAAACTACATATTATTAAACACATAATAAGCCTATCGGTTCACTTTTAAAATACATTAGTTACTATGTTAGATAATGTGCTAAAAACATTTATCATGACAATATCATATTTAATATATTTATTAATCTGTGTAAATAAATCCTTTCTAAAGCAGATCGCAGGCGGCTAGGTCAAATAAAACCGTTTATGGTAACCTGAAGTTGAAGCACTGCGCAAACACTGTAGGCTCTATATTTGCGTAAAAGTAGTAAAAGCACCTGTCCGGCGGAAATGCATGCCAGCTGTGTGGGAACTGGGAAGCCGCTGTGCTTCCGAAGTGTCAAAGGTCTGAACTGATCCTACCTGCAGCGACTGCTCCGGTTTCACTGCAGGACACCACTGCGTCAGCAACAGCTGTCCTGCAGCAGCGCACTGGCTGCCAGAAGGGAGAATTACGTCCCCAGTGGAAGGCTTCACGGAAGACGTGATTTTTTTTTTCCCCTTCTAAATTGCTTGGATTCTGTGGAAATATTTGCTATACAGTGCAAGGTAACCGGTTTCATGGCGTCTCTGCTGTCTTTTGTGAGCATAAAGATGACTCCTGAAGCTCAGGAAATAAAAGTTTCCTGTCAGCTTGCAGTGTGCAAGGTTTTGCTTTGACTTGATTTAGGCCTACGTGTTTTTGCTACTTTATGTCTTCACGTTGTGAGTTTTCCTCTTGCTCCTCTCTGTGGATGAATTTCTTCAAACTTTAAGATTTTGGCTATTTGGTGTAATAATGTACATTCTCCTCTTTCTCATTTGCACCGTGTTGAAACTCTTGCAGTTTTTCCGTCTAGTAGCCTGACTTTGCCTGACCAAAAATGTGTCTTTGAAACTTGTAAATTAAGCTTGGTATCTGTGTTCCTTGGTGCTGAAAATAACAGGCTGCACTGCCTAGGAAATAAAAACGCAAAGAGGTGTTTCAATATGAGTGCCTTTGTTCTAATAATAAACACGGACCTGTAATTGAGCTCAGGTCAAATTTGGAATTGGTAGATTCTGATTCTGATTTATGGCTTCTCAGTGGGGTTTTTAAGTGTGTGTGTGTGTGTGTGTGTGTGTGTGTGTGTGTGTGTGTGTGTGTGTGTGTGTGTGTGTGTGTGTGTGTGTGTGTGTGTGTGTGTGTGTGTGTGTGTGTGTGTGTGTGTGTGTGTGTGTGTGTGTGTGTGTGTGTGTGTGTGTGTGTGTGTGTGTGTGTGTGTGTGTGTGTGTGTGTGTGAGAGAGAGAGAGAGCATGTGGGTGTTTGTGTTGTGAAAATGCACCACATGCAGTGTTGCACCAATGTTTTACTACTCTAATTGCAAATCTGTAGCAAAATGATGTATGCACCTTTTTGAGGGGGAAAACTGCATGAGCATCAAAAGCCAGGCTTTCTTCATCTGCCAGGTGAATAGCTTCTGGAGTCCACATGTCCAGTGTGGACACTTTGCAACCTTCTCAATCCCCACTATGCCTCCTCCCATAGGGACAGCATTTTATTTTTAGCTCATGTCTTCATGGCAGAAGGGCAAGATACTGTGATGCTGTGGATGCTCATAACTCACCATTTCTCTGCCGTTAATCCACGTTGCCAATCAGAGGTGTGGGACTACAGAGACAGCCTGACTCCATGCAGATCTTAAACTACAGTGGAAGACATGGTGTTCATATTAGATCCTGTCAGCTCTTATGTAACAGGATGACCTCCTGCAGGGGTGAAGTGAATCATCAGGTGTTGTTTTTAATTTCATAGACTGAGTTTTTTGTGCATATTGCATTATTTATCTTGGTTATTATTATGCATTCTCCACTGACAACTTTACCTTTGTCATCACACATGTGGAGGATGGTATAAAATACTGATTTCGGCTTTCAATGTGCATAACTGAGAAGATGTATCCGTGGTTTTCCCCTTCGTGAGTGTGTTTGTGCATCTCGCATCACATGTTCTTGGACACAGAAGGTGTCGGTTTTGAGTTTCTTTCACCAAGTGAACCCATGTGACTGCTTGGCCAGGCCTCTATATTTCCAGTGTATTCAAAGGTGACATAGGGTTAAGATAAGCAACCTTTTTTATTTGTTCACTTCCCCTGTTCAGTGCAATTCTGTTCAACATGCAGTTGCATTTTTTTCTTTTATGTGAATATTATTTGACTGTAATGTTCTTTTGATGACATTTTGTTTAACCACGTGGTTCAAACCTCAGCGGTTGCTTTATGGATTCATGTGTTTCTTTAAAGACTTGATTGGCGTTGACTTGATGATAATAGCTCCCTCTGGTCACCATAAGCTGGATGGAATATCCTCCATATCATTTCTACATGCAATCAACTCCAATTTCTAAAAGGCGAGAGCAACGGCCAAAGTCAGTTAGGTTAGGCTAACCCTAACCGGTCAGTTTCATGCAGTACAAATCAGTTTACTAAGTTTGCATCCAAGACTATACATAATTTAGTGATGTAACAATTATTTTCATTAACATTTTAATCTCAAAACAATTAATCCATTATTGAGGTCCGAAAGACATTTTATTACAAATGTCCAAGCATGACTAATGAGTCTCAAAGTCCAAGGTGGTGTCTTTACATGTCTTATGTCTCAAAGATATCCATTTTACATAATAAAACACAGAAAAGCAGGACAATGCCACAGTTGAGAGACTGAAAAAGCCTTTTCTGACATTTTTGAATAAAAAAGTGACTTAAACAATACATTTTCAAAATATTTTAGATTAGATGAACTAATCGATTAGCCATCTAATTGTTGCAGCTCTAAACTGTATAAACCCCCTGATAGCTAACATTCCGTTAGATACAGCATGTTATTATGTTTCCATTATCCAGGAGACCATCATGTTTGTGATGAAACATTTGATAGGCATTGATCAGACAACCTTAATCCTCTTAATAAAAGTTTGCATATATGCATCAGTTGGCCTTTATGTCACTGTTGGTCATTGGATCATCTAAATGCTCTAAGGAGATTATGCTAGGTTTTCACAGCTCCTTGGTATGCATCGAGAGGCATACCGCGAATGATGGCAGCTGTCTTCTTAGCACCATCATAATGCATGTTGGGATGTAGTGCAAACTAGGTCTACTGTGTGCACACATCTTATAAAGACATCAACATAAGTCTCCAAAGGATTGACCGTTACTGTGACTCTGAATATGTTGATCAATACAACACATACAATGACACGGTAGGAAGGAGGAACAGGTGCAGAGGTCTGCTTTTAATGTGGCTCCCTATAGAGTTTGGAATACAAGGTTAACTGGTGGGTGACAGGGTGTTGAAGCAAGCAGGGAGACGGCGAAGCACAGTGCTGTGATCTGACCCCGTGAGAAAACGGAGTGGGACAGGAGCACGGCAAATGTCAAAGGGCATGTGGATAAAAAGCCCTTGTTTGCTCTGTAGATCTGTTGTTTACAACTTCATCACATTCCAGGAGTGGTGTTGCGTTGTGAGGGGACTGAGACAGTTGTCACAGGATTTTAAACTCTTAAGAGCACCAGAGTTAGGCCAACAAGTCATTCAAATTGATTAAAATATGATGCCACTAGACCCCTCGGTTAAAAACGGGGCTAGTACAAGATAACATCATCAAGTTCAACACATTTTCCACAAGTCACATTACAGGCAATGCTGGAATCTAGTGAACTAAACGTCATATTTGAACTCTGGCTATCCTTGTGACAAAAGCCAAAAGCTAGTTGGGCTAGTTTCCGGAGGTGAATATTGGCATTGGCATTCCACGCCCGGCTAGTATAACGAGGAGTTGTCTACATTACATAGTCTATATCCTCAACCGGAATGTCACAGGTCACATGGTCTTCCCTGACATGCAAGATGATATATACATTACTGTCGGGGAAGGCTTCTGAGAGCTTACATTCACTCCCTCTTCCTCAGTTTGCCACCTGTCCTCAGAGCGACTCAAGGATCGCGGTCATGAAATTATTCGATTGTCTTACGCTAGACTCTTAAAATCAAGTAGATCTTCCAAGTAGATTTGGGGCTTTTTATGTTGATTTGGAAATGTACATATCACTATTATTTGTATAATGCTATGGCAACCACAGCAATCCGCTCTTTGCGGCTGGTCCCCTAACTTTCAATATGTAGCCATCATCGCGTTGTGAGTGCATCATCCTGTTACTTACAAGTATTGTTCTTAATTTTTCCATACTTTTACTTGGACTCCAAGTTTTTGTTGTTGATAATAATATAATCCTACAGGACTTTTCCTTTTAACTTATGTTAAATTATCCATCTACCACTGAATCAAGTACTGGTTCAACCACACACAAAATCTATTTTGACTGATACTGAATATTACACTCTTGCCTGTACTCTTGGCTCTTTCGTGAGACGAAACATACACTGATTAATGTAGCAACAAACCGCCGCGCCAAAACATATTATTTACCCAACTGACACGGGGCACAAGGCAACAACCTCCTCCTTGGAGGACTTATTTGAGATTGGCAGGATTTCAATTGAGGGTTCTTAAAAAACGCACCTTTGATGGCTTTAGCAGTAATGCTGTGATGTAATGCAATCAGGAAATGTTCCTCATAAGCCTTGCAGAAACGCATCCATTCTGAGGTTGGGTATTTTAAGGGTGGCTCACGGTGGAGGGCAGCGGGGCCAATCGCTCTTAGAATGGAGGATATGAAACGGGATGATGAGGGGGGAAACTAGGGCTTGGTAGCGAGTAGTAGGCAGGTGTTGGTAGCCCAGTCTAATAATATTTAATAATAAACAATCTAAAAGTTTGGGTAGAATAAACTGACCCATGAAGTGCTAAAGGAGAAAAGAGAACCTGTCAGTTGTGTTTGTGATTGATTAAGGATGGTGCTCTGATGAGTGATTGAGTTCAGATGAAATTAACTCTTGCGTTGTATGAAAGAGGGAATTAGAGACTCAAGTGTCATATAGCGAGGTGGTGTGGGGGTTGTAAAATAGCTGATAAGGGATCTGGAAACTTAGTGTGTTTGGGGCCCCTGTGTAAAATAGAAGGTAGCGGGGAGAGGAGTCAGCTTGGTAAGATAAGTTGGCATGCTGTCCTGTTTATCGGAGGGATGTGAGGCGCAGAGCGAAGGCTCAGCCAGGAAGGAATGAGCAGAGTCATCGGGCCTCTGTAACACGACGCTCCGTCTTGATTGCCCGGAGCAGCTGGGCAGCCACCGTATCTCTGGAGCGTCTTCTCACATGTGCAAATGCATAATTTTCTGTTGGAGTGAGGCAGTTTGAGGAGGTTACATTAATGTGTTTGATCAGTGGCTATCACTTTGTCTATCTATGGTTACAATGTTGTTTTTATCATGTCTCTTCTCTTTGCACAGCCTGTTATCAGCTTGGTTTTGAAGGTTTGAGTGATTTAATCTATGTATGGATTTTCTGTTGCCTCTGCCACTTTAAATGTAGACCATAAATTGATTATTTTCATATATATAACTGTTAAATACACTTTATAGCAAGTGGTTGACTTATTTATCGGAAATTTGATGGCTTTGATGGATCATTGTGATTGACCTGCATGGGTGTCTGAGGGACTTTTGCTGCATAACAGTGTCAAACAACTTTCCTTATATCCATGTATTGTTATCCTAAAGCCAACTTTATGCTGGGTGTTTGTCTTTTAAATATGTTCAAATGTTCGTCAAAGCTAATTTGCAATGTAATTACTTGCTTTATTCAGCATCGGCACACCCAGTTTGTAGTTATTGATTAATATAATATCCCCTTCAGGTTAAGTGATTCTGAAAGTATACAATAGTAAACAGTGATAACATAACTAGTTGTACTTTCGTTTTACATTGAGATCCATCCATCTAAAGTAAAATAGCTTATATAAAAGGGGTTATTTACTCCCCTATTATGTCCATGCGAGCTGCTCCAGACGAAACCAGAGTGGTTGCTACACACTTCAAAGGATGTAAGCGAATGCCACTTGGACCTGGTATTGAGTATCTTCTAAGCTAATAAGTAATCTGATGTACACAAGTAATGTCGTGGGCTCTTTAGAACGGTGGGAAAGTCCAAAATGTCTTCCCAAGAGCGTTCAGTCATTGTGTTACCATCCCGACACTTTGAAGTGCTTGTGGTGAAGTGAGGGGTCCAGGGTCAGAGATGTAGGGCAGAGGTTAAGGGGTATGGACAAAGATCAAAGACACACGTGGAAACCTAACCTTGTAGTTCAGTGGTTCCCAACCTTTTTGGCTTTTGAACCCTTTAAACGAAGGTGTATACATGTGAGCCCATTATAAGACATGATTGTAACATTTCTAGCAAAGATTGCTTTATTTAAACAATTGTCACAAGAACAGGCAACACTTTTTCATTAATGTAAGTATGACCCTGTCAGATTTTTCTTGGTACCCATTTAGGAACAGCTGCTTTAGGCATTCACTTCTGCAACAGGTGCTCAAGGGGTTAGGGAATGATATTTTTTTCAGATAATTTACCAAGTAAATATACCAAACATGCTTTGCCATGGTGGCCTAGCAGTTAAGGTGATCTTTGCTGAATGTTATTCCTCATCTGTCTCCCTCCTCTCATTTCATGTTATGTCTCTAATGTCATTTGTTTTGATAAAAGCATATAATGGCCAAAAAATACATAAATAACACCAGCAATTTTCTTTTTAAATTTACAATCAATCATACATTTGGGGTGTTAAAATGTATACATATACACCATATAATGTATACACTTGCTTTTAAAATTATTCAAATCAAATCAAAATGTTTATGGTTTAATTTAAAATGGTTAGGGTATGGCTTGCTTTGTCTCGTCTTTCAATACGTTCCATCTGAAAACATATTCTCTGTATCTACTTCTTGTTCTTCCTGCAGCTCCTTTTAGGGAAACCCCGGTGTGGTGGTGTCCCTTCGCGATGCGAAGATGGCGCCCCTGCTCCCTCCCCGAGGCACCAATGCGTTCCGCCCCTTTACCCGGGAATTGCTGGCGGAGGCCGAGAGGCTCAAGGAGGAAAGACAAAAGGCTGATGTAGAAGGCCATGATGAGGAAGAGCCAACGGCCCCAAACGCTGATCTGGAGGCAGGCAAGAGTCTGCCCATGATCTTCGGAGACCCTCCATCAGAGCTGCTCAACACACCTCTGGAGGACCTGGACCCCTTCTACAAAGCACAAAACGCAGTCAGTTGAGGCACATCTGGGGCACACATGGCAATGAAACACACACTTAGTGTTTAATGAGCTTGACTCCGTCCCTACTTAACCTTGAAATACGACAGGATATATTACTTAACATACATTTTAGCTGCATAAAGTATCCCTTACGCAATGTACACCGTTTCATCTGCGGTATGCAAATGTTACAGTTAAATGTTTCAAGTAGTATCATTCCAATATTGTCATCACTAAGTATTTAGCTAAATGTAGGAGGGACTTTTAGACTCTGCATTTATACAGATATAATCTCTGTGTTTCAGACATTCATTGTGATCACCAAAGGAAACACAATCTACAGGTTCAACGCTGAGCCGGCTTGCTACATTCTGAGCCCCTTTAGTTTGGTTAGAAGAGGAGCCATCAAAATTCTCATACATTCATATCCTTTGAACTATTGATGCTTGAGCTTTTTTATCATAGTGTTTTACATTTTGAATGAGAAATAAAGTGATGTTTAGCCATAAATAAAAGGCTACTTTTATTCATATTGTCCATGTTTGTTTCCTTAACCCTGAATTAAATTATTTAGCATGTTCATCATGCTTACGATTGTATTGAATTGTGCATTCATGACGTTGAGCAACCCACCAGCATGGAGTAAAACTGTTGAGTAAGTACTTCATTTCTGTAGCATTCCTGTGTTATGTTATTTCTATCTATACTAGCCTGTGTTCCTTCTTAGGTATGTTTTTACTGGAATCTATACCGTTGAGGCAACAATCAAAGTGTTGTCAAGGGGTTTCTGTGCTGGATCTTTTACATTCCTTCGAGATCCATGGAATTGGCTGGATTTCATGGTGATCAGCATGGCGTAAGTGTACTTTCGTCTAATGGTGTAGTTGCTTTTGATATCAGCAAATCTTATTGCATATTCCTCAAATAGTGCATAAAATGAAAGATAATTCTTTCCTTGAATTAAATTAATTGTTTTATGTTTTTCCACAGATATGTCACTGAGTTTGTTGACCTTGGCAACGTGTCCGCACTCAGGACATTTCGTGTACTTCGAGCCCTTAAAACAATTACTGTGATTCCTGGTATTTTTTTACTATTCTATTTTACCTTACATTTTTGTATGTGTTTCACTGTGTTTGTGTAATTTCACAAAGCAAACAGTACAGTGATTGATTTTGCTTCACATCAAATGTCATGTTTTCCAAGTTTTAATGAATGCAATCCTAAATTGGATACATTAAAACGCCTTGCTGTATCTAATAGTATTTCTAATCATTTATGAATGTATAACCCTTGCTGTCTGACTTTAAGAGACGTGCAAACCACATGTTGATTCTATTTTGTCAGGTTTGAAAACCATTGTGGCCGCTTTGATCCAGTCAGTGAAGAAAATGGTGGACGTCATGATTCTGACAGTCTTTGCCCTTGCTGTTTTTGCCCTCATTGGCCTTCAACTCTTTATGGGAAATTTGCGTCAGAAATGTGTGCGATGGCCCATCGAAACAAATGAAACTGCATACGATTTGTTTAACACCACTGCTCAATTTAATGACACCATGTTCTTCAATAACACCATGGGCGTCAACAATACATCATATTCCAACAGTACCTTCAACTTTAATGAGTACATTGAAAACACAGGTATGCTAAAGCCATATTACTAGATGTCTCTTATTTAAGTTTATTGTGTCCTCACTTCTTCTTTTTCTTGTATGCTTTTAGATAATCAGTATTATTTGGAAGGCAGTCTAGATGCTCTACTTTGTGGAAACAGCTCAGATGCTGGGTATGTATTAAACACACATACACCATGATCACTTTGTCTGGTAACGATCGTCTGAGTGTGATTTCTGCAGATGAGATACATAGGACATTTAACTTGGTTAGGAACCTCTTAAACAAATGAGATGATTGGAATGCAGCCATTTTAGCAGACTGACTCTTCTTCTTTGTTGATAGAAAGTGCCCAGAAGGATACACATGCATGAAAGCTGGGCGGAACCCTAACTATGGCTACACCAGTTTTGACTCGTTTGGCTGGGCCTTCCTGGCGCTCTTCAGACTCATGACCCAGGACTACTGGGAGAACCTTTTCCAGCTGGTTGGCACTTCTTTCATATGTTGCAAACACATTAATGTCGTTTAACTTATAATTGTTGTATTACTTAAATTATAAAAAGAAACGTGTCCTTAGTTTTCGTAGCTTCTTTTTTGCTCCAAACACAGATCCTGCGGGCGGCTGGGAAGACATACATGCTGTTCTTTGTGGTGATTATCTTTCTGGGCTCCTTCTACCTCATCAACCTCATCCTGGCTGTGGTAGCCATGGCTTATGAAGAACAGAATCAGGCATCTCAGCGAGAGGCCATCGAGAAAGAGGAAGAGTTCCAACGGCTACTCGAGCAAATCAGGAATCAGGAAGAGGTAACTATTACAAGCAATAAGGGAAACAGCCAACCATGTATTTAAATTAGCATACCGTGGGTGCTGCCATATGATAACTTATAGCAAACTTTTATGGGATTTAGTTTTGTTCTTTAATACAGAATTGAGAAAAAATAACCAAGGGTGATAAAAGTGTTGTATTATTGGTAGGGAAATTGAATAACACTGTATTCCTTTATTCATCTAGCAGGCTATGGGTCTAGGAAGCCAAGTCAGTTTAACTAGTAAGAAGTCACTCAGTCATCACACCATATCTGAGGTGGCAAATGACGAACATGATGAAATTGTCAAGGATTGTAGCGGGAGAATCATTCCCCGTCTGTTGGTCCGAGCACCCACTTTGGTCAAGGTAAGTCTGTTTTAGTTATTTAGAGAAAAATAGTTGTATAAAGATGGTTTCGATTTGCAACTGACATCAACATTTTTCAGTGTGCTTCAGTTTATGAGCTCGAAGAGAAGTCATTAGGCTCTGATCACAGCATGCTTCGTCTGGAAGAGCCACGCCTGGCACAGAGGGCTGCTAGCGCTCTGAGTGTGCTCACTGCAGCTGCTATGGAAGGTACAGTGCCAATAAAGATTAAAGGGGACATATCGTACTAATATTCATGTTTATGTATGTGTTTAAACTAGAACATGTTGGCATGTTTAAATACTAAAAAAACATTACTTTTCCAATACTGTCTGTCTGAACGTTACTTTAGTCACCCTATGTATCAAACACTTCGTTTGACTTTCCCTCCAAAAGAGGCTAGTATTTTCTGATTGGCTTGCGAATTTTTTTTTAAAAGGTTGTATGTAGAGATACCTGTGACGAATTGTGTCTATCACAACTGGACCTTCTGTAGACACAGACACACCCCGTCGCCGCCGTTATAATGTCCGTCTCTTCACTGAATAGTCTTGAAAAGGGTACTGACAACAATTCCGCAACAACATCATCTTCACCTGTTGCCATTTCAACGTTAAAAACAATAAAACGGCATGAATTGCTACGTCGCATTTATAGATCCTCTGTCTCGATCCAGTGAACTAACGGGCCTTCTAGAGTACCCTGGAACCGAGGGAAACTCTGAAAGAATACGCCCATTGGCTACAAATCAATATATGATTGGTTGATCAAACTGTCAATCCAAGAGTACGCTCTCATTCAGTGCAACGGCCAGGGCATTCTATCAAGGATATATAATACCTTGATAGAAAAATATCTGATTGGTTGCATTTTTTCTCTAACACAAAACCACTGAAATGCGTAGTGCATGGGCGAGAAAGACAAAACAAATCAACGTAACACTGTAATATTACAGATCAACAACACCGATACGATTCTCATTTATTCATTTTATTTACATTTTATAAAATGTTTATTATATAATTAAATCAATTTTTTTGTTTGTTTTATCTGAGTGTTTCAGGGTATTCTCTGAATACCTTGAAGGCCCTAACGGTTCACCACTGGGAGATACTCAGATGGGTGGGAGTATATTCTAATGAGTCTGCAGGTTATATAGAAAAGGGAGCCACATTTGATTTGCGTGTTGAACCGGTTGAACCCAATCTAATCTTCTGAAAACGGACTTGACTTGCTAATTTAACAGTGTGGGTTTGTAGGCACCCCAGATATCCAAATCGATGAGCACAAGCACTAAAAAAGTGAATGTTCATGATATATCATATGACACATTTAACACTGAACATGCAACGACAATTGTCAACCTTAGATGTAGCTTTGAACAAACCAAAACAAGTAGTAGAACACAACAGCAATGCATTGACAGGGTGTAAGCATATTGAGGTGTCAAGTTCCTCCAGGAATCAATTAAGGAATATACAAGGCTTAGTGTCTGGTTCTTAGAGGGGATGCTCTAATGTGAGCTCCAATCACTGAGATTATCAAACAGTTCTTGACATTGTGCACACATTTTACTCAAGGCAAATACAGTAGCATTGTTAAAGCTTGCCATAATCACATTGTGCGCTGACGAAATCCCTGTCAATATTCAGTGTCACGCCCTCATGGTGTTAAGCTTTGGCTATTTCAGTCAGACTGTAACTTGGCACAGATATTAATGTCAATGCCACTCATTGCTCACTGTTAGCTGTATTGATAGAATGACTGTAGACCATTTAATTGTTTTTCTTTGTCTAGAGTTGGAGGAGGCTCAGAGGCCGTGCCCACCCGGCTGGTACAAGTTTGCAGACACTTTCCTGAAGTGGGACTGCTCCCCGCGATGGATTCTTATGAAAAAATGGGTTCTCTTTATTGTGATGGACCCTTTTGTTGACTTGGGCATTACCATCTGCATTGTGCTCAACACCCTCTTCATGGCCATGGAACACTACCCTATGACCCCACAGTTTGACCACATGCTCTCAGTGGGGAATCTGGTGAATTTCTTCCACATTACATTTAAATTTCATCCCAAACGTATTCATACATCTCAGGCTTGAATTTAAACTAAACTCTATGCCCCTATAGGTTTTCACTGGGATCTTCGCAGCGGAGATGTTCTTCAAGCTCATCGCCATGGATCCTTACTACTACTTTCAAGTTGGCTGGAATATTTTTGACAGCATCATCGTCACTCTTAGTCTGGTGGAGTTGGGGCTTGCGAATGTCCAAGGTCTGTCGGTCCTCAGGTCCTTCCGTCTGGTGAGAAACAACAACTACGTTGATATGCACATTATTAGTTAACTATTGTTCGGAATATGACTATATTAACTGCATTTATTTGTTTGGATATTCCCAATTATGTAGCATTTTCCGATTAAGACACATGTACATTTACACAATTATTGAATCCATTGGTATCCATTTACCACAATGAGATTACTTCCTACATTTGTATTCACTGTCTTTTATTGTGTCTGTCCTGTGTTTGAGATAGCTTCGTGTCTTCAAACTAGCAAAGTCCTGGCCCACCCTCAACATGTTGATCAAGATTATTGGTAACTCAGTGGGAGCTTTAGGAAATCTGACTTTGGTGCTGGCCATCATCGTCTTCATCTTTGCCGTGGTGGGTATGCAGCTCTTTGGCAAAAACTACAAGGAATGTGTGTGCAAGATCTCCACAGAGTGCGAGCTGCCACGCTGGCACATGAACGACTTCTTCCACTCATTCCTCATCGTGTTCCGCATCCTGTGCGGGGAGTGGATCGAGACCATGTGGGACTGCATGGAGGTGGCCGGAACTGGGATGTGTTTAGTCGTCTTCATGATGGTCATGGTCATTGGAAATCTAGTGGTGAGTGTAACAGTTATTCATCCACAGCTGATTCCTATCTTGAATCTGAAGGAGACATTTTTGATAAAATACCCCTTTATGCTGATTGGTTTGAAAGGAAACAATGAAGACCGTTACTCAGCTCAACAACATTTAGATTTAAAATAAAAACGTTTCTCAGAGTGTCATTATGACTGGGTTGCCAGTGTCTTTATAGTCAGTGCTTGCGTCAGCATGCAGTGAATCTCAAGATGATCATTACCAAACTCACACATGCCGCCACTCAACTTGCAACTGTTACTACTGTGAAGCTGTAAAGCTGACAAACTATTTTGTCAAATCTTTCTAAATCTAACAGTTATCTTAATATAATGCTAGGAGATTGTCTGCATATCTCGGCAATCTATTGTTAACCCTCAGCAGAGACAGGCCAAGGATAGGCACACACAGCTGGGGAGGAACATTGTATCCACAAGGGGGCATTGTTCTATCTGAAATATTAAAATATACCATTCACAGATTGTAATATTCAAACATCCCTATGCATTATTTCACACACTGCCTTGGTGAACTTTTGGGTGCTTTAAGAAGAATCCTGAAGGTTTGGAGCTTTTGATCAGGCCTCACAGAAGAAGGATATGGGATGGATAAAACATGATGATCACACTGTCATGATTTCAACATCGTATGTAATGACTAGAGCTGAAACTATTTCCGGTTAGGTTATTCATAGAAATGGAAAGGAAGTGGCCCATCGTCACTCTGACAAAAGTATTGCAATGACCACACCGTGCCAACATTTTCAAAGCTTTTTTGTGATGCAAAATATCTGCTCTGACGTAAAGATACACTTCTTCAAGGGAGAGGGGGCTTTCTATTTGAATCAAATGACTCGAGCCACCAAACAGTGGCTTTGACCTTGAGTATGTGCTAAGATCCGGCTCAAGGAAGCATGCTGCCACTAAAGGGAACAAACATAGACAGCTGAGCGAGCAGAGCTCATGGAGCAGGGGGACGTGGTGTTAAGGAAAAGTGATTTGATAGAAGATTAAAGCGTAAAAGATGAAGAGGTAATAATATTGGGCCATCAGCACAACTGCGCATGGAGTGTATATTACTGGTATATTTTTTCTCTTTATGTGTAAAATGCCCCTGAATTCCCAATATCTATTCTGCAATCTTTATTGACTTTTCACATCCACGTTTTTGCCTTAGCACAAAGAAAACGACTACTTTTTTTAACAATTTGTAGGCTAGATGTTATTTTAAGGGCTCAGATGAATATGATTATAAATAAGCATACGGGATTCTTTCTAAAAGCTCTTAGTTTAATAGTTTGTTGTGTGTAAGACTTTTTTGAACGATGAACGATACTGACGCTTGGATGAAAAGCTACATCCACTAGCCAGTTAGCTTAGCATTAAACTTTTAAACGGTGGGAAAGCTAGCTTGAGAACAGCTAAAGCTTACTTTAGAGGCTCACTTCTGAGTACAGATTAAACAAAGAAGTGCATGTTAATTAAAGGCATTGGTAGGCAGATTTATTTTTAAATTTGGACAGGCTAGCCGCTTCTTACTGTTTAGCTCTAATGCTAAGATGAAAAACAATGTCATCAGTTACAAGAACACAATATGGGTAAACTAAACGTTATTGTAAATCGTCTTAGAATTTTCACAAATACTGGAAAGCTCTGTTGCATTTTTCCACTCCTCCGTCGGGCTTGTGTTTTGAGCAGCTCATCTTTTCCTCCAGTCCTCTTTACTGATTCACAGCTCCCTCACTGGAATGATTGAAATCAGCCTGCCATGTAATCGTGATCCCCTGCTAAACCTGGGACATAGGAACCGAGAAAATTACTAACAGGTTTAGTCACTAAAGATAGCTGCGTCTGCAACAGGAGGCAGATGACATAATATTCATTATTGTGCCATCACAGGGGAAATTTGACTTGTGAATCTGATTTAGTCCGGACTTTTCTTTTCTCCTTTTTATTTCATATCAAAGAAAAATATTTTGGTGTTTGGGACTAACAAAAAACAAACATTTAAAGACAGAACGGTTGACCAGGAGTTTTTTATTGAAAAAATATTTTCTGTCCTCTACAGACATAATTATTACATAAATTGCCAAATAGTCTATGATAAAATTAGTACTTATTTTGAAGCCGTAGTAGGCATACTTTGACTCTGCAATTATACAATTCTCCAGTTGGGATTCACTCACTCTCGATAAAGATTTATCTGTTAATCACAGATATAAAATACAAATATATAGATATTTCATATAGGCTACTGTAGCTTCCTACAGATGGTGTGCATCTCTTGTTGTGTAATTATTTAGTTTTTCACACAAAGCTACACTAGGAAATTGATGATATTGTGTTATTTACAATGCTGTTATACATTTACATAGTGTATGTATCATTACCTTCATGTTTCTTTCTTCAGGTGCTGAACCTCTTCCTGGCCTTACTGCTCAGCTCATTCAGCGGAGACAATCTCTCAACAGACGAAGACGGAGAGATGAACAATCTCCAGATCGCCATTGGCAGGATCACACGAGGCATTGACTGGTTCAAAGCGTTCCTCGTTCGATCCATCCTCCAGATTATCAATAAAAAGCCCAAGGACAATGAGGAGGGTCCGAATGAAGACGAGGACCCTAAAACTGAGGGAATTGAAATGAACCACTTTGACTCCAGTCAACATTTCAAAATGGCTGATGGGATACCTAATTGTTTGGTTGAATGTGGGCCTTCTGGATTAATTGTGGATGGAGAGTTCAGTCTAAATGTGCCAATTGCTCAGGGAGAGTCAGACTTTGAAAACATGGATGAGGATGATACTGATGATGTTGATGATGCTGATGACTCAGAGTTTTCAGATGAAGAACATAATCCACATTATTCGGTAAGTACAGTCACTTTTACTCACACAAACAAATACAAAAATGACACCCAAAATGACCCATTCTGCATCTCAAAGCATGCAGTTCTTGTGTTTAAGATGCAATGTGGCATGTAGCCTAAGTAATCAACCATAAACATGGTCCTTCTTTTTGGATGTGAGTTATCCATTTTTGGCTATTTAAAATAATGTAAATTGTAAGTTGCCTGCCATTTGATGTGTTTGCCTTTCAAAGTGGGGTCTTTTGAGATTTTTTCAACATCTGATTACACTGCCCTGATTGACATTCAATTGACATAGAATTACAGTAGTAGAACAGACTGAACTGTTTTCACTGGTGATTTGACTAGAATAGTTGGTTGTTGCTGTTAGTTATGGTGAAAACAGTTTGGCTTAAAATGTGTTTGTTGATCGACAAAAATGGATGTCTTGCTTGTAAGCTAGTCCTTCTTTGGAGTGGCGGGACGTGGGGAGGACGCACTGTGAGACCCAGAGCTGCAGCCGTCCACTATTCGCCTTGTTTTCTTTAACGAGTGTAGCATTTAAAGTTTGGCGCAACTAGCTTGCACAGCTAGCTATCTTGCTAATTTAGCTAGCTAACATAACTAGTTATCTTGCTAATTCCACCATGATTTAGTGTCTCAATGGTTACAGAAAATGAGTCAAAGAAAGCTGTTACGCATCTGGCTCTAGCATTGTTTCCTTCTTTGTATTGAACATTTGGATCAACCTCTAAGTCGTAACATTTTACGAATTTACTCTGGCTCTGTATGCTTACACTATTCAACCCGCTCCAGTCTCACGGCATTTTGTGTTATAGTCACAATAGTTAATCTATTGATTCGTGTTCACCAGCACAATTTCCCCCCTTTTTTTCGTGTCACACAGAACGCAATGTATTTTTATTGGTAGTATGTTTCGTGATTGCATCACGTATTTTTGTCCGGTCGGTTCTTGGAAAACCGGAAGCTGTGTGGTTCATAAAAACATTTTCTAACTCAATATCGAGACACGATTATTGGTTTTATTTTAAATCGTATAATGTCGGACTTTTTTTGCCGTCCGTGAAGAAAATAAATGGGGCTCAGAATACTGTAATATGTATTTTAAAAATATTTTTTTCCTTCCAATTTGTTATTCTTTTCGAAATAACACACTGTTATTTATTCAACAATAACACACAATTATCCTTGTTTTTATTTATTTGTTTAATTCTATAATATCGGGCTTTTTTGCCGTCCGTCAGGAACTGAATTTCAAAATAAAGTCACCGGAAACAGACGTGATACACAGCAACTGAACTGATTACCCAAGATCCTCAGCTATGGTTGAGGCTCGATGATTGGATGTTTTAGCCGCAATGCACGTTGGGATATGGTGTTAATGCGAAATGAAATAAATATCAACAGAATTGCATTGCCAGGCAACAGCTTGGGGTGAGAACAGTATTTCCGGTCTCAAAGTTTGCATAGTAATCTGCAGTACTCATCAACTAAAAACATCAGTTTATCCTTGTTAATTACACAACATTGATTGGTTTAAATTGTGTACAATGCTTTTGTGTTTTCCCCCTTTGATCCGGAGAAACAAATAGTTTTTTCTAAGTTTACGATGGCCGAAGACACTACACTACCCATAATCCTCAGCTATCGTTTGGGACTACAGTCCCTTTGCTTGACAAACCCCGTGATTAATCTTCAAGCTCTGTGATTGGATTTTGGAGTGGCAGTGTGCCAAGGTTACGCCGAGCGTCAAACAGCTCTATGAAATGGAATGAAACCACGGCAGACTATCCAAAACTGGACTTGAACGGGTAATGCATCCGAACCGTGTATTACAATGCCGTTATGTGATGACTTTCAAAGAGAAAAGCAAGCACAATCGGAATAAAGTATAATTTTTTTATGTTTTCGGATTTCATATCGCATAAACACCTTATCCCAACGTGCAATGCGGCTAAAACATGTAATCACAGAGCCTCAACCGCTGAGGATCTTGGGTAATCAGTTTAGTGGGTGTGTATCGCCTACTCTGTTTCCGGTGACTTTATTTTGAAATTCAGTTCCTGACAGACGGCCAAAAAGCCCGATATTATAGAATTAAACAAGTAAATAAAAACAAAGATAATTGTGTGTTATTGTTGAGTAAATAAAAGTGTGCTATTTAGAAAACAATAACACATTTAGAAGGAAACAAATATTAAAAAAATACATATTTCAGTATTCTGAGCCCCATTTATTTTCCTCACGGGCGGCAAAAAAAGTCAGACATTATACGATTTAAAATAAAACCAATTATCGTTGCTTAATATTGAGTAAGAAAATGTTTTTATCAACCACACCGCTTCCGGTCTATCAAAACCCGACTGGACAAAAAGACGTGGTGCAGGCACGAGACATACTACCAATCGAAATACATTGCTTTTAAAATAGTTCTGTGTGACACGAAAAAAAGGGGAAAATCGTGTTGGTGAACATGAATCAATAGATTAAATGTCGTGACTATAACACGAAATACTGTGAGACTGGGTTGTACTATTCCACTGCTTGTTTAAGTTGTCAAAACAAAAGCCTCAGTGAGTAATTAACTGCAAGTAAATGTATAAACATAAGTTAGCACATTGCAATTTTGGCCGCCGCTGTGCCCACCCTGCTGTGTTGATTTGAAATAGGAATGCAATGTTCATTCTGCTCTTCTTCTTTTTCTAAGCCTCTAACACTGTGATTAGGCATGGTCAAATTACATTTCCGCTTAACACAATATATAAGCACTTGGGAAACGATACGGTGCCAAGTTTGTGATGCAGGTAGCAAATAACAATTGATGCTATGATACATTTTTAATCTAGCAGCGTGATGATGTACTTAATATAAAATCTCAGTCAGGCAATCTCAGTAGCCTCTATTTAGTAAATTTAATTAAATAATGTTATATGTTGTTATCAGAACAAGCACCTCTGCTAAGTCCAAGTTGAACAAATAAGGTATAAACAGACGACATAAGTTGCTTACAAATCAGATAGGTATACACACAAAGCAAAGCAAATGTAAAAATACACATTGGAAACTTCTGTGTTTGACGTTTACTAAAGTTCATTCTCTGCTCTTGTGCTATTTCAGGAAAAATATAAAGATGTTCATTGTTTACTGGGAAATATCAAAGTGAGTAACTCCGAAAAATCTCACATGAACAAATCAAAACTTTATATGGGCGGAAAATAAATGTGTGTGGGGGGAGTCAATAATGTTTATTTACATGGTGGCTTTGTAACTGAGCTTTAATTGTAATTCTTGACTAGCTGATGGGTGCTTTGAATGATGGGGATTCCTCAGTGTGTAGCACAGTGGACTATCAACCACCTGAGCCTGAGCCAGAAGAAGTGGAAGAGGAAGAACCAGACCCCATAGAGCCGGAAGCCTGCTTCACTGACAGTATGAGAAATCATCGTAAAACAGAGTAATTTATGCACACATTTTAAAATGATCTTCAACTAACCTGTTTTGCTCCTCTCCATTCAGGCTGTATTAAGCGCTGGCCATGTCTGACTGTGGACATAACCCAGGGTAGAGGCAAAAAATGGTGGAACCTCAGGAGGGCTTGCTTTACTATTGTGGAGCATGACTGGTTTGAAACCTTTATAATCTTCATGATCCTCTTGAGCAGCGGGGCTTTGGTAAGTGCCTTTAAACATTTTTTTATCATAGTGTTAAGATACTGTATTGGCATTAGAACACGTGTTTAGGTATCTCTTATTCTCTTTCGGCAGGCATTTGAAGACATATACATAGAAAGACGCCGCACCATCAAAATTATTCTGGAGTATGCTGACAAAGTTTTCACCTACGTCTTTATCATCGAGATGCTGCTTAAATGGGTCGCGTACGGTTTCAAGACCTACTTCACTAACGCCTGGTGTTGGTTAGACTTTTTCATTGTAGATGTAAGTTTTGGCACCCTTTTTTCCCCCTTTTTTTCCCTTTTTAACCTATCTGTATGTACTTAACAGAATATGTGTTCACACATGTTTCATATCAGTGTCTGTTGTAACCCTTGAATAGGAAATGTTTTGATTCTGCCACAGATTTCCCTGATTAGTTTAGCTGCCAGCTTTATGGGATTCTCTGACCTTGGACCAATCAAATCCCTCCGGACTCTCAGGGCCCTAAGGCCTCTTCGAGCGCTGTCAAGATTTGAAGGCATGAGGGTACGTTTTGTGGCTGTGCAACCATATTTGAGGGATGTGTATGGCTAACCAGAAAATCTATTTAAAATAAATAGACATAATTGACAGGGGTCATCTAAAGTTTTTGGATTTAAATATTTTGTGCTCAAATAGAAAATAGTTATTTTGATATTTTAATTTGACTTAACATTTGTATATATTTATCCCACAGTTGCATCATTGTTTAATGTGCTACCTACCTTAAAAATATGAGTGCAATTAACCTTGATTAATTTGCCAGTAAATGTTGCCGCTGGTACTCTTAAGTGGGATTTCAAAATGACATTGAATTGTAATAGAGTATTTTTGCATTGTTTTGCATACCATACTAATTGGATTGGCTTTCCTCTCCAATGTGTGTTAAATGCATGCTTACACTGTGGATGCTGTACCAGAACTAACTGAGGTAAGGGTACATATATAACTTTCTGGCAATAACAAGCTTGTTTCTCACTCTAACAAACTAAATAAATATTTGTTTACATTTGTTTATAATCCCGTTATTCTAACAAAGTCTTCTCTTGAGAAGGTGGTGGTGAACGCTCTCGTTGGTGCTATTCCCTCCATCTTCAACGTGCTGCTGGTGTGTCTGATCTTCTGGCTCATATTCAGCATCATGGGAGTTAACCTGTTTGCTGGGAAGTTCTACCGCTGCATTAATACCACCACGTCTGAACTTTTCCCCATGTGGGAGGTCAATAACCATAGCGACTGCTTGCTCCTCCAAGAGGCAACGCAGGAGGCCCGCTGGGTCAACGTCAAGGTCAACTATGACAATGTGGGACAAGGCTACCTGTCACTGCTTCAAGTGGTGAGGAGTGATGTTTTCGTTATTATAGTTGGAATTAACATTGTTGTAAAAGCTTTTGAATAACATGTTTTGAAACACTGCGCCTTTTTTTTCAGTCAACTTTTAAAGGCTGGATGGACATCATGTATGCTGCTGTTGACTCAAGAGAGGTAGTTATTATTTATATTATTATATTGACCATTAAATATGTTGGGAGACCTTTAATCTTTACTCACATGTATCAGTACTGACTACACTTGATAATTAAGTTAAAATAAACCTGTGTAAAGCACGATATGAGGAAAATATATGATAATGTACAATACAACTAACGATTTTTTATTAGACTGATTGTTTCATTTTGAAGATCAGCTTTCTTCTGATACCAAAAGATCCCCGAATACAATATAGAAAGTTGACATTGTGATGATAATAACATCAAATATATAATGTGCTGAAGACCCTTAATTTATTCCATGTGCTATAAGTTTATGTTTGCTTTTGTTAAATTACACAATTATTTAGTTAACATATAATATATCCCATAAAACTTTGCAAAACGTACACTCAGTACCTTTTTTTTAGATTTATGGAAATTAGCAACATTAACAAATCGAAGTCAAGAGTTCAAAAACTCGCCTTCTCTTTCCAACACCCTTGCACTTTGAGATAATTGAATATATATGTAATATATACAGTAAGTGACAGATGCTGATGGTGCAGTCTTGGATCAACAAGTGCCCTTCCTGACCAGTATCATATTCCTGTTTAACCTTTTATCCTGTATCTTCCCTACTCTCGAGCATCTCTCACAAGCATCTAATTCATTATTTAGTAACAGGGAAAGGACAACTTTGTATTGAACTATTTATATTCATTCAAATATGTTCTTCCTTTTTAGGTAGAGGAGCAGCCTTCTTATGAGATCAACCTCTACATGTACATTTACTTTGTCATCTTCATCATCTTTGGCTCTTTCTTCACACTCAACCTCTTTATTGGTGTCATTATTGACAATTTCAACCAACAAAAGAAAAAGATAAGTATCACGAGTCTTTGGAAGTAGTAGTCTGTAACAATTAAATTGTGATTTCTTTGTATTTCAATTTATACTTAGCTATTTAAACACCAATAATGATGTTTGAATGTATGTCTGCACTTTGGAGATAAAGACATCTTTCTGACTGAGGAGCAAAAAAAGTACTATGAGGCCATGAAGAAACTTGGTTCCAAGAAACCGCAGAAGCCAATTCCACGTCCAACGGTATGTCATTCATTAATAACTGAGAGCAATATTAACAATTTGGTTTTTACCCACATTTTTCACAACTTCAATGAAGGATATGAAACTTATTTCTATGCTAAAACTGTCTTAATTCACTTAAATGTTGGCCACAAATGTATTAAAAAAGCGACTTATTTGGCAGAATGATTATTACAAAGGTGTTCCTTGGGTTCGTCACATTTAAAACGGCATATATATATATATATATATATATATATATATATCATATATATACAGTATATATATTGCACATATTGCACATAGTTGGTTGGTAGTTAACAGCAGTGTGTGTGTGTGTGTGTGTGTGTGTGTGGCTGGCTGGCTGGCTGGCTGGCTGGATGGCTGTGTGTGGCTGTGTGTGGCTGTGCTTGTTGTATAGTCTGACCGCTGCAGGAAGGAAGGACCTGCGGTATCTCTCCGTGAGATAGCGGGGGTGAAGCAGCCTGTCGCTGAAGGAGCTGCATAGACTTTTAGAAACCTGGAAGCTTGTTGTCCTCTGCTGAGTCTTGAACCGACAGCAGTTTTTCAGCGTTACAGAATGTAGTTGTAAAAAGGCTTATCTTCGATGAAGCCTGCCACTTTGGAGTCTTCTTTTTGTGGATGTTTGCAGTGTTGCCAAACAAGCATATAATGTAGCTCTTATAACGGCCGAATCAATTCTTTACGAATGCTTTATAAATTCTGATTTGGGGACACCTGTGTAATCTTTGCACATGATTTTGAGATAAATAAGCCTTTTTTTTTGCATAGAAGAAGTCTAAGTCTTATTTTATTTTATTTCAACAAAATTGGGACGAAAACAAAAGGGTTGCATTTATATTTTTTAAACAATGCAACACCAACGTTGTGACACATCAGCTCAGCATGTGTGGTATGCCATCTTGACCTGTGACCTATGTGTTGACCCCTTACCCTGCACATGGTGTGAACAGGCCAACTGACCCTGTTGGATTTGTGTTTCTGTTCCTTGCCTTCCCTTTCACCTGCAGAACCCAATCCAGGGATTGGTGTTTGACTTCATTAGCCAGCAATTCTTTGACATCTTCATCATGGTGCTCATCTGCCTCAACATGGTGACGATGATGGTGGAGACGGACAACCAAAGTGCAGAGAAGGAAGATTTCCTTTTTAAAGTGAACGTGGCTTTCATTGTCGTGTTCACCGGAGAGTGTTCGTTGAAGCTCATTGCCCTGCGACAATACTTCTTCACAAACGGATGGAACGTTTTTGACTTTGTTGTGGTCATCTTGTCAATAGCCGGTAGGTGAATTGAAGTTCTTAGAAACCAAAAATTGCTACTGTGTTCAAACAGACAATAGGTGTTCATTATTGTCTCTTTTTATTTCAGGTACAATGCTCTCAGACATCATTGAGAAGTATTTTGTGTCACCAACTCTGTTCAGAGTCATCAGACTAGCAAGAATAGGCAGGATTCTGCGTCTTATCAAAGGAGCCAAGGGCATTCGGACGCTTCTCTTTGCCCTAATGATGTCACTTCCCGCCCTATTCAACATTGGCCTCTTGCTCTTCCTCATTATGTTCATCTTCTCCATATTTGGCATGTCAAACTTTGCCTATGTCAAAAAGGAAGCTGGAATCGACGATATATTTAATTTCGAGACGTTTGGTGGCAGTATTATCTGCTTGTTTGAGATCACGACCTCCGCCGGCTGGGATGCACTTTTACTTCCAATGCTGGATAAGGAGTTCCCAGATTGCGATCCAAATTTTGAGAACCCAGGCACGGATGTAAAGGGCAACTGCGGCAATCCGCTCATGAGCATGGCATTCTTCTGCAGCTACATCATCGTTTCATTCTTAGTGGTGGTCAACATGTACATCGCCATCATCTTGGAGAACTTCAACGTGGCGCAGGAGGAGAGCGGAGATGCGCTCTGTGAGGACGATTTTGAGATGTTCAATGAAACTTGGGAAAAGTTTGACTTGGACGGAACTCAGTTCATTGAGTATAGCCAGCTCTCAGATTTCTGTGATACCTTGCAGCCGCCACTGAAGGTTGCCAAGCCCAACCGAATTCCCTTAAAGGCAATGGATCTGCCCCTGGTCATCGGGGACAGGATCCACTGCCTGGATGTCCTGATGGCCGTCACACAGATGGTCTTGGGAGACACGCTGGAGATGGCGGCGATGCGGGAAAGCATTGAGGCCAAGTTCATCCTCAGCAACCCAACCTCAGACTCCTTTGCGCCAATTACCACAACGGTGCGCCACAAAGAAGAGGAGATGGCCGCTGTGGTCGTTCAGAGGGCTTACCGCAAACACCTGCTGAAACGCTGCACGCGCCACGCCGCTTTTATGCAGCGATGTAAGAGGAAGGGTCAAAAGGACGAAGGTGACAATCCTCCAGAGAAAGAGGGAATGCTCGCACGAAGGATGGGGGTGCTCTATGGCAGCAAATTGGACCTTGCAGAGGAGATGGAGCAGGCTGATATAGAAACTCTAGCAAACCAACAGCCTTCTAATCCAGAGACACTTTCAGATGACACAGAGTCCCAAAGTGACACAGAACCCCCCGAGCCAAATGTAATTGTTGTACCTGTAGAAATAACAAATGAGGTTTTATTACATTCTGCCCCTGACCCATACCTCTTTTACCTACATGCAAATCTGAAAGAGACAATTGTATGACAGAAGACAATTTATAATGTCCTCCTCCTGATTTTCCGCAACCAAGAAAGGTGTGTCACTAGTTGAATTTTCCACATAAGATGTTACACAGTGCTAATGAATCTTTAAACATGCTTATGCATCTTAAACATTAATTAGTATTTTATAATTGGAACTAACAAACAATCCCTGTTCTTAAAACAATATGCTGGTGTCTTATTGGGTTAAAGATGCAACTGGAGTACATGGATTCTTTTGATAATAGACCATAAAGCTATTAGCAAATTTAACCACAAACAATTGGTCCCCAAAAACCATTTAGTATGATTTGAGAAGAAAAAAAAAGTCTTCTGATTTGTCTAAAAAGTCTTAAAAGCTATACTGTTCTGGCAGTACATATTACACAGTACATGACAAATCTTACTTGTGTTTAAATTCCCAACTTTTAGACACATTTACAAAAATGCTCACCCAAGACTAGTATAACAAGAAAAGCTGTCTTTTTAGCCAAAAATGTGATGTTCTCTGTAGATAGGAATTAAAAAAGTTCAGTTGCATGCACAAATGGATTATCGCTCAATCAGAAGAATACCTATTCATTAACTAAATTACTCAAAATATCCAAAATCAAGCAAAATTCCTACTTAATTTAAGTCACTTTTATGTGGAATCTCAACAATGTGATAGCCCAACATGCTTATTCTTTCAATTAAACATTGAGTTAGTTTTGTACATATAACTGAAAGATAAGGCTTATCTTGATCACATTTATCCCAGTTATACTTTATAAGTTAACAATAACATGGGCCGGCTAATGCGTTTAACAGGCCCAGTTTATATTGCACTATTTATATCCCTTCCAGGTCAAGTTAGAGCAGTTTTAAGACCTTCCTGTTTTCTAAGATAATTTCCTCCCTGATTTATGCATGTCATATCAACGTTTGTCCATTCTTTTGTTGTTCCCCTCAAATAGATCTCAACCAGTGAAACAAGCCACTTGTTTTCCGTTTTGGTATTTAGACTAATACACTTTGACACCTAACGTAAGATGTTGTGTTTACATGAACGGCTTCCTGTTAAGCTATATCGTTCTTTTATAGAAGAATAATTCTAGCGAACAGTATACATTTTAAATTAAGGTTTGCCTCAGGTTGGATGAAGTTAGACCTGATGTTAAATGATTTTATGAAACAAAGCTGAGTGTTGGTTTAGTTGAATACACAACTCTGAATTTATTGGAATACGCATCACACTTATTTGCATATTTACCCCAAAAATCTGGACGATATGTTCTTGAAGTCCGTCCCAGCATGGAAAGAATGCTTCACTTGCTGTTGTGTAAGTCTTAACCTAATCTAAAACGTCTTACTCTGAATATACATGATCAACAAAAGCACTTTTACAGTTTTCTAGTTTGTTTTTTTACAATAGACTTTAGCAGGTTGTCTCTTCTCCTGTTTATGTGTTCAGCACTGTTTTAACATCAACCCTGGGGGGTTAATAAATCATGAAGTCTCCTTAAGTCTCCTCTGATGGTACGGTACAATTCACAACCCAGTATCCTCCTTTTGTTTACACTACTAATGGAGGCAGTGCGTTACTGTTACACACAGTCAGTGTTGCCTGTATATACATTGTTTTCTTTATTGTATATTTATATCATTTTGTTATTTTGAAAAATGTTACTATAATGTGAAAAATAAAATACTTCTTATAGGGAAAAGTGGGCTGTGAGTTCGTTGTCACTAGCAGTATTTTGTGGAACTACTCTGGGGCCCTCTGGTGGTTTACAATGATGACTGTTAAACTCAACCTTTTTTTAGTTGAGTAGATTTTCCTATTCTTCCATTTGTACAGTGTTTTTTGAGAAATCGCAAAAAGAAAAGTTCAGATACAGTTTAATCAGAGATGGAAGAATTACTTACATATTTTACTTAAGTAAAAGTAGAAGTACCAGAGTGTTGGAATACTCTGTTACAAGTAAAATCCTTCATTAGAAATGTTACTATGTTGTAAAAGTATTTGCATCAAAACATACTAAAGATGTCAAAAGTAAAAATAGTCATTATGCAGATTGTTTCATTTCAGAATAATATATATGATATGTTTTATAATGATTGATCATTCAAGTGTTCTCAAAGCTGGTAAAGGTGCAGCTAGTTTGAATGACTTGTATACTGCAGGGTAGCTTGTGAATTTACTCCAGGTGGAACTAAAGTCTGATTTAACACTTATATTTCACATCATTCATCCAGATCTGTAAAGTAACTAAAGGTGTTAAATACATGTAATGGAGTAAAAGTACATTATTCACCTCTTAATTGTACTGGGGTAGAAGTACAAAGTAGCCAAACATTTAAATACTCAAGTAAAGTACAAGTATCAAACAATTGTACTTAAATACAGTACTTAGGTAAATGTACTTAGTTACTTTACATCACTGGGTTTAATACACATTTAAGTTATCAAAATATTTATAGTGGTTGTAAATGTGTGTGGGGCTTATTCTAAATTAAAATAAATCATAAATGGTTATGAAAGAATAAATGAAACTAACATGAAAATGAGTATAAGATCAAATGTTAGCAACATTTATGCACTATGGTACAAAGGATTAAGTGATATCGGCTTTAAGATACAGCTCTGAAATTTTTTTAGATACTGTACCACTGCAGCATTATCCGTTTCTCTGGTTTGACTATTTCTAAGTATTTGTTAGATTAAAACATTTTATTTTAATTCTACAAACTACTTTCAACATTTCTCTGTGTTGGAATTCAACAGACACTGAAATGGAATGGCTGACATACATGTAGAGATTTAAGAAAACTTTGGAGTGGTCTCTTCATTTTTCTAGAGCTGTACATACATTTGTCAAATTTTTATCTCCAGTACTGACATGTTGCCTCCTAAACAGCTGCTCATTTCAGCACTATATAGCGACTCGCTTGCCCAGTTGCTATTTTTTGTACTTGAGTGACAACAGACGAAAATAAGCACTGCCTCTTACAAGAAATAAGGACGTGGGGTGATTTATTTGCATATTTTTGTGGTTGCACGCTATGCCTTGCCCATGCTGACTGAAGTTACTAAAAGAGGATGTGCAGGGGCTCTCTTTTTGGCTGCCTAGTTGAGTAATGCTGTTCATTCCCAGTGGTTTATTAAATCAGGAAATCTGTCAGTGCAGCAGGCAAAAAGAAATCTGGGCTACAACCAACATTTATTTAAATTGTTGATTTATATGCTATTATTTTTGGGATATTTGGTCCATAAAAAGACCAGAAGAGTGAAAATACTCTTAGTTAAAGATGATTTCTTCAAATGTCTTGTTTCTACCATTTATCGCTCATTGGACTTATGGTTGCAGTTCCCTCCTCTTATGGCTTTGTTAGATTTAAATCATTTGTGGGCAGCCACCATTGCTTATCAAAATGAACACGTGAAAATGAAAGAGTGACTGCCCAAAGCTTGACTGATTTTGTGAGTCACCATCATTTAATGTAAATAATGTTTTTTTACGGGAGTCGCAGAATTTTCTGTCATGGTCTGTGGAGGCAGCAGTTTATCTTTTACCCACACACTGCAAACTGCCCCAGCTCAACACGGTAGATAAAATAAAACGAGTGTGTCCAGATGCATATTTGCTTAGGGAAGTCAAGAATATGATCAAACATCTAAGTCATTATAAGGCAATATCTGGAGACGATCAGAATCAAAATCAGACTACCTTTATTTATCCCACAGAGGGGACATTTAGATTGTTACAGCAAAAGTGAAGATATAGACCAACAAAATAAAACACCATTAGAAAGGGCATGCACATAATATTTGAATAATTTAAATTTAAAATAAAGTTATTTCAATTAACAAGTAACATTCTTCATCAATTTTCAATTTACATATTGCACACAAGTATTATTGGACGTTGGTGTTTGTTTTTGTGTTTTTACATCATTACACGTTGGTGTAAAATCACAACAGGGGTGTCATAGTCTGTGTTGTTGTGAGTGTGCTACAAGGCGCCGTTAGCTGCAGGAAGGACCATAACCGTATACAAAAGTGTTGCAATCCATGCATTAGTTGACGATATTTAAGTCTGGCCTAGGCAACTCAAGATCTAGGCTTCAATACACACACATACGCACCCTTTGTGTTTTACAATGTTAAAAATGATAATTATGATTTTCATCATCAGATGAACAACAAAGGTCCTTTCTTTTATATTAAAGGCTAATCATTATTTCACTTAGAATGTATTAAATAAAGTTCCTGTTTTAATGTTTATTTATTTAGTTAGGTTTTTTTCCACTGGACAACTTTGACTCCCTTTTTAAATGAAAAGTAGCCAACAT
Source organism: Notothenia rossii (assembly GCF_949606895.1). Taxonomy (NCBI): domain Eukaryota; kingdom Metazoa; phylum Chordata; class Actinopteri; order Perciformes; family Nototheniidae; genus Notothenia; species Notothenia rossii. Next base: position 17,783,367 of record NC_136910.1, read on the forward strand.
AAAAGTAATGTTGGTGTTATGATACTGAAACTAGGTATCATATTGGCACGAGTTTCATCAAATCACATGAATGTTAGTTGTTATCCTACAAATTGATTTAAACCCCCTAATGTTCACCCTCAAGCATCTTGTTTCACTCCTAAGAATGGCACATATGTGAATGAAGCGTTCTAATGTTAAAGCTGTGGCTTGTTCAGAGTTAATTTGGATCTATGTTAAAGATCTCTCTTCCTCTTTATTTGCCTTTCACTAAAGCCTGAGAGGTGACAGACAGCCCACCCTCTGCTGCAGACACTTCTCCTTGTTCACGACATACACAAGCCTGCAGAGAGACACATCAGCATTCACAAACATATTCTCTTTTGATGTCATCATGCGCTGCTTGCTGGCTGGATGCTTCGGACTCGCTTTAATCAATATCTCAGGTAAATGTAAACTCTTCGTACAAGCTCAGTTTAGTTTAATTTGTAACTAGAAAATGGAAATGATGCAAACTTTATATGGTGCTAAATACTTACACTTGTGAAGCGCTGAATGTTATAACAACACTTAAGATTTCATAATGTTATATGCAGTTATTCAATTCTACTATTTATGGCCGTTTAACCAATGCATACAGTTGTTTTGCATGTTATTTTTGACTCCACTGTACCATTACTTCCTGGCCATCTGGCGAAAAGAGGAAGTTGTCTTCTGAGACAAATAATTGTTATTCTAATATACAGTATACTCGCAACAAAACTGACCATCAAGTAACTTTATTTGAGACCTGTTTTTTTATTTTAGATACATATGTGTGTTACCCTTGACATTGACTAATGTTTGATGTAAATTCATGCAGATTTTTGAATGTTTTAACAAATGCATTAACCGTGTTATCCTACACCTTGTCCTTACATTATTTATACAAAACACCCATTCAACTGCATGATGGTGATGACCTAGATTACATGTACCAAGATTGCTACTATTATTATTTTGTTGAGGAGTAATCTCACTTTTTAGACAAATAGAATGCTTGTTGAATTGTGAAGTAAGGACAACAAATGTACTCAGAAGCAAAGATGACCTTTTTCAAAATATCAAATTTGCAATTATATAAAAGCAAATTAACATTTCAGAAGCTGGAATAAGCATATTTCTTTCTTGATGAATGGCCTCAATTATTATCAAAATTGTATTTGATTAATTTTAATCGACTAAGTTTAAGTGATGTATTGGTTCAGATCCGACCTATGATTCGTTGGTTTGCAATAACTCCAATGTTGTCTTCTTGTCTAACTGTCTCTACAATGAGAGCAGAGAACTAACAACCCTTCTTTAGTTGCCAGCTCTCAAACATGAAAGCTTGCTGCTTTGAATTTGAATTTTCTGTAAAGTTATTATTTTCGTTTAAAATAAGCAGTGTTGAGCTCTGGGGACTCGTGTTTTTTTTCCTTTTTGGACATTTGATTGACTAAATTAGGATGAAGTATTAAATTAAAAAAACACTCACCGATATATAATAAAATTACCTGCAACCCTTTTGATTTAACATTATCATCACTGCAAGCAATGGCACTTTTGATACCTACACCATGTTTGAGTTTTACAATAACCTTAACCTTAACCCTGATCCTTCTATTGCCTGCTCAGTGGTTCTAAACGCTGACGTGCCGATCTCCCAGAAGCCCCGGTTCTATGGAGTGAATGCCGGACGCAATGTGAGCATTTGCTGTCTGTGCTCCAAGGAGCTCCAGTCAGCCAATGCAGAGTGGTACAGAGTGGATAAGTACAACACTGACGTGGATCAAAATAACTGGTTAAAGGCAGAAAAGAAGTATACATTTCTTCACTCCCGTGAAAAAAACCATTTCTTTCTCATCATCCATGATGTGCACTTGGAGGACAGCGGGGTTTACTTCTGCAAGATACATAATACATTGGGACCTGGAACTGCAGTCCAAGTAGCCAGTAAGTATCTGGGACAATATGTGTTGTGCAGAATGCAGACACATGATGCAATGATGCAATCTTCCCTCTCACAGCATCTGGTGGTGTTAACCAGGCAAGGAGAAGCAAGATAAAGGATGCTCTCATCATCCTCCAGGGCCTGTTGTTGGCTGTGTGTATCGCTGCTGTACTGCTACGCAAACACCAACAGGTGAGAAACAAGATGCATAACATTAAACAATATATTTGCTTTATCAATTGACACTGCTGTATGTGTTACAATGGCAAACAGCTGTTGATGTGCATAACAAAATCGAGAAAGTAACTGCTTGTTTATCTGCTTATTCTTTCTATCTTTGGATTTTTTGAATTAAACAGATTTCTACATGACTATAGACACAATATGTTGACAGGTGTACCTGTACTACAACTGACTATGGTCATACATCTGTATAATATTCCTGATTAATCAATTAATCTTTAACAAGTTCCCAGATACCCAGTCTTCTTCACATTGCCTGTTTGTTTCTCTTATTTAAAAAGATAGAATCCCTGAATGTTTAGCCTTTTTGGCATGTTTATGAAGAGTGTTATTCCAGATATATAGATAGATAGATAGATAGATAGATAGATAGGGGTTTTGTTTTTGTGATAAAAGGACGACCAATGTCATGGCATCCTTTTAATTGTTAGCTTAATGATATAAACAAACGCTATGATGACCCTAGGGTCCCGTGTTCCCCAGTTCAATATCTCCTTAAAATCACAGATTCAGGAGACATTTCAAAAGGTTTTATGTTCTCACCAAAGCTTTCCCTATGTCAAATGTTTGTTCCCCTTGGCCAAAGTGTTGATATCACCCACCTACAGTTTATAGGCTGCAGATGTAATACAATTTGAATCCTATGGCTTAAATGTATTGAATTTAGACATTGATATCTCCACAGTTGCTCAATGGATGCAACTATTGAAACTGCATTTGAAACGTTCATCTCCCTTCATTTGTTTGCTATTTGAGCCGCAAAAGTTAGCCCATTTCTTAACAAGGACCCGGGGAACATAGGACCATGGGAATGACCCCAGAACATGCACACACTTTGTACTTTCTCCAGAGATGTTTTATAATGCTTTTGGTCCCTTGATGTAGAGGTAACAGGTGTACTGAAAGAATACACATCATCTATTTTAAAGCAGCAAATAAAAGATTTGAATGTTTCCTGATCTAATGTTAGATCACTTAGCATGTTTATTATTTTTTGTTATATATAATATTTTGGTCCTAACTCAAATGTTCATTTTTTTGTGTGTCTTTTTATTTTTTAAACAGTTGGAAAAGAAGGACAGTATATATGAGGAACCTGAAGTTGACCACATCTATGAGGTTTGTTTGAATATTGAAATGTTATATTAATATGCATCGAGCATTCAGATCCTTAATACCAAACTGTGAAATGAAAGTCCTGGATATAAAACTCACTATTATATCTGATTTTCTGGATTCATATTACTGCTGCTTTATACCTCTTGGATTATCATATGTTTAAAACCGTTGCTATTCTTGCTACTTTGTTTTTCTGACCAAACCAGCTGTTTTCAACTTTTTGATGCAGTTTGCACCTGATCCAAACAACTTTTTAAATAGTTTATTTAACATTGGAGATACATAACCATTCAGGAAGGTTCAAAAAATTGCAAAAAAATACAATAACTTACTTCTTTTGAGTGATTACACAAGTTACAGCCCAGAACTGTTCAAATCAAGGCCATTCTTTGTCATAAGTTATTAGATACTGTAACATGATTTATTTTACATAAAAGGTGAATGTGCAAGATACACACATTCAGTCTCTTCGCACCACTGAGCTCATAACCAAATTTTTATCTGATTCAGTCAATGCAGCTCCCAGGGTTGTTTTTTAAATGTATTTTTAACATATACTGTAGTCTGAACTTTAGTTTGCTTTTTCTAAGAATAATACATATGGAATTCAACACGTGTGGCTTGAATATACATATATGTTATGGCTAGAGGAAGAACACCTCTGACACAAAAATTGCTTAACATACAAGAAAAGAAGAAGCAATAGAAAGCCTACAAATGTACATGCAGTCATGAAAGAAGTTTAGAGTATTTTATAACAGAGCTTCTAGATTTATAAAGATTAGATTTTGATAGACACTTTAAAAACACCATTGACTTTTTTTGTATAAGCATTTTGCAAAAGCTGTTATTGATTCTGAGACTTTTGGGGATTATTGAGGCATTTGAGGCATTGACTCAAGCCTTTTTGTAAGAAACCCATAAACATGCTTGTCTTTTGGACAAAAACAATGGTGTGACATGCTGTTTGAAAATGACAGAATGACAGAGAAGGCCCGAAAAAATATAATTAAAAATGCAGCCCAAAGGTCCATCGATCATTAGCTGCATTTCTGGTCGGGAGCAGAGATGTTAAATATATTTGAATGCTGACTGCTCTTCTGTAACCTTTAGCAGCTGCTTTTCTTTATCTTTGAGTCATGTATGAATGGCTGTCTATGCAAATCAAAGCCAATGTACCCACACATAGGCATAAGATTCCCCAAGACTAGCACACACATACACACACATGCTCAGTGTGTTAAAAGTGACTTATTTCTGTCTCTTAGGGCTTGATGATTGAGACGTGTTCTGGAGGTGTGTACGAGGAACTCTCTGTGTACGCACAGGCTGACGGAGACGACTCAGCCGAGGCCCCATGGGAGTGAAGCGCCTCACAATAACTTTATAAAGTACAAATGATACTTTAAGAGCCCTTTATGGAAGTCGGTCATTTTTCTATGGTACCAGTTTGTTTATAAGTGTGCAACTGCATGTTTATTCTAAAAGACTTGCTATATGTGTTGTTTATTTGATGCTATTTAGTAGTTTGAAGTCCACTGAAGTGTAAAGGAGCCATTCTACAATTCAGACTTCTTGTTGGTGCTTTCAGACGCTTTTATAAATACAATAAGTTTTATTTCATACAGTACTCTGACTTTAATATCTGCTTGATAATAGGTGCAGAAATGTGTTTGTGTATAATACAATCTGAATGTAATGAAAACCAGTAAAAGCTTTGTCAAGTTGCTTGAAAAGGACTTTTATTTTTGATTGGCTTTTGCAGGTAAAAAAACAGACAAAACATGAATAAATAGTTAACATAAATTGATCAACAACATATTTACTTTACCAATAATTAAATACATGAGTACAAAACTCAATAAATAAGCAATAAATAAAGAAATAGATAACAGTAGGATTTTAACTGGTGAGGGCAGATGAAGCTCTCATGTAGCTCCAATAAAAAAACTCAATCATTTTAGCCAAATAAATAGATATTTAAATACATATTTAAATAAATAGCATGTAAGCAAATAAATTAACAAAAGGCCAATGTCTGACAGATATTAGTTGGTGAGAAGAGAGTAACACAGCAGGTCTGCTTTGTAAATAAATACAAAAATAACCAAATAGTTAAATAAATAGATTTGTTAATATATAGATAGATAAATAAATAAATAAATAAATAGATGAATCGATATTTTTCGGTGAACAAAGGAGGCCAGCTTGTCTGCTCTTATGCTGCTCGAATTATCTATAAATACATAAACAACTCAATAATCAGATAAATATATTGTTTAAATAAATAGATAAATAAATAGAAAATAAGCAAATAAATTAACACATGGCCAATGTCTGACAGATGTTAGTTGGTGAGATGAGAAGAACACAGCAGGTCTGCTCTCACAAGATGGGTTTTCATCTCCTTCCTGATCAGTTCCCAGGCTTCAGCACTGTGGTCCTGCACACAGAAGAACATCATCATTATTAAAACATGTTGGATATATAGATTAGATTAATTGATTGATACATACAGTAGGCGGACTTACCATTCGCTCCAGGACATGGCTTGACAGTCTCTTGAAATACATCTGTATCTTCTTGTTCTTCCTCTTGTGGCTGTGGCTCCCGATCTAAATGAATGAAAAAGTTATTATTTGATCATTTTCATCAACAGGATGTAAGTAAAAGAGACATGGGGGGTATACTACGAATCTAGTTCAACCTATCCTGGATATGTTTTGAGTTATCCGGTTGACTTAATCCAAAACAAAGCCGCTCTCGCTAAACTTTCCTACAACGATGGCTATCAACTCGTTCGCTCAAGCCAGCCGTGTCCTATCTAGTTAAGTGCGCGTTCACATGAAAGGGGTGGTATCTGGAGCATTTGACCAATCACAAACATGGAGAAGAGTACTGACAGCGCAGCGTCACACTTCCTGAATGAAAAGTCAACTATAATATTAGACAAATATGAAGAAGTTAAACTTTAAACATCCCTGACTTAAACACTTTATCCAGGATAAAAGCAACATAGCTGCACCTGCAAGGTGAATACAGCTGGTAAAAGAAAAAGTGTTTGAATGCGTACATTAACAGTTTTATGATATCAATGCCCCGTCTAAGACACGAGTGGATCTGACTTTAATTACATTTGACTCGAGTGTTTTGTCAACTTAATGTGTTCCTTATAATAATACTTCTGCATACAGTATGTGACACTGTGAGTGTTGCACGGCCAGATACGGCTCGGCTGACTCAGATAAGGAAATATATGATACATTTTGATGCATGTGATATGATGAATGATAATGTGACAAATCGACGTCTGCACTAACAGTGCCGCGGACTAGGCTAGGTAATGTTACTTTGATCCGGTTGCTTATGTTGTGGCAGATATTTAATTAAGCTTTCTTAACATAATAGTATAATAATAGTTATAATAGTCCGATTGCTCTGATGGGAGGTGATATTCTATTCATTTTCACGTTCACACAGCGGTGATTTTGGCCGGCCGTCTTTCCTGCAAAGGCAGTTTAAACTGTATTTCCTCCGCACACTGAGCTCTGATTGGTCAGCAGGCGTGGTGCTTTCGAGTTGATCTCTTATCCTGGAACCTATCCTGCTTCGGAGCACAGACGAGGTTCCAGGATAAGTCACCATGGAGATCTAGCCCGCTAAAAAGTTAACCAGCTTCGTAGTACCGGAAATCCCAGAAGTTATCTTGCTAAACGAAAATCCTGCTTCGTAGGGTAATAGGGTATACTACGAAGCAGGATTTTCGCTTAGCCGACTAACTTCAGGGAAAACTCGGGGTTTCCGGTCCTACGAAGCTGGTTCTCTTTTTAGCGGTCTAGATCTCGATGGTAATTTATGCTGTGCGGCTAGGACCAGGGGGGGTATACTACGAAGCAGGATTTTCGTTTAGCAAGATAACTTCTGGGATTTCCGGTAATACGAAGCTGGTTCACTTTTTAGCGGGCTCGATCTCCATGGTGACTTATGCCTGGAACCTAGTCTGTGCTCCGAAGCAGGATAGGTTGCAGGCTAAGAGCTCAACTCAGTGAAAGCACTGCCTGCTGACCAATCAGAGGCCGGTGTGCGGAGTTTAAAGCGATCAAGTCATATTACAGGAGAAAGGAAATACAGAAAAACTGCCGTTGCAGGAAAGACGGCCGGCAAAAATCACCGACTGTGTGAACGTGAACATTAATAGAATATCACCTCCCATCTTCAAAGCAATCTGACTATTATAACATTAGCGTTAAGAAAGCTTACTTAAATATCTGCCACAACATAAGTAACCGGATCAGAGTAACATTAAGTACAGTCCACGGCATATCACATCATAATGTATCATATATTTCCTTATCTGAGTCAGCTGAGCCGTATCTGGCCGTGCAACACTCACAGTGTCACATACTGTATGCAGTAGTATTATTTTAAGCAACACAGTTGACGAAACACTCGAGTCAAATGTAATTAAAGTCAGATCCACTCGTGTCTTAGATTGGGCAGTGATATCATAAACCTGTTAATGTACGCATTCAAACACTTTTTCTTTTACCAGCTGTATTCACCTTGCAGGTGCAACTATGTGGCTTTTATCCTGGATAAAGTGTTTAAATCATGGATGTTTAAAGTTTAACGTCTTCATATTTGTCTAATTATAGTTGACTTTTCATTCAGGAAGTATGACGCTGCGCTGTCAGTACTCTTCTCCATGTTTGTGATGGTTCGAATGCTCCAAATACCACCCCTTTCATGTGAACGCGCACATAAATAGATGGGACACGGCTGGCTTGAGCGATCCACTTGATAACCCGTGTCGTAGTACCGTTTAGCGAGAGTGCGTATGTTTTGGATTAGGCCAACCGGCTAACTCAAACATATCCAGGTTAGGTTGAACCAGCTTCGTAGTACAGGCCTCTGATGCTTGAGCTTTTATGGAACAAGTAAGACTATGTCAATCCACAGTGAGACTTACACAGGAGCGAAGGCCGTCAGCCACCTGGGTTACAACCTGGAGGAAGTTCTCCTCTCTTATCTCCTCCCATGATGCTTTGCTGTTGTCCTCTTCAAACAGGACCACCATCTCCTCCAGAATTTGGACTGTGAAACTGAGTTTGTCCTCAGCCTGAAAGAAGATCAATCACAGGTTAAAAATAACAAACAACATTGTTCACTGAACATCATTTTTTCATAAAGGTATATCAGGACATGTGTTTTTATTTTAATATTTTTTCAAAAAGTTGAGGCTGACTTACTGATGCTTTGGACGCCTGGTTGTACAGATGGTTAGGGAAACCCACTCCAGCATCCACAGTGGTGTTGGTGGTGTTGGTAGAGTTGTTAGCCTGCATCACACACAAACACACACATCATGAATTAAACAAACAATACACTCATGATCATAAATCAATCATTGATTAATTTAAAGAACATTCAAAAGAGATGCACTTACCATGCTATCTATTAGATCCAAAGAGTTTTTACTGAACTGCTGAAATTTATGCTGCATCCATCTGCAGCTCAGAGAGGAGCCTGCAGTCCACAGACTGAGAGACAGGCACACGAAGAAGATCCCGTTGAGCATTTTTTTTTAAAGGTATCGTTTGCTTTGTATGGAGATTGGTGATTTCTCTTGGTAGCTAGTGGAAGTGATGAACCAGAGCTGCAGCACCTGATTTATACTGTAGGCTACACACCTATTTCATTTTCCTTTTACGCGGTCCTGAGAAATTCAACCTCAATATGCTTTTAAAAAGGTATGACACGCACGCATTTCGGATTCTAATAAGTCCTCGTATCAATTAAGTATTAACAAGTAAACATTTGTATTTACATCTGAAATGCCGCTCTTAAGGTGAACACTGGTGTCACATCGGGACTTTAACCCTAAACTTTCACAGTAAACGCGGAGTGCATATGTGCACAATTACAAATATTATTATGATCTGCTCAGTTAATTTAGCTGATTCAATTATATTGTCTTATTCTTCAATTCAAGGAATGTTCAAACTAATTTAAACCAAAAAATTATCTTCATTAATTAAGTAAAAAATAAGAGTTATTTTACCATTAAAGCCCAACGTGACATAGGCTATAGCATACAGTATATCACATTTCAGATTTGACGCTAGGGGGGGGGGTTCTTGTTCCCCTTAATTTCCCCAAAAGCAGAATTCGGTCCAGGTTCTTATGGGGTAGACAACATATTTCTTACTTGAATTACATTTGAGTCGCTTATTACGTTTTAATGAGCGTTATTTTGACATTTTGACGTTTATTTAATTGATTTGCGCAGGTATTGTGGAGATTTAACATTTTACGTATTTATTTATTTTGATATGAAGTTTTTCTTGGTGGTGGAAATGGGAAATGTGGTAAAAATACAAGTTCCAAAAGTGTATACACGATAATTCTCCATTTGTTGTGTAATTTCCACAACAGTATTTTATAATCTATGTTTACAACTGTAGATAGAACTGCAGCGCGTCCACATACCAAAAATGCGGTAAAAAGAAAGTGCTTTCCCAAAGTGAAACTCAGAGACTGCGGCCTGCGTTATGTTCTCCAATGTGAAAATAACAATGTGTTGATTTTGTTTGCTTACATATGATGCAATATATTCATTTATATATTGCATTCAAAATAAGTATTTGTGTATTTATATATAATATATTTTGTTTATTGATGAACCTTATTTATATTTTCCAATTTATTTTCCAAATTCATTAAATTAATATATAATCCAGCAAATGTTTGTCTGTTTATCGTTTTTATTCCTATTACACAAACTAAATGGATGCAGTAATAGGCTACACTTAAATAACATGCACGAACATGTGTTTAGGTTTATATTCTCTTCGGGGAGGTAAAAGATATAATTGACATAAAAAGTTGGATATTAAAACCGAATAAAGAGAAAACAAACATTTATATATTAGGCTCATATAATGAGCTGCGGTAGTGTTAGCAGTAACATCACTTTGCTTTTCCATTTTGTGTTAACTTACTTAGTATAATACAATCGATTTCAATTTGAGCATTATGAAAATAAATTAGTATTTGAACGTCAATTATAAAGCAAAACAATCTGGACATTTTCAGTTACCAGTGAAATTCGTACAATGAACAGATGGGCTTCAAATGATAGCGAAACAAGTAATCTATTATATTTCAGAGTCATGTAGCATCATTAGAAAGGAGGGTCAATTATTAAACACATTACTGTAATAAACCCTAACCTATGATTATCGTGTCTTGTCCACATTGGTTCTTGGAGAGAAAATTAAAAATGCAATGCAAAAAAGAAAAGAAAAGATGCTACAAATAACAGTACAATTCCAATTAAAAATAAAACGTGCAGTGACACGAATTCAGCCATTTAATTAATTGCATGACCCAAAACACAATGTAATTACATGTGGATTTATATAAAAGCCTTTTTCCTGCACAATAATTAAACTGTGAGGGAGAAACCCATCTCTGGTTCTCACGTTAAAAGCCGCGATATTCTTGTTAAAACAACGTGAAATGTCACTGAGCCATTCGTATATGGACGAGCGTCACAGCGGCCACAGTTTCATTTTCTCTTGTGACCATAAACACGAAGTTCCCTGTTTATGGTTAAGCTGCAGACACAGTGCAATAAGCTCTGCAGGCGTTTGGTTAATGGTTAATGAATGTGATGACCAAACACAGGACAAATGTTGCAATTCAAAATTATTTAAAAGGGATTTATTTTCTATTTTTTTATTTACCATCGTGAAGGGATCGAAAAATGTGCCCTAATTCTAAATCGGATTTAATTACAGGTTGAATATAAACACAATTGGACAGACAAATACATGTTAAAATATCTTAAAATCATTCTCAATAATTGTATTCCAATTAATTTTGGATGTCTATCATTTTCTACATATTTGGCAATAAAAGTGCAATAATATTCTTATTTAATTCCAAGTATCGAGTGGTAAACAATTAAAACACGTGTTTTAAGTGTGATGAGGTATTCTTTAATAAGCATGTTAGAGGCTCACTGCAATATAACAGTATTTATTTCATGATTTTTCATCTCACAGTAATCTTATATTGTTGGTGACACTTTTGCTTATGTTGTTATCATAGGAGTTTTTACTACGCTAATTCAATTACGAAATGTGTGTCATTATGACACCCACAGGTTGCCCACAGGTAGGAAAATGAAACAGGTGCGCAGTATAAATGAGGTGCCGCAGCTCAGCTCAAACACTTCCACTAGCTACCAAGATAAATCACTGTATTCTCCAGCAAACGTGTGCCTTTTAAAAAATGCTCAACGGGATCTTCTTCGTGTGCCTGTCTCTCAGTCTGTGGACTTCAGGCTCCTCTCTGAGCTGCAGATGGATGCAGCATAAATTCCAGCAGTTCAGTAAAAACTCTTTGGTTCTAATAGATAGCATGGTAAGTGCATCTCTTTTGTAAAATTAATCAATGATTGATTGATGATCATGAGTGTATTGTATTGTTTGTTTAATTCATTATGTGTGTGTTTGTGTGTGATGCAGGCTAACAACTCCACCAACACCACCAACACCACCAACACCACTGTGGATGCTGGAGTGGGCTTCCCTAACCATCTGTACAAACAGGCGTCCAAAGCATCAGTAAGTCAGCCTCAACTTTTTGAAAAAAAATCTCCTGATATACCTTTATGAAAAAATGATGTTCAGTGAAAAATGTTATGTTATTTTTAACCTGTGATTGATCTTCTTTCAGGCTGAGGACAAACTCAGTTTCACAGTCCAGATTCTGGAGGAGATGGTGGTCCTGTTTGAAGAGGACAACAGCAAAACATCATGGGAGGAGATAAGAGAGGAGAACTTCCTCCAGGTTGTAACCCAGGTGGCTGACGGCCTTCGCTCCTGTGTAAGTCTCACTGTGGATTGACATAGTCTTACTTGTTCCATAAAAGCTCAAGCATCAGGTCTCTTTTACTTACATCCTGTTTATGAAAATGATCAAATAATAACTTTTTCATTCATTTAGATCGGGAGCCACAGCCACAAGAGGAAGAACAAGAAGATACAGATGTATTTCAAGAGACTGTCAAGCCATGTCCTGGAGCGAATGGTAAGTCTGTCTATGTATCAATCAATTAATCGAATCTATATATCCAACATGTTTTAATAAGGATGATGTTCTTCTGTGTGCAGGACCACAGTGCTGAAGCCTGGGAGCTGATCAGGAAGGAGATGAAAACCCATCTTGTGAGAGCAGACCTGCTGTGTTCTTCTCTTCTCACCAACTAACATCTGTCAGACATTGGCCATGTGTTAATTTGCTTATTTTCTATTTATTTATCTATTTATTTAAAAAAAATATATATCTGATTATTGAGTTGTTTATGTATTTATAGATAATTCGAGCAGCATAAGAGCTGGCCTCCTTTGTTCACCGAAAAATATCGATTCATCTATTTATTTATTTATGTATTTATCTATATATTAACAAATCTATTTATTTAACTATTTGGTTATTTTTGTATTTATTTGTCATGTATTTGTTTATGTTGATCAAGATGCTTACAGTATCTGCCTCTTCCCCTTTTGGTTTGACGACATCAATAAAAAGAAACTTTCTCTGAGCAAAAGTAAATACTTTTCTGTTTTTTGTATTCCTGTCACACCAACAAAAAGTAAAAAAGTAGATTTTGTTGTGGATATTTTAAACTCGTCAATACTGTAAAGATCTACAATGACAGTAATCAATAATAAACTGGTGAAAGCAAACAGCATTGTCTTGTTGGTTATTTATTTGAAGCTTTAATGCTGCAGGTCTCACAGAGTATAGGATAGTCTGCAGGAGTGTGCGCAATAGTCACAGAATAGCAAAGTTTATATACAAGATAGGGCGGGCAGACAGAGTTTTGTGTAGCTAGGCGGAACGCCTCGGAAATCTGCTTTCACACGGATGTCTCATATCGCTATTAGACACCTGTGTCCTTGAGATGTAGAAAGTATAACGGTTATCAGCATATGGAAGTTCAAATTTAGTGTGAAGAGGACTAGTTTCAACATATAGTCTGCCAAATCAGCTCTGTGGCCTTGAAGCGCTTGAGAATAATGACCCTCATTGGAGTATGCAGAGAAAACAGCATATATCAGGAAATGGTACAGTAGTGTTAGACAATGCTTTTAGAAGCATTTGGTTTTACCATATAAGGTAACATAAGACATTGCCACTACAATTTGTATTTACAATAAAATGAAAAACTTGCATAATATTGGAGCCTTGTTTAGATTTCTCAACTAGTACCTTTTACAGAAAGTACAAGATAGGAAGAACTGAGACTTAGAGACTTAAAGAAAATAGTAATTAGAGTGAACAAGTAGGCTATAATTTTAACAGTGAATCTTCATGCTGGCCTTTAAGTTAGTTCACAATGCCTAATTTCTGAACCCATCTAACAAACAAGCAGCATAAACATACATGATAGTCTGTTTTTGTTAATCTGTTAATCTGATCTGATTTTGTCTGTCCCCTTCAATCCAACCTGTGGGACCTTAATTCAGACAGACGATGACATTTTCCCCAAAATATTTAAGGGAAAAGTTTAAAGATATACCTCATGGAGGGCAATCGAGGCAGGATCCCTCGCAGGACGCCTCGCAGGACGGAAATGCAAACGATATTCTAAAAAATAATTTAGAAAGCGACTAGGGAAAAAAAATACAGTATGTATACAGTATATATTTATATTTCATCTGCATGAAAATGAACGTTTATTGAGGGGTTTCTAATAATATCGCCTATAGGAATATAGCATAGGCCAATATATAAGGTGAATAGAATAGACCAAGTACATAGCCTTGTGGGACTCCATTATATCTTTGGCTTGTCTAATGTTTCCCTTTATATTTAAGTAACTTGTTAATTAAAAAGTGAGACCATACATCTTGGTATTTCGTACATTCAGTTAGTAAGATATACTGTGAGTGGTATTGGTGTAGAAATAATGGTTCTGCATGTTGGTTGATCCTGTAATATAAAAATGTCTACATCCCTTTTGTTTATGTGACAGGAATAAAAAGAATCAACTTACAATTTTCTTTTCCCAAAAAATATATGTTTTTATTTATTAAAAACGTAACAAATGTAGAAAACATACACAGTTTTGCTCAAAGCAAATGTAGTATACAAAATGAAAAGCATGTTCAAAAAGTCCAAAAAGACAAATACATAATCAATGAATACACATATATATATCTACATAAATAAATAAATAAACAAATAAACAAACAAACAAATGAATAAATACATCAATAAGTTTATGATTAAATAAATAAGTTTAGGATTAAATAAACTGCATGTAACAAAAATAAATTACCACATTTGTGATAGACAGAGATTACTCATAGAGTAAGAGAACAAGCAGGCTCTCATGCAGCTTACATTATTAAAAAAAAAACTCAATATTTAAATAAATAAAAAGGTAAAAAATAGATAAATAATTCAAGGTAATAAGGTTCGCAAATAAAATAACACATGGTCATTGTGTGATAGGTGTTAGTTGGTGAGAAGAGAAGAAGCCAGCAGGTCTACTCTCACAAGATGGGTTTTCATCTTATTCCTGATCAGCTCCCAGGCCTCAGCACTGTGGTCCTGCACACAGAATAAAATCTTCATTATGAAAGTGTTGTAGATAGATAGATAGATAGATAGATAGATAGATAGATAGATAGATAGATAGATAGATAGATAGATAGACAGACAGACTTACCATTTTTTTCAGGACATGGCTTGAGAGTCTTTGGAAATACATGTGTAGATTCCTGTTCTCCTTCTTGTGGGTCCCAATCTAAATGTATTACAAGAAAATAAATGTTAAAACACCTGTCATTTACTCACAGTTGTATAAACACTTGCACATGTGTTGTGTCAGGACTTTAATGTAAAAGAGATCTAACTAAATGTTGTGTACTTACACATGAGCGAAGGCCTTGTTCCTGCCTGATTAGAAGCTGGAGGAAGTTCTCCTCTGTGTTCTCCTCCCATGATGCTTTGCTGGTATCCTCGTCAAACAGCACAAACATCTCTTTCAGAATCTGAACTAGGAAATGGAGTCTGTCCTCAGCCTGGAAGAAGGTGATCAATCACAGATTACAAAAGGCACAGATGCACTGACTTCAATCAAACTAATTTGATATATTGAGAGAAAATTATGCCATGTGTTTGGATTTTGATATTTATTCCAAAAGTTGAGGCTGACTTACTGATGCTTTGGACGCCTTTTTGTACAGACGGTAAGGGAAGCCCACTCCAGCATCCACAGTGGTGTTGGTGGAGTTGTTAGCCTGCATCACACACAAACACACACATCATGAAGTAAACAGTCAATAAAGTAAACTCATCTAATGACTTGAAACCAAAATCCAAAGAGGTGCACTTACCATGGTATCTATTAGATCCAAAGAGTTTTTACTGAACTGTTGGAATTTATGCTGCATCCATCTGCAGCTCAGAGAGGAGCCTGCAGTCCACAGACTGAGAGACAGGCACACGAAGAACATTCCTTTGAGCATTTTTTAAAAGGTACAAATGTTCTTTGTATGGAGAAAATAGAGATTTCTCTTGTTGGCTATATAGTGGAAGTGAGGAACCAGAGCTGCAGCGCCTCATTTATACTGTAGGGCGCACTTTCATTTTCCTAGTCTACATGCGGGATTACCCGCAGTCAACCTCAAACTGTAACATGATGTCACACACTTTTCGGATTCCAATTAGTCCTCTAATTATATGTGCAACATTATGTTATAGTTGCATTTGATTTTTTTAATTCAAGCTTAAATACTGCGCCACATTTTGAGAGATTATACCGTCATACAATAAAGAGCATTCGAGTAGCCTATACAATTAAACTAATCTCATCATTTATTGTAAAATAGATTTGTCTGTTTATTTTATTTTAGTTTAGTGTTTTGGAGATTAGGATGCAAGAACATACTTTTATACATATAGTTTAATTTCAATCTTCAGACTATTTTTGTGATAGAAATGTGTTTCAAATGTATAAATATGTGTTTTAAACAACAAACAAGTGTTCTTATTATTGGCATATCAGTGTTTTACGGTTTAATTACATTTGTAATTAATGTTTACTATTGTGGATTTGATTTCGGAGTATCAACGTATACCACACATGTCATAAATTGAAAGAAAGTGCTTCCCCCAAAGTGAAAGTTAAAGTGACACCGAGCTGCGTTACGTAACACTGTGACGTTCTCAGACTGCAAAGTGAAATCACGTCATGACGTTTCTTCAGGAGACTTGAAAAGAGGAACGACAGATAAGCCTTTATTGAACTCCAGAGGGGGAATTCAGCTGTTTCCTTCGTATTTCAACATCTTCTTTAGTGTATTATTACATTTCCATTTCCATTTATTGTTCTTGATTGGCTTCATTTTATTAAACGCATACAGTCCCTATAATAGGCTACATCTGCTTTTTTTCATTGTGTTAATATTCTAGTGCATGCTTTTTCTCCTTAAACAGTAGGCCTATGTGGGATATCAAACACTCCCTTTTTAAAGTAGCGTACATACATAACAAATAGGAAAATAAATACAAATCCAAACTACACAAGAGCAACAAAGTGAAAATCACAGCAAGGTTGATGTTTTATGAATGTTGTATGATGACACAGACATACGAGAAGTTCAAGGGTTAACATTGAATGACAACCAATAAAGTAATAAAGTAATAATAATAGGAGATATTATTATTGGTATACAAATGCCCCTGTTGGCAGTTTTTGATTAATAATTGTTTTCAGTAAATCACTGTGTTTTAAAATTGCAGTTGTTTGAGAAATGGAATGTTATTCATCAAAAACAACCCATTGTTGGCAGACAACTTCATCTCTCTATCTCTTCATTATATTTTCACATTAATTGTACTTGCCTGCTTATAATTTAGGACACAAACAGACAAACATGCTAAAGTAATTTAAAAGTGTGTGGGTAATTTGGTGGAGTTACTATACAGTTTACAAGCTGCGTAGTGTGTGATGGGAACTTCCAGGAGATGTGTTGTAACAGTCAGGAACTCTGAGAGGGCAGACTGGGAACATGAAGTTCTCTCATGTCAGCAATACAGCCACAACATCAGCACGCCTCAAAAGCTGTGCTGCCTTTACGTGTGACTCGTAAACAATATCTACCACTGCAGAACGACTTATACCGCTTTTTCTACTTGGTTCAGGCAAATACACTAATTGTTATGATAAAGTAAAGTAATTGATGTTAGTGCAAAATGACACCTATACTAATGTTAGTTATCTTATTTAAGTTAAATAATTGCATACTACACATATAAGTGCAATAACATCATTAATCATGTCAATGCTATTTTTATCGTAATAAATACCCTTTTTGTGGTATTTTGTATACTTCTTCTAGTTGCACTGATCAGAACAAAAGCTGTAGGATATTCGGATGCGTTTGAGACATGATGATGAGGTATGTTTATTTTCTGTTAAATGTTAGTTGTTTACATTCCTGTCACGCTCATGTCATTGTTACTGTATTTCATGTAGAGCCTGAAGGCATCACTGGTTAAGTTCCCATGATGCATCTGTCTTCAGCTGGATGGTGATAGTGACAAGAGTGCTCTCACCTCTCCAGGAAACAAGTCTTATTTAACGATCTTTTTTGCGTTTTGGGTGTTTTCGAAGCTACGGAGGGCGACTGTACGGATTGACATGACTTTAATGTACATTTACTGAATTTATAGCCATTTCCGGAGGATATTGCGGGTGCCTGGACCTTAATGGCAAGTTAGCCAGCCTTGTTTCGGTAAGAAAGCTAACGTTAACCGCTACTAACACCACATTATTCAGCCTCACGTTTACTGTTAATGTCATTTTTTATGGATTCAACTGAACTGCTATGTGAATTGTGCTTTACAGCTTGTTTCCTGTTACCTTTATTTAATATTACGATGGGTCAAGCTCCCTGTCGAGCCTAAATTCCCACACACGCCCAAAACAGAAGCTAACTAAAAATTGGCAACTTGCTGTACAGTATTGTTGACGATTATGGAGGTGTGATGTTATGCTAGTTTTTACTTAAACATGTCTCAACATGCTGCTGTAAGGTCAATTATTCACCACACTGTATTTTCTAATAATGTTGTTAAGTAATCCTTTTTTCCCTCTAGGTCTTATATACTGTACAACACTATTATGATACTGTTATATTTGATATCTATTAAATTCTATGTTATATTGGTGTACTACACACCCCATTATGTCATATCTTAAACCATGTTATTTCATATACTATATATTATATTATTGTACTATAGCATATACTATATGGTACTTAGAGCGGCCACCATGATCGATTAGTCGATCACCAGATAAATTAACATTGTATTATTCAAAAGAATCGATCGTTTATTTTTCTTTCAACATATCAAACATGCTGTTTTTGTCCTTATTACATATGGAGATATATTGCTTTTCTTAGACATTTTAAGATATCACTTTACATGTTTTGTTTACTATGACATATTATAGGCCAAATTATGATTAATCTAAAGAATCGTCTGCAGATAAATTGGGACATCTTTAGTTGCAGCCCTCACCTGTATGTTATGCTATCTTATATTGCTGTACTATACTCAACCCATATACTTTGTCTTATTATTGTACTATAATAGATATTATATCTTTTATATATAAAAGATATTATGTTATGCAATTTTACTACACCACTACACCTTGTTACGCATCACATACTGTATCATATTGTACCATGATACTAACGATATTACGGTTATATGTTACATTGAATCTGGTTCTGTATTTTATTTTGTCAATACAGTCAAACATGATTTTCCCCTCTTTATAAACGAAGTGTACAAATTGTTGAGTCAGCTGCTATTAATCACCACTCACTTAACAATGTCTTGTCTCTACATTTCTATTTTTGAGGACCAATAAAGCTCTTAAACAGTTAATCTAATCTTATCTGCGTGTTGATCATGTCAGGAAATCTGAGTGGCATGCTATTGGGTCCTGATTTGCTTTTTTTTGAGGAAGTTAGTCCTGAGGCATTTTGTTGCTACTTCCCTGCTGACACCACTATTCTTTTAATCAGCATCCTCACATGACTCAGTTACAAAGCAGTCCCTTACTGAAACCATGAAAGAGCAGATATGTATCAGAACTCAGTCTCGTGATGGCAAATGTAATGATAGCTCAGTGTACTTGTAAAATGTAGTGAGGAAGGAAGGAGAAGGAAAAAACCAGCTTCCTTTATTATCACATGCTTTGCCTTTTGCACAGCTTGTTTGCCCATCTTTACTATTAAATGTCAAGTCATTGGGGAAGCAGGGGTCAATATCGTGGTTGTTAGAGAAGTTCAGGTTTTGAATAGTCTTTTGTTGTATGTCTTTCAGTTTACCATGTGGGCGTAAACCTTCCCAGAAGATGCCATGCTAGCTACACAGATGCCAGATACGCCACCTGAGGCTAAAGATGTCAAACAGGTAAAACCACGGGCTTTTACCACATATGATCTTGTTACTTTGTAGCTGCTTTCACTTTGCGTCTCTGCTAAATGTGAAGGTGTCAAGTTGATCTTTATTTGCTCATGGAGTTTGTCTCAACATAGACAGGTTGTGACATGGAACATGTTGTAACTGTACTTCACATTATACCACTTCTGCCCTGATCTTAACTTAGTGATTGATGTGTGGCAAACTTATTTTTACAGTTAAGTCTTTTACTTATATAGGTATTACATTTTGAATGTATGTATTTATGTTAACTGTTTCATAGGACAGGCCTAGGCTCATTATGCATGCAGCACATGTATGAAAAACATCATACATGACAAATTAATATGAGAACGTACATAGGACACTATTACATATAGCAATTTAAACACATGTGATATTATTAGATAAAAGGTTCTTCAAGTGAATTTAATGTTTAAAAAATCTTGGAAAACCCTTAGCACAATTTACTGTAATTCTGTTTTAATATAGCTTTTTACAACAGGACTTGCAGACAGTGTACCAATGCACGGCTGACTTGCTGAATAAATGTATGTGAGTCATGGAGAAGCTATGAGGCAGGCAAGTAACTGGTCCTAGATTATTTCATTTAGCTGTGAGGCTAAAGTCCTGCCAAGTCAAGCACTGTAAATGAAGAGTGCTTCAGTGCTCACCTTAGAGAACGCCAAGTTCATCGTTTTTCACTGTTTAGTTTTGCAGAAGTAAGCAACCTATACCATAATGTAGGTTATGTTTATGTTCTCTGTCTGTCCATGTCAGCTGAGGGCAGGTGTCATGTGACCGTAGATCATCTAAAGGCCTCTGTTGTAACCCCATGGCCACTAACCTCACTAAATCTATTCCCCATCAAGATAGAGATTGGAATGAAGAAATGATGCTTAGTGTTTTCTTTTTGCTGTGGCTCTTATATGTGTTTGTGAACAGAGTTATAAGTTATGTGCTAACCTGCTCTCATCCGCAACACACCCCAGTGGACCTCGCTCCAAAAGAAAAGCAGGAAGCTGATACTTCTCCCTCTCACACATTGTCACATGTAGATCAAAGATAAGCTGGCACAGTCGCTCAAGGCCCTTCAGAAGAGATATGTGACGTCAGACACAGTGGTCACCAGCGAGGACAGCGATGCTAACCTGCTCTGCTGTGCGCTGGAGGCCATCTTCATCCACGGTATCAAGAGCAAGTACGTCCGCTCTGAGGCTGGGGGCCGGAGTCGGAAGGGAGGCAGATGTCCGCTCCCACAGCCTTTCTTCTGGAGCCTCCTCAAGACCGTCACCCATCGGTAAAGACACATTTATTCTCAAAAATACAGAATAAGAAGAAGAATAAGAGCTGAAATGATGAATCCGACAAGATTAACAGAATATTTATCTGCAACTATTTCGATGACCAGAAAATAGTTCTGGTCATTCTCAAAGCAAGACTTCCAAACATTCACTAATTCCTGGTTCTCTAATGTGATGGTTTACTATTTTTCTTTCTCTTATATGATGACAAAGGGAAACATTTTTCAAATATGAGTTATTGATAGGAATAAATCAAGCTTTCAAGAGATGCACAGATGATCATTGTCTTGCTCAATTGGTTTTGTGTTTATTATCCAAGACTGTTTATTTAATTCTTGTAACTATCATTTAAGACATATACACAAAACTTTTTGTAATATTTTTCTTTTTATAGTTATTTTATATATGAATATATATTATAACTTTTAGAAGCATGCATGAGAAGGAATTACAATAAAACATATTTCAATATATTTCTCTTTTCTTCTCTGATGGTCTGATTGTGTCACTAAATTTGGAAAACATTTAGAAATACAATTACTAAAAGGATCTGGTCAAATCAGGCAACAAAGAACAGCATATTCCTTATTCAAAGACTTTTTATAGACCAATAAATCAAGACATGTATCAGCAGATTAACTGATATTATATGCAATCTTGAGTTGTCCTAAATGTTTTATACTGATCTGCTAAATCTTAGTCCTAAGTGTAATAACTGTGTTATTTCCACAGTGATGTGGTCACTGAGCTGGAGAAGATCAGCTTCGTGGGAACAGAGGTTGGTCGCTGCCGAGCGTGGCTGCGGCTGGCCCTCAACCACGGCCTGCTGGAGTGCTACTTAGCTTCACTGTTTCGTGAGGGCTCCAAGCTGCGGGGCCACTACCAGCCCAGTGCCTTGCTCCTGAACACCGAGGAGCGGGAAGTCCTGCTCAGCTACCTCCAGGGTCTCGCCTCTCTTACGTTCAACCTATCCTACAAGTCTGCTGTCCTCAACGAATGGACCACCACGCCTCTGGCTCTCGCCGGACTCTGTCCCATGTCCCAGGCGGACACGGTCGAACTGCCCCTCAACGGCGTAGACCACCCCACCGCCAAATCTGTTAACAAAGAATGGGATACAGTGTCGCAGTCGTCAGGCTCTTCAGATGCACAGGATATGCAGAGAGGGTGCCCAGGGAAAGGAACAGGGGTATTACAAGGGGGCAGGAATGCAATGAACTCGTCAAATTTAAGCCTGGACACCACGGGCTCCTCGCAGCTCTCCTCCAGCCTGAGCTCTGACAGCCTGCTGCAGGGGCAGGACCCCCGCAGCCCCACAGGAGAGCCCTGGTCCTCATACGACCTGGACATGCCCATAAACGTCAACATCAGCACCAAGAGGCTACAGAAGGAGTAAGTGTGTGTTTTGATTTGAGCAGATAGAGGAAAAAGGATGTATGTGGTGGTATTCTTTATAATTCTTATTGTCAACAAATCCTATAAAAAGACCAATAATGATTACATGCTAAAAATAATCTAATTGTATTCCTGTATGCCATAGAGAGCATTGATGAGCCACACTGTTGCACTGGGTGACATCATGTTACTTTATTCCCGTGAACACACTGACTGTAGTTTATCTTGAGTTAATCCTATTAAATGTCCTACTGCTATAAATACTCACTGAAGCACCAAATGTGGATTAATCCGCACCTAAAAATAGTCCTTAATGAATTCTCTTTTACTGCTGTTTGTTAAAAGGTGTCTAGCTGTTTAAGGAAATGACAGCCTTTAAAAAAAAAATGTTTTGTCTTCAATGGAAATGAATGACCTAGGTGCTTTGCTTTGAAAATGTTGACAATAAGAAAAATATGTTCTAATGTAAGCATTATAATTTGTAAATGGAACATTTAACTCTTTTTTTATATAAAGTATTTAAATGTTGGAAAGTGCTTAATTCAAACCATTAAACCAGAAATGCTAGATTTTCAAGTTATTGGGTAATTCATCAATCAACACTTTTGTCACCCATGTAAATCAAAAATATTTGAATTCTTTCAATAAAGCAATCCTGATTTTATATATTATTATTTCCCCCTATCGTCTCACCTAACTGAGCTAGTTAGGATTTAATGATCATTATCAAAATGTTAATATGAATATGCTGGTAAAATAAACAAAGTGAAAATATACGTGGATATTGCTGTGGGTATACTGTACTTCTCAGAGTTGCATTTGTTGTAAGAATTTAAATGTGATGATAAAAGATACAAGAGTCTGGAAATGATTTGTTTGGGTACCTTGAAAGGTGCTTGCATGTAACTTTTTAAAGGCTGTTCATACCCCTTATTTAAGCTTGCAGTAAAACGTATCATGACCTGTCCTTGTCTCTGCAGTTCTCCGACAGAGTTCAGGGAGAGCGGACACTGCAGTCAGGACTCCATGCGTGAAGACTCCTTTGTCTCCAGCACGGATCCCGACCAGAACTCGGAGACGGCCGTTTTCAGCGGCTCCGACAGCGAGACCCAGGGTCCCCCTTCTTCATCCCAGGACCTCGTGGACCCTCTTCCAAAATCTGATTCAGAGCCCTCGCCAACATCTAATGAGAATCATGTTGACTACACTCTGCCTGAAGTGTGCAACAATACCTCTGCTGAGCTCCCTTTGGACACATACAGTGAGCCGGTGGAGTCTGTAGAAGAAGAAGAACATGCAAACCTTTCTCATGAGACTACAGAGCCTGAACAGGAAGAAGAAGAAACTCCAGAGCCTTCAGTGCATCCAGGCTCAAGTCACTCCCTCAGCATCCTGAGCAGGAAACTGTCCACAGGTTCTCTATCAGTAAGTATTTAAATAAGAGGACAGTCTCCTAATAGTTAGAGATAAAAACAGAAGATAGAATGTAGAAACATGAAGATCAATATATGAACAAATGCAGATTGTGCAAAATTATAAAATGGCCAGTAGCTTACAGTTTACCAAAATCTGATTTAAGAAGTGAAAACTGTACAAGAAAATTAATCATGTAGAGAAGAAAAATACAACAAAAAGATCAAATCAAATGTTATTTATATAGCCCAATATCACAAAACACATTCGTCTCAGTGGGCTTTACAGATCAGCAAACATGAATGACAGTACTTAAAGATATAATAGACTTACAAGATAAAAATAGATACAAATTAAATAAGATTACGTACAATAAAAAAAAAAAATAAAAACAATAACATGTAGGACCCAGGAGGACCAACATAAGGTCATCTGAAACCGGCACCCACTAAAGGCTTTATTATATTTAAACAAGTACAAATACCATTTTTGGGAAAGCTAAAAGAGCCTTTTTTTTTTTTTAAATATACAAGTCGTGTTTCCTGTGTTTTCTGAAAAAACAGCACTTCTAAAACAGTGCTAAGCAATAAGTGTTTTACTCATATTGCTTAGCATGAGGAAATGCAGAATTGCTCCAGAACTGCCCATATTTTAGGAAATGACACATAGGACACCTGACTCTTTGTCAGCATGGAACATCTACACAAGCTTTTTAATCATTCCTGGAACATTTAAAAAAAGTTTACCATTCAAGGAGATCACAAGTTAGTCCTGCTGTGTTTCAAAAATCGAGAGATGTCATAAAACCTTTCCGGTGGTAGGATGTTATAGATAACGCTGGTACAGATAATTAACTTCCTGCAGCATGAAATACCCACAAAGCACTCTTAATTCAGACGCAGGGTATGTCTCAATGTTCCTTAAAAGCAGGACTTTCTGTGGTGTCTACACATTGGTAATTCAAATTAGTCAAGCTAAGTGATAAATGAGTTTCATCTTTACATGACCCTTAACAGAAAAAGACACTATTCATAATAACAGTGTCTTGTAGCTCTCACACTAATAACCCCAAAGGCACATGGCAACAGAAACGGCAGTTTGGAGTACAGCTCAGTTGTGTTCTCTAATGAGAACATCTGATCCACAACTCATTTAGTTTGAAAGCATTTAATTGTCGTTTAATCAACAAAAAGTGTCTATCAAATAGTTTGTAAGCTCTAGAAGACATCTTCAATTGTCTTATCTCCAAAAACCAAAGTTATTCGGCTCTAGAGTTATTATAAAACTAAGAAAAACAGATCAACTATCAAATTAAAGTATGTATTGGCACTTTTGCCAATGACTTTTGCTAACTTACTTTGTAAATTAAATTGTTTCTGATTAATCTACAAATTACTTTAGCCCTAAGTGTCCTGTCGTTTTATTTCCTTGCAATAAGGTATTTTTGATAAAAGAACCTTTAGACCTGCACCACTTTACATTAGTCTGATGGCAATGCAACATGTTGTTCCGTTTTTTGCAAAATGTTCATGTAGATACAAATCTAAATCGAATGCAATTAGATTATTTGAAATGCTGCAGCAGTACAAGGGAAACAGGCAGAGAGTTTACATGCACAAACTTTGATTCAAAGTTGTTGTGGGCATTATTCTTATATCTCGTTATTACAAAATGTTTGTTTTTTCTACTGCAGCATTCTCGTTCCTGGATCTCTGAGGATGACATCTACATGCCCCGCCTGGAGGAGGTGCCGGACCAGAGCGAGGCGCCTCCTCCTGCCCCCCCGGCTGAGCCCTCTCAGTCCCCCCCCGGCGTCGTCCATCGCAGACAAAGAGGTGAAACATGCAGTTCGAAATCATTCTGGCTAAATATATTTCCTACCTGTTTTCTGTTTTCTAAGAATCTCCCCTTACAGTAGAGACTCGCTCCTGGTCAAGTTATATACAGAGGACATTAGCCCTTAAGAGGGCTTTTACGGTTACAAACTATTAGTAGTATGGAGAAGGACTTTTAAGAGGCTTAGGGGATTCTTAAGCAGAGGACAAAATGGCTTGTTCGCTGGTTTAAAGTAGATTAACATGCCAAGCAACGCCACTGCATATAGACTGGCCAGTGATCACAGACATTGTTAAATGCTGGCACTAAACATTACATTAGATTACATTGCATTTAGCTGACGCTTTTATCCAAAGCGACTTACAATAAGTACATTCGACCAGGAAGATACGACCTTGAAGAAAACAGAATCATATAAGTACATCAGGTTTCATAGAGCCAAACATTTCAAGTGCTTCTCAACTGACCAAACCTAACCCTATTACATAGATTAACTATGAAAATGACCAGCATGGTTAACAAACATATGCAAATAACTATGAACAATTTCAGCAGCTCCATATGCTACTGTATAATTAGCCTGTGTTTTAAACATAAAGTGTGGCTTACAAATTATACATCAGATGTGTCATAAGATAACATTATATTTATAGTAACATACCTTAATAAAAACTAAATTATAGTATGATTAGGCCTGTTGATTTCACAGTCCGTTCTACGCCCATGTCACTAAAAGGGCATTTCATTTATTTATTATTTTGATTCACCAATCAAACTGGGTCCACCACACCAATGTAACATTTTTCTAGCTAAGACTCTTCGGTGGATTTTTTTAGCTTAAGTTTGGAGAGAGTATTGTCAGACTGTTTATGAGAAAAAGGCCCTGGGGCCTCATTTATAAACGTTGCGTACACTCAAAATATGGGGTACGCCAGTTTCTAAGCAATCTTTGAGATTTATAAAAAACAAACTTGACGGGAAAATGTGCGGTCCTCCACGCACACTCTGACCCATCCGTAAAAAAAAACAGGAGAGACGAGAAACTGCGACACCGTTGGCAGAAGGAAGAATGGAGAGAAATATGTAAAAATAATACCATAAATAAAATTACCTGTCATTTATCTTATATGAAGAATTAATTTGCAAAACTTAATTAAAGCCAATCTTAAAATGATTAAACAAATGCCTGTTTGAGACTCCTCCTCAGTGCACACAAAAACATAACTTAAAAATAAATAAATACGGAAATGTTATTGATCACCCCTCAATTATGTTCTCTTGTTAGGAAATGTATTCTCATAAATGATGCGGTAAGTAGCAAGACAGAATTACTTTAAACTGACGCCGTTTTGCTTTTTTCTAGGTTGTAGATACGAGCATGGTTTTATATACTATCATGTTTAATCATGTTTTATGCCGTTCGCCAATACTTGATAAGTCGCTCGTAAAACACAGGAGGTATGGAAACTAAGAACACCATATTTGGTGAATTGTACAGCTAATATAACAAAACACATTAGTTTTATTTCCTTTAACTGGAGGATATAGAGTTGCTGCGGGGGGGTTGAGACGCACAGGCTGCAGTGGAGACGCCGCGCACAGCTGATCGACAGCTGGAACACAAACCACAGAATACAAACAAATAATTCAGATCCAGTTGCCATGACTCCACTCCAGAGGGATTCCTCGATGATTTTTTTACAGTTTCTTATCATGGGGGTGTCTCCTGTCTCCGGTACAAACACACTGCCTGAGGAAGGCTATGTGTATTTTAGCCTGCAACCTAACCTGCTCCGGAGCAGGTTAGATGCTCAGCATAAGTTACCATGGAGATCTAGCCCGCTAAAAAGAGAACCAGCTTCGTAGGACCGGAAACCCCGAGTTTTCCCTGAAGTTAGCCCGCTAAGCAAAAATCCAGCTTCGTAGTACAGTCCTCTGGCCCTGTGGAATGAAAACAATACAGGTGTAACCAACCACACCCCAGACTGTTACATCACAACAGGTGTTTTCCACCAGCTGATAATGGGAAACCTTACATCATTCATTAGGATGTAGCTTTTGATTGTTCTGGAATGTGATAAACTTGTATGTCTTGCGAGACGTCACCTCATCAGTGCTTGGACTATGGAGCTGCTGCTATATAATCTCACTAAATGACATCAGCAGGTTTATAATGTAACCATGTCAATGGTCTACAGCAGGTCACTCTTTCATTTCATCACCTACTGAGGCAATATGGGCATGCACTACATTTACTAAAGAATGTTGGAACTTCTACTGATTAAGTCATCGACATTTTACATTAGTAAATATAGAATTACATTATTTTATATAATGTCCTAACTGTTTTTTAAATTATGTGTTTGTGTTTGTTTTTTGTAAGAAAAAATATTATTGATGATATAAATAGTTGCTTCATTTTAGTACTAAAGTTTAGGGCTTTATTTAACAAATATTTTCATGGAGAAAAGCAGGAAATCTCCATTTTAAGGAGCAAAAAACCGCACTTTCTTCAACCTAAGAACAATAATAAATAGATCATCAATACAGTTGGGAATGTTTTTCTGTCCATTTGGCTTATTTTTTTGCAGCTCTATTTCAGTTGTATTATTCTTTTCTTTAAACAGTATTTTATCACTTTTTTTATATGAAATCAGGGTCCAAAATAGTTTTCAAAGCAGTTATGTCAAAAATAAAATGAGTCTTTAGTTGTCAACCTGTCTCCATAATGTCAAAATAGACCAAAAATAATGTATTTAATAGCTTACTGTGACTCTGTTCTGTCAGGGCTGTTCAACCCTTTCCGGGGCTTGCTGAAGCTCGGCCAGCTGGAGCGGCGCGGTGCGATGGGAATGTGGCGCGATAACTACTGTGAGCTGTCGCCCTACGAGTTCCGGCTGTATCTCAACGCAGAGGAGCGCACCTGCAGCGACAACTGCTCCCTGCTGCGCTGTGAGGAGGCTCGCATCGCCTCACCTGAGGGCCGCTTCGAGGTGGCCTTCCCTGGGAAGCGGCTGTACCTCCGGGCGGCCAATCGGGACGAAGCCGAGGACTGGGTGGACCGGATCGTAGAAGCCGTCAAGAAATGCCGTCCAGCATCTCGTGCTGAAGATCAATGGGAGGTTCTGGTACCCACCACTGAGAACGGTGTGGATCCGTTGTCCCCGACCTCCACCCCCCCCAGCCCTGAGCGCACTTCACTAGCCTCTGACACAGGGACAGGGGGGGGGCAGGAGGCGCCTCCTCTACAGGAATTTGACTGGACTCGGACTGCTGATATAGAAACAGATGCGATCAAAGAAACCGTTTTGTACTTCTCCAATGATCCCGAGGCTCGGACATGGTCTCCTCTGGTCTTCTCCCTCTCTTTGGAGGCCTTGAAAGGTTTCCGGGTCCAAGAGGGGAGGAAGCTGCTGCGGCAGACCCACCAGATTGAGGAAATCCGGGACGTGGTGCCTGACGTCTCTCTGGGAGGGCCGGCCTTTTTCAAACTGCTGACCGTCAGGGACACGCTGAGACTCCGAGCGGAGAACCCGGAGGAGGCTCGCTCCTGGAGGGTTCTGATCCGCGGAGCTCTGGACTCGTACCTGGAGAGCGGGGAGGACGGAGGCTCCGTTGAGCCGGCTGTGGGGACTGGAAACCTCCACAGACTGGTGCAGCACAGACTCAAAGAAGATGGGGCCCTGCTTGTTAATCTGTGCACTGTGCCCTCAGAGAAGGGGCTTGACACTCAGAGCTTCAAATGTGCAGGTAACATTGAGTTTCCAATATTGCAACAAATAGCATAAACACACATTGATTATCCTTTTTGAGTTGCTTTTAAATCAGATCACTCCAGTCTGGTTTCTTTCATTGACATGCTTGAGATTAAATGATGCATGGTGTGCTTGTTGAAGAATAGAAGTAGTTGGTTTTTAGAGCTGCAACAAACAATTATTTACATTTTTGACTATTATGATGGCTGTTTTTCAGACCAATCCATAAATTACTTTGTCTATAAACAGTCAGAAAATAGTAGAAATTCAGATTTACGACATCACAAGGGAGGAAATGATAAAACTAACTGACAACAGCAAGCAAACTAGTGAGATGCGCTGTGAATTCAAGAGCAACATTTATTTATTTGTAGAAACTAATTTAACTTAGCATTTGTCCCAATTGTAGCATCAATCTACATTGTCAACTCTTTCTGATAAATAACATGAGACTGTTCTATAATAATATTTTTTTATTTTTTTATATATAAATAATCTCTAATCACTGACACTGAAAAATCCTAATGGCAACATGTATGGGGTATCTATACTATGCAGAAGTGTGCGTTGTGTGTCTGAGCCTGGATGCATTTGTTTTCTTGTTGTTGTTGTGAATCATGGCTGAGTTTGTTTGCTGTGTGTCATGGGCAGGGTGTCCTCAGCAAATTGGCCCGTCCCGAGGCAGAGCCCGGCTTTGTGAGTTCACACGACAGTACTACTGTGACTCCTGTCACCATGGCGACACCAGCATTATCCCTTCACGCATGGTGCACAACTGGGACCTCGCACAAAGAGAGGTAGGTGCAGCATGCTTTACCTACAGTATATACTGTAGATGTTCTTATCGGATTTCAGGCTGAAACATAATTTAAAGCGACTGCAATAATTTCACTTGTGAGAACAATGTATAAAGCCTTGCCATGTTGCATTGTTGGTAATGTAGGCACCAGATTTTGACAAGGAAGAAGAACAATTCTTTTTTTTCCATTTTGTATAAACCCAGATATGTACAGTTGTGAACACATATTAGGCTACACCAATATTATTGGTATTATACTATTTATAGCATTACAATAGATTTCAGTGCTTGCTGCAGAGATTATTTCTGACGTGTGTGATACTAAGATTTCACAAAACTCCAGAGCCTTCTAAGGTCCAAGAGTCAACATTTAACAAAAATAAATAAATGTCTTAACTTCCAAAATTCCCATATTTCAATTCATACTTTATGGCGTTTATCTTTTCAAAAACAACATTTTCACCGTAGTCAATAACAGTTTGCTATTCCAATTACAAGGGGGAGCACGCACTGAATAATTATATTCATTAAAGTAAGTGGATTTAATAGAAAATAATCACTTTGATCAGATTGGGAATGTTTTTTCTCCTTTTTGGGTGGATGACGTCTTAAAATATGACGATAGACATTTAAAGCTACATTTGTATTCCTCAATGGATGATTCAGATGGTATGCAAAAAGAAGACATTGGTTATAGCCCTACAGGTTAGAAACCCAGTCATCACACACTTCATCACGTCCTGACCTCCTGCGGTGTGTGTGTGTCTCCAGGTGTGTAAGAAGGCCCTGCATCTGCTGGCTCAGGTGGAGCAGGAGCCTCTGCTGAACCTGGATCAGCTGAACCCTGAGCTAGTGAAGCACGCAGACCCCATGTCTGAGGCCCACGTGCTGCGGCAGAGGCTGCGCCTGCTGGGAGACTACCTGCTCATCTGCCGCAGTGGAGCCTGCAAAAAACTCCAGGCCAGGTGTGTGTACGCAGGTGCCTCTTACATTATACCATATTTTACTACGACATTATATAATACTGCTGTTTTTGTATTTCTCGGTCAGAATGGAGCAGCGGACGTACCTGCTGGAGTCGAGCCATCTGTACAGCGTGCTGGACCTGCGACAGGTATCCTGCTGTGTTAATTTTGTTAATAGCCCTCACATGTGCCACCATGAAACATCCCTAAATGTCTGTTTTCCTTCTAGATAGCAGAGGGTCAATATGCAAACTACCTGTTGACACTGCTGCAGTACGCCTCCAACCACGTGTTCCACTGTGACCTGTGCACGCAGCGCGGCTTCATCTGTCAGATCTGCCACGCCAATGACATCATCTTCCCCTTCCAGTTTGACATCACCACCAGGTATGTATCCGATTTGTTCATCCCCACAATTACTTTTTAAATACTTTGTATTTGTTTCAAGTTAACAGTTTATGAAGGAAGACTGCATTTTGGAGGGAAAGTGTTCCATATTGGTTTTTTTAAGATTTGCCTTTCTCTACATTAGGCACTTATTTTGTACTTTTTTTTTTTACTAATGTTAAACTTTTAAATGTATTTTGCTAAATTAGTCAAGTTTCACATTGTATTCTATATACTGAGACCAAGCTACATGTTGACCTTTTGACCAAGTCAGGTCTTGGTATTAAAAAAACATATTATTTTAAAGGGAATAACCAAAATATTTAATAGCTGACTAAATACAAACCAAACATATACAATGCACATGTATGTATTTAATACCTGTATGTGCAGTGTCATATATAGACAAAAACAAATGTACTATAATTCAGTTTTTTTTGCCTTTTAATGACTCTTCATCACTTTGTTTTGTATTCTTTGTGTAAAGATCTTTTAAATCCTCAATTTCATTCTTCTTAGTTAGTATGGAATTTTACATTACCTCGATTTGAGAATATAGGTGGATCCAGCAAATGTGGATCTGTTTGTTGTTCTAGATGTGGTGTGGAACTTGTATTGGTTTCTAAATCGACGTCACAGTTTCTTTAAATCTCTTTTTCTTATCCTCTCTACCCCAGGTGTAAAGATTGTAAGGCGGTGTTTCACCTGGCCTGCAAAGCTGCGGGGGTTTCGTGTCCTCGCTGTCAGCGGATGAAGAAATACCTGGAGAGGGATCTGCGGATCTGCGGGTCTGAGCGCTGACGGACAGAACAATAACTGAAAATCTAGCTTTCACATGAAGTAACCTCAAGTGCAATTATGAGGGCGTTTGGCCTGACCTAACAGTGGAGGGCGGTGTGTGAGCGACAGTGCTGAAGTAGCTAGACTCTCTTGCACTAACTTAGTCACATCGGACCTTGTGATGCTGACATAACACAGCCAAATGTTACTGACTTTAATACCTCTCTGAATCCAGACCACGCCATGCCATCAAAACCAAGGACTGGGCCTCAGTGGAGGCTGCTGCCAAGAATCATATCCAACACATTTGAACACCTTTTATTACTTTGCCTTACAGTGTGGAGAAGAGGGCTGTACCGAATGTCTTTCTTTTTTACAATTGATTTTCTTGAAGGAAGATTCAGATGTCTGTCACCAAAAATAACGAAAAAAACAAAATCATACATTTGACTGAAGTCAATGAGTAAGACCTTTTTTATGGATATAACTATATGTTTTTTCAACATAAACATATATAGGTGTCCATCCATCCATCTTCTCCCGCTTATCCGTGGTCGGGTCGCGGGGGTAGCAGTTCCAGCAGAGAGCCCCAAACTTTCTTTTCCCTGGCCACATGAACCAGCTCTGACTGGGGGATCAAGGCGCTCCCAGGCCAGCGAAGAGATATAATCCCTCCACCTGGTCCTAGGTCTACCCCTTGGTCTCTTCCCAGCTGGACGTGCCTGGAACACCTCCCTAGGGAGGCGCCCAGGTGGCATCCTTACTAGGTGCCCGAGAATAATAGATTAAGGAAAATTGAAGTTAACTCTGCATGAGTTATCAATGACTTACTCAGAATGCTGCTTTTTCACCAAAACACAAGCTTCTCTGAACCGGCGTATTTTAGCAGCCTAAAAGAGGCCTATTAATAATATTAGTGCATGTAGACTAACTGTATCTGCAAATGTGCAGAAATACCAGGTTTAAAACGCATTGGAATTTTTTTTCTGACTGTCATCGTTATGAATGAAGTTTTTAGTATTCGGTACAGCCCTAGTCGTTCTTCACCATCATGTTTACCGGAAATGCTCCACAGAGCTTTCTGCATTTGTCTCGGATGCACATTTAAACACAATGCGGCAGTGACCGTGGGTACTGAGGATACAAAATATGGAAATCAGCACTTTAAATGTTCTAATCAACACATTTTAATTGTGCCTTTTTAATTTAAGCTTTACACTATTTTCCTTTTTTTTTGGTGTTAAACAAGGGGCCAAAAAGCCTCACATAGGCTGTTCTTTTTTATTTATCATAATGAAAATGAATGATGTTAATAATAATAATAAATTGCTGCATTAGATTCAGATTTTGTATAATAGTAAAAATCATTAACTCAGAAGACTTTGTGGAATGTTTCTTTAAGTATAATAACTCAGAAAAATTTATTTAAAAATAATGATTCCTTCTAATCTTGCTTGTGAGTCACACAGACGTAATTCACAAGGTTGCAAATACTTCAAATGATTAAATACTACATGGTTACTGAAGTCACAACCCATTTAGCATATTTGCACCTGGCTACGACTGTTTTATCTAGATTTTAGTTGAAGTATCTTCTAGCACATGGAGTTACTTGCTCAATTTTGAATATCTGACTGATGACAGAAACGTTTTGCAGAATCTACAGAGAACAAAAATAATAACTTGTCCAGTCCATTTGGATATATTCAGAACATATCACTTGCAAGTAGGGAGTACAGAATACTGCAGTACTGTTATTCCTGTTTCATGTTTTGTCATCTCATTTAATAAGGATACATAAATGGCCATCATGAAACAAAATGTCTGTTATTTCATGAATCTGTTCTTTTAGGCACAATTGGTCATTTTTACAGACCTAACACGTTACTAAATACAATGACTTGCATCCACATACAGTCATTTACATTGGAACATTTTCTTAAAAGTATCAATTTTTAAAGTCAACTTGATTACTTTTTGAGCATTTAGGTATGGCTACAGTGCGAAATTTATGAACATGTGTTTTGGGGCATTCACCATAGAATAAAATAATGTTGATAATATCTCTTCAACTTACTGTATGAAGGCAATGATCTCCTGGTTAATTTTAAAGGAGATTTCCCTCATAGTATACATTTTCTCCCAAAGAAATCCGATTAATGTCTGTTCAATCTGTTCTAGTAAGTAACAACATTAAAAACAAAGACACTCACATGAGTATATGGAAGAGTATGGGCCAGGAATAAGGGAAACAAGTAAGAATGAAGAGCTTTCAGTATGGTTGCTAACGTTAGTTGATTTATGTAACCTTAAAGTTTGATGTTTGATTCCAACATTGCAACTTTTCTCCCTACTACTGAAACATATTAATAGTGACTTTTTTCCCTAATACTGAAAGATATAGGCTATTGCAAACTGAAAGAAAAAATAATTGTATGTTTTTTTCAGGCCTGGTACTAATACTGAATTTCCCACATTCTCCACATTTTCACTTTATTCGCAAAATGAAAATACAAAAATTATCATATTTTTTCCAAAGCTTGGCACACATACTGAAAGTTTAAATCTTGTTGTACCGTTGACAACATTCTTTTTTAAAGTCCTCCTCTGGTTGATGTTATCCCATGCATGGCACTAATATTCTCCCGAGACTCACCTGGGGAAAAAGTCCTATTGTTGAAGAGCAGACTTCCCTCAAAGCACAGGTGCTGCTAATCACTTAATGATTGCCTTCTGGCATTAGGCCAACATGCACGAGCAAATCCTTACATTACATTATTAACGCAATCACTCACACCTGCGATAATGGAGTCAACATGTACATTTCTCAGTTTTATTTTTGATGTAACTGCAGAAAGTGTGACCTAAAAGTGAGAAAAATGTACATTAACTAAATTATAAAGCAATGGAAACACTTAAAATACTAAGTAATTGAGGGGTACCCCGACTTTCTAAAGATGTGTGCAACCCTAAAAGGTGACGCACCGTTGCAGAACAGCAGGGATCCTGATAATGGGAGGAGTAAGTGATGACAGCGAAGCCTGTAAAACACGTTCAGTGAACGCAGCAATCCAGCCGGCTTTTCTCTGCGTAGCCTGGAGCAGCAGATCCCTGTTCTCTGAGCCGCCACAACATTCCTCACAGCATTCCTTCTCTCCGGTGCCCATTTTACTTGTTTTTATCTGAGAGCTGCGTCGGGAGAACCGGAGCTGCGGGGATGGATGCTGCTGCTGCGGAAAGGAGCGCCGCGGAGAGCCGGCTGGAGAGATGCAGTCACACGGCGTTTATAGAGGACAACACGCTGTATGTGTGGGGAGGCTACAAGGTGAGAAACACAGGCTAGTTGCACCTGTGCAGGTAAATATATCTGCCTTTTTAAAGTATCCATGTGTCCAATGGTTACTTTAATGTTCTGGTGTTGTGTAAAGTAGCATGCTGACATAATGACATTTTACCACTTGACCAAGAATAATTGAAAACTGTGATTGATCGTGAGCTTTAGCCTCAGGTGTTCTTCAAATTGGTTTGAACAGGAGTTTTTAGGCAGATGTATTTTGTGGTTTTGCTTCACAATATGTTTTTTTTTTCTATCATTTGTCCATCCTTATTGATATGTTTATGGGGGAAACCAACACCTGACTTGAAATTGACAATACAGTTGAATTTGCAACTTTTTTATTTAATAGTGTTATTGTAACTACACATCATGACAGGAGGATTTATATCATGACTGCTGCATTCGCTTTGGATTACCTACATAAACTGGATACTGAGTGTACACCTGTGTACAGAAACCAGAAGTTGAGAGCTCTCAAAAGCAACTTTATAGCCGCAGAGCAAAACATGTTCCAACAAAGAAAGCATTTCCCAGTGTCTATCTTGTTGCATCCTCATTGTTGCTATAAGATTACAACATTTATCTACTAAACCGCACAAGTCATTTACTTGTTTTGATGCTTTTAACCACTCCCACATTTTTCGTGGCTTTATTCCTCAGATAAGAGTACAGGTACAAGATGTGTTCATACTTTGACTGTATCTCCTCCTCTTCCTCTCAGGTAGTTGGTGGAGAGGACATTGTGTTGCCCAGTGATGAGATATGGCTCTGTGATTTGTACAGTGGGACCTGGTAAGATGTAGTTTAATCAGCTGATATGAACACTGTGTCGACCTTGACATTTAAAGCTGTGGATGTCGGCCTCGACCATGTGAAATGTTGAAAACAAGATGCAGGGACTGTGCAAAAGGGTGCAGTTAAAGGGAGAGTTTGTTGAATAAATCCCAGATTAAAAAGCCAACTATAGTGCAAACCAAGCACAAGGGTTGAGGTCACATTTCATCTGTTTCTTACCAACTTTTTCCTTTTTTGTGTCCCAGGGAGATGAGGGATATCAACGGTGACAAAGCACCAGATTTATCTGGATCCTGTGGCTCTTATCTGAACGGCACACTTTACATCTTTGCAGGATGCGACCCTGTTGGATACACAAACCAGGTGAGTTGCCTTGACTACCAACAAGCGTGTTGTTTGTAAAAGCAGTGGAAACAGTTTGTGGCCCTTGTGTATTGTCCTTAAACTGCAGTCATTGAGCTGAGCACCTGTTTTTAACCAGGTACAACAAATCTCGTTGAGAGGTTAAGAGTGACCTTACCAAGGAGAACAACAAAAAAAACAATACAGAAAACCGGTCACATACAATCAACTACTTTGTTTGCTTCCGACATGGTTACGTCACTATGTATCACTTGTGCTTTTATTAGTTAGCCCTCACATTTCTTAGCGATTGACCAATCACAAGAGCCGGCCAGCTGACCAATCAGAGCAGACTGGGCAATGGTTTCAGACAGAGGGTGAAAAGAGGTGCAGCTCAGGCAGTATGAGAACAATTGAAAGCTTTTTGAACATTAAAGCATGGAAACATGTCCCAGTAGAGTCACAAAAATGAACCAGAAAATGAGCATAATATGGCCCCTTTTTTAAAAGTGTCTTTCACTTCACTTGATGAATTAAAATTCCATCTGTACATTATTCCTGGAACAAGATGCTGCATATGCTTTACATTTAAGTTTATTTTTCCTGCCATCATGTGTCAAATAATTATGAAGATGTCCTTTTTTTCAGTTTTGTATCAAAATATTTTTTGGGGTATCTTTTGGTATTACTGAAATGTCCTCTTAAGAATACATACTTTGTTTTTTAGGATACATCGTCTATTTTTACAAGAGATCAGAGATTAACCGGATAAAGGGAATGTACTTTCAAAAAAACGTACAGGTTTTTGATTAAAAGAAATGGAACAAAGGCAACAATTTGAACACATAAACAGACTTATAAAAAGCTCTGAGCTCTGTTGGCTGTGCAACATTTTGCTTTAACACAGATCTTTTGTAAGGCATTGTCTGTTAGATCTAAACTTGTCAAAATGTAAAAATTGATACAGTGTATTATTATAATAATAATAAGCTTTATTTGTATGCACTGTGCAGCTCAAAGTCCTTTGACAAGGCTCACATCACGATATAAAACACAACCAGAGTTTTACATGCAGCAAAAAACAAAACAAATTAAAAAAAGATCATGTAGCAGATTATGTAACAATTAAATGGTGAACCCTTTTGGTAAAATAAAGGAAAACAAAATCAATAAATAAGATACTATGAAAATACCTATAAAAGACACTAATAATAAAAATGAAATAATTAACAAATGCCTAAAACATCAACTGAAAAGGGAATCTTGCTAATAAAATGGTCAAATAAATATTAAAAGTCAAAACCTGATAAACAATATAAAAATAACCAAATATTAAAAGACCATATAAAAAGTGGGGTGTCTCTAATTGGAAAAATGTATCTTTTAACTGTCGTTTAAAAATGTCCACTGAGTTGGCCTCTCAGATATTTCCTGGTAGGGTGTTCCACAGTTTGGGAGCGTAGTGGATAAAAGCGGCCTCACCCATTTTATTTTTGGAGACTTTAAAGATGTTTAAAAAGCCAGCTGAGGAGCACCACAGGGCTCGTCCAGGGACATTACATTTTTAAAACTTGTTATGAATGCCAGATATGAAGTTTGTCTTGTACATCATGCCAAGCCCAGGGCGTGTTTACAAGAAAAATGCAGTTTATCTATTTGTGATCTGATGATCTGGTGTCTGACAGGCTTAGCATTACACAGAGGCAATCAAAAAGGCTTTTAAAATGATAACACAAAAAAAAAACCTGAGATCAATCGACAGACAGACAGAATCGAGTGTTTTTACTGATGCACATCCTAAGCAGCAATGAAAGATGTCTCAAACTATAAATCTCACTCCATGATAAAGATGGCAGCTTCTTGATTCCAATTAATTGTACTCTCCTGTTTGTAGATGTTCAGCGTTGATCTCACAGAGCAGAACTGCACGTGGAAGAAAGTGACCGACACAAAGGGAACGACGCCCTCACCTCGAAACAAACACTCCTGCTGGGTCCATAGAGACAGGTCAGTGTGTGTGTGTGAAATCCCTCGGCAGCACACCAAGATTAGCTGTAAATGATACATATTTAGGAGGTTTTAAAATGAAAAAGTGGATTTCTATGTTTTTTCAATAGATTTATCACAAAATACTATCAGTTTTCGTACAACATGTGACGTGTTCCTTTTTTCCCCCCCTTGGCTCAGATTAATCTACTTTGGTGGATATGGGTGTAAGACGATAGGACAGGTACAGAACACAACATCAGCAAGCTTTGTCGTGGATGAGATGTCCTGGGTAAATGATAACAACCATGCAGCTTACTGTATGCTTACTTTAGCATATTGCTTGTTTGGCACTCATCATATTCCAATCTCTTCTTTTTCAGGCAACCATTGGAGATGTTTTATTCAGGTGCTGGGGCTGGAACAATGAAGTCAGTGTTTATGAACCACATACGGCCATGTGGAGTACGCCAGAGACTCGGGTGAGTGCAACATGATTTCATGTAAGCCTGTAGTTAACAGAGAGGGCTGTAGTATTTATTTGTGTTTTTATCTGCGTTTTATTTGTTTGTCGATTTCTTTCTTGTGTCCAGGGTCCTGCCCCTACGCCCAGAGGCTGCCATGCAAGTGCCCTTATGGGAAACAAAGGTTACATCTCTGGTGGCGTGGTGAGTTTGCTTTACCAACTTGTATACACTGTAGTTAAAGGGACAGTTCACCACAAATTGAAAATACTTATTTTTTATTTGACTTATTAGGTCTATTTCCCTATTTAGATTGTTTTTGTGTGTGTGTTGGAGATATCTGCAGTAATAATAATGCATTTTATTTATATAGCGCTTTTCACAACTCAAAGACGCTTTACAATATGAGGGAGGGTAGACAAACAAGGACAGGCAAACAAGTAAGTATAGTAAAATAAAAAGGCAGTCAAGAGGAAGTTGATTGATAGGGGGGGGGGCTTATGGGTAGACAGAGTTGAAAAGATGTGTTTTGAGGCGGGACTGAAAGACTGTTAGGGACTCAGAGTCACGGAGATCTTGGGGGAGGGAATTCCAGAGCCTAGGAGCTGCCACTGAGAAGGCTCTGTCCCCACAGCTGCAGAGTGTGGATGTGGGAATGGATAGGAGTCCGGCTGCGGTGGATCTGAGGGACCGTGGGGGTTGATAAGGAGTGAGAAGGTTTGTGAGATAAGGGGGAGCCAAATGGTGGAGTGCTTTGTAGGTGAGGACCAGAGTTTTGTATTTGATGCGATGGGAGACAGGAAGCCAGTGAAGGTCTTTGAGGACTGGGGTGATGTGATGCCATGATTTGGTATGCGTGAGGAGACGTGCAGCTGCATTTTGAACCCGTTGGAGTCTGTTGAGGGATGTAGTGCTGATGCCGTAAAAAAGTGAGTTGCAGTAGTCAAGGCGGGAGGAAATGAAGGCATGGATTAGTCGTTCGGCTGCGGGGTGGGTGAGAGAGGGTAGGATTTTATATAGAAATATCAGCAGTAG
Source organism: Notothenia rossii (assembly GCF_949606895.1). Classification (NCBI taxonomy): domain Eukaryota; kingdom Metazoa; phylum Chordata; class Actinopteri; order Perciformes; family Nototheniidae; genus Notothenia; species Notothenia rossii. The sequence goes on from NC_136910.1 coordinate 17,823,803, forward strand.
TTATGTCTGCCTTCTCTTCATGATAATGGAACTTGATGGCACTCTGCAATAATATTTTGAAAATATATTTTTACTTTCCCAGAAATCAGGAACTATTTCCTTTCTACCGCACTATACCTGTCAAGCATATCCCTGTGCAGGAGGGAGCTGTCATCGCACTAGGTCAGGTAGCGTTACAGCTCAACCTAGGAGTTTGAAAGAAATGTTTTACGTTTTGCGCTGTCCCACGCCTCTTTTCAAATACAGTGCACTATTCCCTCTGCACGGTGATACAGTTGTTAGCTGTAGTTTATGAGGAGTGACATCCTCGTCCTGGTGTCTGCACACTTTCTGACCATGTAAATAGGAAGTGTCCTTTTGACTGTACATACTAATATTATGATGATTAAACTCTGTCAAATTGCGAACACGTTTGTGTTTGCAGGAAACGCTTGAGTTGGACATGTTCTGCTTAGACCTGGACACCTGGACCTGGACACAATTGTAAAACTTCATCAATCTTTCACACATACTGTAGTTATAACCTTTTATTATAGCGAACACTACTTTAAATTGATGTACTGACCTCTTTTGCTCCCCCCCACCAGTGACTTCTCCCCATCCTGCTCACCTCTGGGCCGCTCCATGCTCACCATGACACCAACATCAGATCACACGCTCTTCATTTACGGCGGTCTCGGCATAGACGGAAACACTCTTAGTAAGTGTCGGCCACAGAATAAGTATCGATTTAAAAGGCTTCTGTATTAATCTCTGTATGCTCCAAGTCTTCTCTGCCTCATAGACTGATGATGGGTCAGCATTAAGACATGCAAAACAACCACAACTAGTTTTAAAATGACCTAAATACAAAATTACTACAAAGGACAGAAAATAGAGCAGAAACATTTTTTTGCAGCTCTTTGTGGTCATTTTGTGTGTCGTTGTAGTTCCTTTGTGGTTGTTTGAACGACTTTCCAATAAGAAATATTTACTTCAGAGGTCCTGGCATTGAAACTATAAAAACATTGTTTCTTCATTTTTATTATGGTCTTGACTCATCTGTCTCTGGCCAGGACTGTTTTTATTATAATGTGACTTTAAAAACAAAGGACATCATCATTGCTCAAGTGGTTAGTTTTGTGAAGCTCCCTGTGGTTTAATCTGCATTTTCACTAACCTCTCTCTGCTAGATGATGTCTGGCAGTTAAACACACAGAAGAAAGAGTGGGAAAAAATGACGCACCAACACAAGGACAAGCCCAGGTAGTTCCTTCTGTCATGTCAGCTTTAAGTGTAGCATAGTGTTTTCAAAAAATGTTGTGTTTTTTTCTGTATTCACCCTCCTGTTCCCCAGAGTGTGTCACTCAGCGTGCCTGGGGAGGGACAGCGATGTTGTCGTGTTCGGAGGAAGCAGCAACATGTGCCTCCTCATGGACTCGGTATGTCTTGTGTTTGACTTTCAATAAAAAAAGTGCATCTACCTTTTTGGGGTAGAAGTTAGCATATTACGCTTCAAGTTCACAGATCCCCTCAGGAGTTTCATCTGTCATGAAATTGCAGCATTTGTCTTTTTTAAAGCCCTCATTTCCTCTCTAATGTTCCAAACTATGTCATTTGTTAAATACACCAAATATAGCTCTGTGATTAAGAAGTGTTGCATAAAAAAGTTTAAGTTGCACAGATACTACGTGGTATTAATAATGTCACGCATGAAACCAACTGAAAGAGAACCCTGTAGAGAAATGTGTGTTTTATTACTATTCAGAGGTACAGTAAAACGAGACTGCTAACATGCATGATCAGCAGATACATGTTTACTTTTTTTTTCGCAATGCTAGCTTAGTTTGATAGCGTGCTATCATTTGCATATTAGTGCAAAATACAAAGGAATAAATGAGACAGATGGGAGTTTGTAGAGTATTGGTTAAGTAAAACCTGACTTAAAGATTGCACTAGTAGAACAGTCAAGGGATCATGTAAATCCTCTGGGAACAGCAATAGCCATACAAACGTTTGTGCATATATATTTTATACTTCTACACATATTCTTTGTTTGTGCCAAACTGGTGGGCCTACTGCCATCACCACCAGAATCATAAGCGGGTTTATTGCCAGGTAGGTTCACACGTACGAGGAATTTGACTTGCATGATTACATATAAAACCTTTTTTTTTTTAAAAGTACACAGATAGCAAACTATATTAAGAACACCGTAATAAAATACCAGACACGAATAACTAGTCATATTCTGCTGCTTTTTTTCACAATTTCTCTGAAGAGGCTTTAAATATTTTATAATGGAAAGAATAATTCCAGTAATGAATCTGTCATCCATCCTCATGTGCTGTTGTTGTTGTTGTTGTGTCAAACCTCTTTATGTGTCAGGTGGCTGTTCTGAGGGCTCCATCACAAAACCAGTGCAGTGACGTGTTCATGTTTCAGACCCAGCCGTGCTCCCTCTTCAGGTTTGTTCAACCTTCCACGTAAAATGTCTGAGTTAATATTTTTGTATCATTGCTCACTGTCTGATGTGATGTGGTTAGTCACATGCCCCTCTTGTTCCCACTACTCGTTATGTACATTGGTAGCATATGCGAGCGTGTTTGCACGTCGTCCCCGTTCACACATGATTAAGCAGTTCCACAGAGACCCTTTAAACACTCACAGCTATTTATACTCTCTGGCCCTGTGTTATGCTAATGAGCTTTACATTGTTATTATGTATGGTTAGTCTGTGCCATGTTTATAGTGAAGGATTAAAATGACTCAATGGAGATTAGTTGGTGAAGTTGAAATGTATTCATTCAACCTTCAAAGCATTTGAGTATTATGAAAGTTCTCATTCTGACCAGCCAGTGGCGTATGTGATTTTTGGATCATTTATTAAAAAAATGTCTAACTGATATTTTATTTTTGATAAATCATTTTAGGTTAATGTTTTGGCCCAAGAAATGTCACAAAGTGTTTTTTTGTTCTGAATCCTCATGGTTTATTTCCCTATTGTAAATCCAAAATGATTTTTTTTTTTTTTTGTCAGTCCAAAACTGATATACATGTAGACACAGATATTCAGTTTTTTATGACATAAAGCTTCTTCATGTTGCAGTTCTGCTGCAAATGTGTAGGTAATGTTAAACCTGTAAGGCAATAGCTTTTGTACTTTCAGGTTTTGTGGATGATGAGCTATAGCAAAATGCTCTCTTTACCGAACCAGAACGGTGTTTTTTTATAAAGAAAACACATGGGTAGAGGTTTATTCAAGATCTCTTATGTTGAGCTGGAACCTAACCAAGATAAACTTCAGCTACCTAGATCCACCTCTAAATCTAAAACACAGTGATGTCCTCCACCAAGGACTTTTACAAGTGTAAAGTGATGCCTGCATCAATCAAGTGATTCACATCTGCTCAAATGTTATGGCTTCTCCCTTGGGCCATGCTGCTACCAAGTTTCATGAATATCGGGAAGGTTTTTCTGTTTTACTTACAAACCAACAAGAAACTAATTTAACCGATGTTATGTGCGTCTTTCTGGCAACAGCATCCTTTTTATTAAACTGTGATTAATTTTTGCTACTGTGTGACCCCAATGTTGGTTGGTTGTTGGTTCCCTCTGTTGGTGTGATTGTATGATAGAATACACTATTGCTATTGCATACAAGAGTACAAGTTGGCCACTTTGGTCAATTTAGCCCATTTAAATTTGGATTGCAGAACTTTTACATTTAAATGAATGTCACATTTAGACCTTGCCAAATGACTTCACGTGCCTATATCGGGTGTCTGTGGTGACTTTCCCACACTAGAGCCTTGTATTCCTGCAGCATCTCCCCCTGCACCCATAAAGAACCAAATGTTAAAAGTAAAACACATCAGTTCTTGCCGGAGCAGAGCTACAGTTATGTCTACTAACGAGACAAAAGTGTTTTCAGAATCTAAACTGTCTGTTTGTCTTTCCTCTGTAGATTGTGTGAGGACCTAATAGCAGAAAACTCTGAGGTTTTTGAGGAGCAGCTGACCTGGCTGCCATCGAAGCTACGGAATAAAATTGACAAGCGAGTCACCTTTTTCTCCTCTACGAAACCCATTGTAACAGCTTGAAGACGTAGTTTGAAAAATAAATTGAACTAGTCAATTACTAAAACAGAAATGTTCTTCTTTGTGTGTTGGGAATTTTTGTGTTTAATCATTTAAAAAAAAAAGTGCTATTGTTTTAACTTAAGACGCATCATTTGTATGTTTGTTTTTTTGCCTTATTTTTAAACAACCAGTTAAGATTTGGTAACATTTTACTCTATTACAGTGTTTAATAATGTTCAATCTGTTTTTGAATAAAGGACTTTATATATTATTGTGGTTTTTACTATCATCAGTGGTTAAGAGTAAAAAGAAAGTAATCTACTTGTTATTTGAACTTGCGTACAATTGTGAATGAAGTACTCTAATCCTAACAATGTTCCCACACTGAGTACTTCCACAGTCCCACCAAACAAACAATGTATTAGACGTACGATGTGTGCAGTATAACAAAATAATGCCGCAAAATTATTCTTTATTGTTTTAAAAAAGGGGTTGCACATGCAAATTAAATATTTAACTTTTAATAAAAATCGGCCTAAATGATGACGATATTCTCTCAAAATATGTAAAATGTGTTTTAGAAGATAAAGGAATGAGTTATTCAAATGCAGAAAATGTCATGACTTAACACTTTGAATGCATTTAAACTTTAAAGCTGAAGGACACATGCATAAAAAGGTAAACGTTTCCTGAGAAGAAAGAAAAAAATGCTTTTTGTTTTGTTATCGTTAGCTTTATTTACCAATGTTTATTTTCATTTGTGAATATTTTCCCCCTTACTTCCTCTTCCGTGAGTTTCAGTTACAGATACATCAAACTTTACTATTACCGTTTTCCCTAAAGGGAAAGGTCATTCCAACTAATCACATTTTTTGAGAACCCATCGGACACTACTATCACTTTTTAACCTCCAATTGAAAAAAGGAGAGTTGGGATTGATTCTTTTTTTTTTATTTCTACGAGTTGATTTTGAGTTTAGGCGTGATTGTTGATGGTCACAGCAGAAACAAGGGGCATCTCATGCTGAAGGGGTGTCTTAGCTTTACACGGGTCGGACGTAGTTGGCAGGAAGCATGCCGCGCTGCCCCGTGCGCTGGTTGCACCCGAACATCCACCCTTCGTCTATCTGCTCCACGTTTAAGATCAGATCGCCTTCCTGCAGAGAAACTTCATCTGCATCTGCTGCCGTGTAGCTGTACACAGCCTGGTAACGTTTCTGTGGAGAGGGATCAAACACACACAGAGGAAATAAACAAACACAGCTGCACTGACATATGACAATGACTCCAAACAGGGTGATTTGCATTGAATTGTCCTAAGCACACCCCTATATACTGTAATACAAAAATTATCAACACAACTACACTGGCAGGTTGCTGACACTCAAAGTAGTGGGTCTCTTTATATCTGTTTTGCATCTCTTTCTAGTTGTTTTGAGTCTCAGAGCTATTTTGAATGTCTTTGTTGTGGGTCTCTTTGCAGCTCTTTTGCATCTCTTCGTAGTTTTCAGTGTCTCTCTGAAGTCTTTTTTCAGTTTCTTTGTGGTTATTTTGACTCTCTTAATGGTTTTTCATGTCTCTTTAAGTGACATTTTGTAGATTAAGGCCAGCAATTGTTACTTGTAATGACCACCGTGCACAAAGCCAGTTCCATCACAAAAAATGGTATCCAGTTTGGTGTGGAAGAAGAGAGCCCTGACCTCAACCATATCCAACACTTTAAATATGAACAGGAATACAGTCTGTGAGCCAAAACTGATCCCCAGACATCAGTGTTGGATCTCCGATGCTCCCACAGCACATTAAGACCCATTGATTTGCAATTGTATGTTCAACAGTTACATAATAAGTGTCAGGTGTCCATTATACTTTTGCCGTTTGAGTGTATGTTTATGTATTAGCCTTACCCCTCCACTAGGTGGTGCTACCGCAGCGGGACACGTTTGTCCGACTGGCGGCTGACTGAATCTCTCAGGGTTGCTGGGTTGTTCCTCATAGTCTACACACATACAAAAATATATGATTACATTTCGTGATTTTAATAAGTGTGTCAGAAGGTGTAAGGATGTTTCCTACCTTGTCTATTCTCAGGAGGAGGTGCGTCACTTCGAAACCTGCTCTTCTCAAAGTCTTCATGGTACTTTATCTGCACACACAGGAAGCAACACACTCATATTAAAGCCACATCAAACCTGACTGCTGACCCAATGTCTCTGTGAGAGGAAGAGGGGTTTATGTGCTGCAGATGGAGAGGGGTTTATCTCTGCTGCAGAGGCAACCGTTTTGAGAAACCTTTAAGCCTGTGTGTTTTAAGTTTTTAGATTTGGTGCATTTTATATTCTCATTTTAAAACACTTAAAAAAAACAAGAAATGTGAAACTCTCAAAAACCTATGTTACATATCTCCAGCCTTACATATCTACTTTTGAACATTCAATATATACAAATTAAATTAGCTTATTAAGAATGACCTATATGCAGAATGATTGATGAGAGAAGAATGTTGTCAAGAACTATTGGCTAATTTAAATTTTCTGAGTTTCTACTAACATTTTCTATTTGCTGCTTAATGCGGGCTTTGTCTTCTTATGGAATTATAGCAGAAGAAACTTTGGATATGGGAGATTGCCATTTTAATTGCACAAAAGTGAGTATTCAAAGATGAAAATAAATAGAAAGGGTTGTGACTCCTTCATTATAATGTTCCACATTTCACTGAAGAGAAACTATAGTGTTGAGACGCTTAATGCAACTTCCAGTGAGTCCACCAGGGGACAGAGAGAGAGGGATAATCCCACAGCCTCTATGAAATTAATCAAATGCAGTTCCAGCTTTTAGAGGCTGGAAGAGGACACTTACTGGGTGTCCTAAATAGACCTCAGGAAGAGAAACAGACATAGATCTGATGGGAAAAGACTGGAGGAGAGTGAGAGACTTGAAATCAAGAGGGGGGACGATTGAAAGAAAGAACAGGAGAAAAAAAGGACATAGTGACTGAAAACTAAAAAAGGAAAGACAGAAAGAAAGAAAGGAAAAGAAATGAAGGAAGGAAATAAAATGGAAATTAGGAAGAAAATAGGGAGTTTGGGAGGAAAGAGAGGAAAAAGAGTGAGGAAGGAAGGAAGGAAGCTCCCAGTGGAAAAATAAGTTACTCGATTTTGTCTTTTTCACATGCAGCTTATCTCCCTTCATTCCTTTCTGCAACCACAACTCTCATGAGACAAAAAACAGAAAGTGTGTTTGTTGGTTTAAGTGTGGTATGCATGAGTGTGTGTATATGCGTGTGTGTATATGTATATGTGTATGTGTGTGTGTGTGTGTGTGTGTGTGTGTGTGTGTGTGTGTGTGTGTGTGTGTGTGTGTGTGTGTGTGTGTGTGCGTGCGCGCAAGCGTGAGCGTGAGCGTGTGTTCACAGCTGAGAGACTTTGACCATATAGGGCAGCTGCTCCTCAGTGGCCGAGGAGAAATGCCTGAAATGTGTCTCTGCAGGATCCCTCACTGCTGCCTGCTGCAGTTTTTTATTCTCTGCCAGTGTATCAAAGTGGTTTTAAGTACCAGTCCACAAATCTCCAATCTACCATCTTGTTATTGGACCAGGATGTTTTCCTGTTGTGTCTTTTGGGAAATTGCTCAACTTGTTTCTTGCATCTGACCATCCTTGTTTTTTTTGTCTCTTAAGGTATAAAACCCTACCTATAATTAGATTAGTTTCTTCATTAAATTATTATAATGATATATCTTTGAGTGAAAAAGAATAACAATCAAAAGTAGATTACCCAAATTACAAAAATAAAAATGGAATTAAGTTTGCCTTTTCTATACACAATGTCCTAGTTACTGCAGATAATCAGCATAATTGTTTCCACAGATTTCCCTATTCTCTACCAAAGAAAAGGTTCCAGACCTCTGAATCATCGAACATCTCCAATTTCCCCAGTTTGCCTCTTAGATTGGCTTATTTCTTCAGTGCTCATGCAAATCTTAAGTTACCCTATACAGCAACCACTACCACAGCTTCTAAGTGGACTTAAAATGACGTTCTTGGGCTGGATACGTCATTCTCCAGTGGTTATTTAGGCCATCTCTCAAACAGGAAACTGTATAGTCATAATGTCAAACAAAATGGCTGCCCAACATTACGTTTCTTACGTTACTGATCTGGTCTTGCGTCTTCTTCAGTCTCTGCATCTCCGGAGTGTCGACCACCACGCTGAAACCTTTCCCCTTGTTCTTTTCAAAGTCCTCCTTGTAAAGAGCCTGAAATGTACAGTAAAATCAATCTTATTTTAGAAGAGGAATAATCCTATTTGCTTTCTTGCTGGGAGTTAGAGGTGAAGATTTATACTTCTCTTGTCGTTATTGGGAATATGAAGCTACAACCAGAAGCTTGTTAGCTTAGCTTAGCATAAAGACTCTAAATAGCCAGGCACTGTCCACAGGTAATAACATCTGCCTATCAGCACTTCATAAACTCGCTCACAAACACATTAGATCTTGTTTGTTTAATCCGTAGTCTTCCGAAGTCACGGCCAAGAAATAGTCTTGACACATAATCCCCAGTAACAATACACATGTCCTTTTGACACTTCTGTTTTTGTATTGCTTTATTAATTACAAAAACCCCATATTTTACCTTTGGTCACAGCCAGGCTAGCTGTTTTCACCCTGTTTCTAAGCTAAGCGAAGCTAGCAGTCTGCTGGGAGTTGGATTCATATTTAACCAACCAACATGAGAGTGGTATCAATCTTCTCATCTCAAACTTGGCAAGACAGCGAAAGTCACAAACTACTTATTTGGAGTGAAATCTTTCATTAGACCTGTTATATTTTCAATTCATGCATATTTTTATCCACATGGAGTTTTGAGCTGCATTCATGGTTTATTGGTACAAATTGAAAGACATCTCGCTGTTTCTTCAATGCTCTTACAATTATATTGTTGGTACTGTATGTAACACTCACTGACCTTTTGCCTATGACCCCTTAATTTGTGTTAAAGTGTACTGAACTGGAAGCCTACTTCTCACAGGGTGCATGTTAGTGTGTGCAGGTCTTACATGCGGATTAGAAACAACTGCACTTGTTGCTATTTCTTTTGCCAGCAATGATAAATTCAATATAACCTAAATGCAGCATTGGATGAAAAATGTATTAAACAATCACGTAAAAGGGAAATGTATTTGAAGTTCATGCAGACAAACATAGTTAGTGGTTGAAAGGACGTTACATCTAAAGCTACGACGGACTGTTATGACTTATGACGAAGATTTAGTGTTATTATATTATTTGATGCTCTTCAGTTCTTGAGGCGAACCGGACGTACGTGACTGATCTGGTCTTGAGTCTTCTTCACTCTCTGCATCTCCGGAGTGTCGGCTACCACGCTGAAACCTTTGCCCTTGTTCTTTTCAAAGTCCTCCTTATAGAGCGCCTGCAAATTTGTTATGCATCAGTCTTTGAAATGATTCCCCTGAGGTTAGCTTCTCAGCCCAAAGAGGGTTGCTTTTGAAAATAACAGAAAATGGATTAGATATCCTGTGTAAGCACGGACAATTATGCTAAATGTGATTCACAAATAAACATAAACACACACTTTAGGCTATTTGTAACATTTCTTTGTACGTTTAGGCGCCGGGGAAACACTTGCAACTTAAACAAATCCAAAATGTTTACTTTAAAGTAAATCTGAGACAAAAAACATACACACATAGTGGTGAGTCATGTTCTTGCTATGAGGAATATGCTGTCTTAGTAAGAGAGCTTAACTGCCGAGACTTTTATGGTTATAAACAGTGAGCTGGGTTGGATGAGATGAGGCGAGAGGACAGAAAGGGAGAGAGAGAGAGAGGAGGAAGCCGCTGTTGGTGTGAATGTGATCACAATGTTATCCTCAGCATCTTGTAGCATAATAATATATGTTACATGATAGAAAGGGTTTTTTACCAAACATGGAGCTAATCTGTGTGGTAACATCAGGTGCTTGTTTCAGACACTTGTTATATTCTGAAAAATCATTTGGTTCCTTAAATACTTTAAATTCACATAAGTAAAGAGCCTAGCTGTAGTTTTCCTTGCAAAGAGGGGTTTGTGGTTCTCATCAAACGTTTGTGCTAACATTTAATATGTGTGGTTTGTTTTCTTAGTTCACGTTGACACGAAAACAAGGACATTGGGATGGATTTTTAAGAGAAAGTGAGATGCAGAGAAACAATACAATCTATTGGCTTGGTACTTTGATGGATTGGTCTAACCCTCGCCTTGCAGGTCATAGCAGTCCATTAAGTCTCTCAGCTAGATGCCAGAGTCGATTAACCTAGTTGAAACAAATGATTGAAAAGGAGGCAGGGGGGAAAAATGTACTTAGATCTCTAGAAGTATCTTTAGAAGTAAAAAAATAGGGACACCAATACTACGCCATGTGGCACATATGGGACTACTGTGGAAATGTCAACAGATACAAAGGGCTGTACTTATTAAGCAATCAGATTTTCAACAAAGCAAAACCAGAAGGGCATTGAAAGAGTGAAGATGTTTGCCAAGAGCATTTTCATAAGTCAAAAATAATGAGTGTATTGGTTCCTCCTCGGCCGTGCAACATCCTTCCAACAAGTTTCGTCTAAATCGGTCGGTTATTTTCAGAAATCATGCTGACAGGCAAAGCAACAAACCATTCTGAAAACATAACCTCCTTTTAAATATTCCACATTGATAGTACGAACTGATAAATTCAATTCATGGAAAACGCTTGCAGGGGAAGAAAAGTTTTGAATTGAAACTGTGAAGTAACAACACAATCCCTAAAGTAAGATCCAAACTGTAAAGGAATCTCTTTAATTGTGCGGGACTTGCAGGGCTTGGACAGTGTGATGAGATTAAAGATTAAGTACGATGAAGGCCAAGTTGAGCCAAGGCCACAAGAAAGTCCAAAAGGAAAAAGAGATGGAAGTGATTTTTAAAATATGCTACAGTCAATGCAAAATCCACTTGTTCATGTCTCTTCTGCATCATGATGTGTCCCCTCTGTGGAAAGAGACTCTGAAAGTTTCTGATAAAAAGATTCACTCACTTTTTGTTCTGATTCATTTATATAAAAACCTGCCTGAAAATGAGCTGATCCGATTTTGGCCACTTTATGATATCTTAACGATTTTTTGGCTTGTGTAACCATTAGCCAATCACCAACCAAGGTAACCCCCCCCCCCCCCCACCTTATCACCTGGATCTCCTCCTAGAGCACCACTGTGTTCTTTTTAACCAAATCTCTCTCAGAGGGGCGTGGGGAGGGGCTCCCTATTTTCATCTAAAGTAACAGACAGGGAATCAGCACTTTTGAAACAGGGCTGAAACAGAGGGGATTATGGGATGCTACAATGCAAGATCTGTTTGGTGTTTGGAGCCAAACACTTCAGAGACATGTTTTGTATATATCTGAGACCTATAATATATCGATGAAAAACAGTATAATAGGAGACCTTAAGGAAAAACCATATACAAAACTCAGATTTTTGTTCAGGTTAAATCCCAGACTTTTACATTTAAATCAAGCATTTCAGGTTGATTCATTTGATTCAATGAAAGGAATCCATTTGTGCTGAGAGGTGCGTCCTTGTCTCCTGCTGTGAGACGGACAGAGAGCTGATTGGAGGAGACGGATAGAGGGGGAAAGACATTCCGAGTCAGGATGACGGCAACTAGATTAGGAAGGGTATTTTAGAAAGAACGCAGAGACAGGGGATTGATCCACGGGTGTCTCACCTGGCTGTTGAGCATGCTCTGTTGCTTGAGACGCAGATTCTCTGGAGTGTCGGCCACAATGGTGAAGGAGGTTTTGGGGTAATGCCTGAAATAACGAAAGAGTAAAACATTTTAGAATTTATATTCGGAACCAAACAACCAAAATGAATCCAAAAAAGACAACTGTAATGCAATCTTTCCTGAAAAATATAATTTGTAAGTGCCCCGATACAGAATGAGATGTTCTGGGTTTCCTGAACTGTTTTAAGCAGGATAATCAGTGTGGTGTTAACACTCACATACTGCAGTAAGGTTTCTTCTCAAAGCCTTTGTAGGTCGTCATGCTCAGGGCCATCTTGCAGACCTCGCAGCTGAAACAACCTTTGTGCCAATACTTGATGGAGAAAAAGAGAGCGAAGAGTCGGAGACAAAGCGTAAAATATTCAAAAGTCTTGCTGATTGTTCAAATGCAAGCACTTTAAGTCAGCAAAAAATAAATTAAAAAAGAGGACATTAATGTAACTTTCACTGACAGAGTCGGAACATTCCTTTACTGCTCTACATAAGAGCGCAGCTGATTCTCCTCTTTGCTAAACAAGTGCAAATAATAAGAGATGTCACCGTGAGAAAAGACAAAATAAGGATGGTTATTGTTTTTAGATGCTATTCAAATAATACGTTTAATTCTTTTAATCGGGGTTCAATGAGTAACATTAGATAAGATTTAAGACTTGTGTTCTATCTGTGCTCTCTTCAAAGCAATCAGACTCAATTCACAAAAAGGTACATTTTACTTCAAAGAACATGGGAGTGTCTGGTCTCCCATTGCCTGAATTGGTTAGTCAGTGTTATTATACCAAAAACACCTGTGTCCTGTGGTCTAAAACTAATGTTTCAGTCAATGGAGTCTGGTTGCTTAAGAGAGCATAGATAACGCTTTCACTTCCCTGTCAGATAGGGCTGACAGACAGATAGATAAAGCAGTGAAAATATTCTAAATATAGGGTCCACTTAAACTAATAATAATAATAATAATAATAATAATAATAATAATAATTTGGGTGGCTTAAATACATTTTGCCACTGCCCTGCACATTGCCTAACTTCAGGTTCTTCTGTCTTTTGTCTAAATTGGAGGGGCGCTGGATTAATACCTCATACAATTGCACTTCGAATATTCAAACTATCTTTTAGCAACTATAGGCCCTGTCAATTTCCAGATTAAGGTATGGATGAGAGTTCTCCAACTCAATTAGTAACCTGTTTACATGATTTACTTAATTCCACAACATAAAATAACATATTTGTGGAGAAGAACTGCTTTAATGCAAGTTACATCATTGTGTCAATTAAATCAACCCAGACTGTTACATTGATCTGAGTGTCTTTATGGTTATCATAGAAGCTCACACACACACACACACACACACACACACACACACACACACACACACACACACACACACACACACACACACACACACACACACACACACACACACACACACACACACACACACACACACACACACACACACACACACACACACACACACACACACACACACACACACACACACACACACACACACACACACACAGACACACACACACACACACACACAATCTTGTTTTCTCTTTCTTTAAATAGCCTTTAGAAGTTTTTGGCCAATGTTGGTAAAGCGGATGTGGTTTTTCGCCTCTCGCTCCATTTTGTGTGTCTGTGTCATTTCAAAAATATGTATATAGAGTATTAGTGTGTATCTATATGTAATTGTGCATGTGTTGTCAGCCACATAAACAGACAATCGTAAAGTGGTAAAGCATCAAAGAGGATACTATGGCATTAAGTACAACATATTTTAGTTTAAATGACATGTATTGTGTTATATCTGCTAGCTTTTCAATGCTAAAACAATAGTACACTTGCCTAAGTCATATTTTAAGTAGTTTAATGTACTTGAGTATCAATGTTATGCTACTCAATTTTCTGCTACTTTTTTCATTAAATAATAAAAATAATAATTATAGAGTCTTACCTCACTACATTTACTGACAGCTTTATCTAATAGTCAATCTGACATGTTTAGATGAATAGTATATGTTATATACAAATAAATGATTATGTATTGTTAAAGGTAAAGATAAAACTGATTCACTGGGAAATTCCTAGTTAAAAAAGCCCATATTTAACAACGTCAACATTAAAGTGATATCTAAATGCAATAACCAGAATCAATCACTCAAAGTTCAATATTTGAGTAGATTCGTTCTTCCATCACTGCCTTAAGTACATAACTTATAGTAAACTTATTATCAGACAATATTGCAGATTTATAATCTCGACGTATATTAGTGAATTTGTAATATAAAAGGGATATCTGGTAAGTGAATTTGATTTAGATTTGTATCACCTTACCTTATCAAGGCAATTAATTTTTTCTGTTGGGTAAACTGGTTTATTGCATCTTCCACAGGGCGGATTCATGATGGCGCAGGGATTCTTAACACCAAAAAACAAACAAAAATACTAATTGAAAAAGTAAGTAATAAAATAAGTGTTCAGAAGTAAAGTACAGGCTATGATGATCAACCGGGACACGAACCGTCCTCTTCTTCGTATGCAGGCATTTCAATTAATATGACCTCAAGGCGAGGAGGAGTCAAACGTGAAGCATTGAGACTGCATGGTGCCTTCACTTAACATCGGAAAAGAAAGTTTCACTTGTTGTGGAAGAAGTACCAACACAACGCATAGGAGACAATCCACTAGATTAAAAATACTTTTCGTTTTGATATTTTAAGTATCTGTTTTATGCTCACATCCTTCTACTGTTTCACTGCGAGACTTTGACCTGTAATGGATTATATTTACAGATCTTCATTATTGATTTGAATGTTTATATCCAGGTTAAAAGTTGTGGATAACGGGTTTTTGCATAGTACCTGAAGGCAGCTTCAAATGCAATAAGGAGAATCCGAAAAAAAACCTTAAAAGGAGCAAACGATAGTACCCAAACAGAGAAAAGTATTACCACTACATTACAGTAAGAACGACTGCTATGAATACGTACATATCGGGACCTTATGTTTTCAATCTTAAAACAGAAACTCATTACAAACTGTGAATGAAATAAAACACAAGAGAGGACTTAGTGACTTGGGTAAGTATGTTTTGACGTCCTCTGCTGGAGAATGTGAGACACTACAACCACTATATTGTTTACACTGTGAACTTACATTTTAGATCACGTTATGACTAAAAACCATAGAGGTTATCT
Organism: Notothenia rossii; assembly: GCF_949606895.1. Lineage (NCBI taxonomy): Eukaryota > Metazoa > Chordata > Actinopteri > Perciformes > Nototheniidae > Notothenia > Notothenia rossii. Next base: position 17,838,878 of record NC_136910.1, read on the forward strand.
TGCTACATGGCTTTTTAAGTGTGGTGATATACAAAGAACCATCATACACCTTCAACCTAACGTGTAATCTTAAATGGTTAAATAATCTGCTTTTTCCGTACAGTTATCTCGTCGGGGGTATAGCTCAGTGGTAGAGCATTTGACTGCAGATCAAGAGGTCCCCGGTTCAAATCCGGGTGCCCCCTCTTTTCCAACTTACTTTAAAAAAAATGTTTGAGCTAATTATTTGAAACTACCCGGTGCTTGTGAAAGAAAACACTTTTCGTCTAGAAAATTGCTGAATCACCATCACCATGTATCATTACGTTGAGGTTATTTTCTCATTTACTTTTATATCATTCATTTTCAACCTCTTTTCCCCCAGTGTGCTAGCCTTATTTGGACAATTCAACACATCGTTCTCTTCAGAATGGTACGTCCCACCTGCACTTTTGTCATTCTGGTGTGTAAACAGAGTGTTGCCGTTAGCATTAGCCAATACATGTCCCACGTGTTACTGTCTTCGCTTAAGTTTGCGACCATTAAGTAAGTACTATAATTAGTTGTTTGTTAATTAAGAGCAACTTACGTTAGCAGCAGTGTTAGCTAGCTTTTTTAAAGGTGCAGACCTCTTTTAAACGTGTCATCTTTATTCATTTGGAAAGCTAGTTATATAACGTTATATGTTAATTACAGGCAGCGAACGTGTCTGCATGATGATTCAGTGTTATTTTAACATACACTTCTGCTTTAAACAAACACTATGGAGACATGTCTCAGCTTGTTACATACGTAAACATAGCTATGTATGTAATTTAAATACATCTGAACCTACTACATGATTTGGGATCAATCTTTGAATCGGGCTCATACTGTGGGCTGTTGACTTTTCTTGTAGTCTTATGCAGTGGCGGTTCTAGACCAATTTGACTGGGGGGGGGCCCAGGCTGCGGCCCAGGCTGCGGCCCAGGCCCAGGCTGCGGCCCGTTATCTTCTGAGGGGGGCCCAATAAATGCAGGACGAAAAAGACAGTATGAAGTAATTGCGCATAAGAAAACAATGCAATACAGTTATTGGTATTTGTTTCATTACACATTATTATATGCTTACCTTTTACCTTTGTGTGCTGTTTGGGTCTGTGTGACCCGTTTTCAGTAGGGATGCACCGAATATTCGGCCGCCGAAAATTATCGGCGGAAAATGGTTAAAAAGGCTTTAGCACCGAAAAAATATCACCGAATGTCAGGGAACAGGGTTACGTTGGTAAGCTAATGTGTTGTTGTGATGACGTAATCAAAACGCGGCGACAAGCACGGCGCGCGACCATGCTCGCGGCTGGCTCACCGCCAACATGTATGGCGCTTGGAGATAATTAAAAATATCAGAGAAAGAGGCGCGGATTGCGATTTGTGAAACTTGTTCAGCTGACATTTCTCGAGGGGGTGTAACTGCAAAGACTTTCACCACTTCGGGATTACTCCACCACTTGAAATCAAAACACCCGGACAAATATGCGGAGTAAGATCAAATCACAAGCACTGACAGCGAGAGACTGTTCAGCGCTGCCTCTCATGTGCTTGATGAGAAGAGGAACAGACTTATGGCTGATAAAGCAGAGAAGCTACTGTTCATTAAAAAGAACCTCCCTCTTTTCCTTAATAAGTAGACAAGGCTGGTTTATCATAAGCTTATCTATTTCTACATGTCTACTCTATACCCACTTTCCTGAACAATTTTCATTATGAGTTATAATTCACCATCTCAGGTTATCATTAGGGGGAAATGACAGCAGCACAGTGTTCAATATATTGTACTTTTGGTATCTAAATGATACAATGTTGTTTACATTGCTCATGAGGACAGACCACCTTATTTGCAGATTCTTGAAATTGTAATTTAATTTGTAATTGATTGTGGATTTTGTATCCAGTTTTCACTTTATGTATCTTTATACAATGTTTACTACTTTGCTTATGAGGACAGACAGCCTTATTTACAGATTCTTGAAATTCAATTGTAATTCCATTTGTAAATACCGTAGTTACATTCATGTGGATTTATCCAGTGTGCACATTTGTATGCATGCACTTATAGGTGCATTTGTTGTTGTTGAAGGCCTGGCTGTTAAAGTCCTTATTTTCACTATTTTGTTGTAGGCCTACTGGCCTAGATGTTTATGCAGTTTTAAAGCACCTTGGCTTTGTTCTGAATGCACTTTGTTGTAGTTATCCTACAGAGAAAAGAAAATGCACTTGACTTGGAATTAATATAGGCTACTGTATGCATTCAAAAGTGCTGAATAATTGTTTTATGGACCCATAATAGTGATTATTATTTAAGTTAAGTTTTGCCATAATCATGTCTTTTTCCATAATCAGGCAGCTGAACAACATTGGTAAAAAATGTATACATTATATATATATATATTTCTATTAATCATTTTCGGCCTTTCGGCATTCGGCCAACTGTTTCCTATTTTCGGTATCGGTTTCGGCCAAGAATTTCCCATTCGGTGCACCCCTAGTTTTCAGTGTTTACTCAAAGAAAATGTGTGCGATTTGATATTATGATTTTTTTTTTAAATGTTGAAGTTAAATGCACTGGTGCACTTTGAGCACAAAATGAATTTATGGATATAGCTCTCAACACTCATATGAAAGGGAGCTGTATACTTTTCAATAATCCAAAAATCTTTAGAATATGATCACAACCAATAACAAATCATTTAAACTTTTTTATTCTTATTTTATGTTACCTAGTTAGCATTCTTTCTTTTTATTTATGCATATTTGACTAATCACTCCCCTTTTAAACAGTTATTTTTACTGTCCTATAGTACACATTGGAATGATTTCTTACTTTATTTTTTACAACTATATTAAATAGATAAAGGTGTGCTCTCTCTAGCTCTCTCTTTCTCTCGCTCGCGCACAGAGGCTGTGTGCTCCTCCGTGGTGACGACGGCTTGCATTAAAAAAAATTATAAACATATTTGTAAAGTGAGGGCTTATAAGCTACCGGTAGCTCACGATCGATGTGTTGGAGACCCATGCTCTAATGGGTCAGACTAGAATGACAAATATCATATAGCCTATTCAGTCAGACAAGAAATCGTTTAATCATAAACTTAAAAAAAAAAAAATCATTTTCAGGGGGGCCACAGGGGGGGTCCAAAGTCAGTGTTAGGGGGGCACTGCCCCCCCACCCCTAGAACCGCCCCTGGTCTTATGGCTCCATCATGTTGCAGCCACAGTACTATATATTGTTTGTTTTTCACCAGTCCCATAGTGATTCTGTTTTACCTATGCTTCTCTTTAGTTTTTTGGTCACGAGTCACTTTGAATTAGTGCGCAGAATGGTCAGAAATCATATTGTCTCGTTAACATGAACATTTACACTTATATAATATAAAGCGTTTAGCTTTAAGACAGGGCCCCCACAAATTCTCCTTACAATAAAACATGCTTATTTTAGGTAAGAGTAAGAAAAACAAACCAGGGTATTAGGAACAAATTCAATATTAGAATACCATTCAGTTTAGGATAAATGTTTGCAATCATTTTAATCATCAATACCTCACTTGTGATCGGACATTTGTTTTATTCAAAAGTTAGTTGGCAAATTGAATTAGATGCCAGTGTTAATGTGAGCAAAAACAATGTTGATTAGTTTGTTAGTATATTTACAATGAGCGAGAGCATTTAGAGCTCTTTCATACCAATTAAATAAATTGTTTCCTGATGGCACTCACTTGACAATGACCAGCATATGTCACATTTTTCTCAGCAATCCTGTTCTAATATAGGCCAAAATGGTACCATTTCTTTTTCAAATCTACACCAAGCATGAGATTCATGTCAACACTCACCATCAGTTTTTATTGGAAGACAATTAAACAGAAACATTAAAAGAAAACCCTCATAACTTGATGCTTCTAAAATTCATCCAAACAATATTTCCAGAGAACTTCAAGATGACATTATAAACACTATCCGTTACATAGCTAAATATCTGTTATAGTGAATTCCACAGAGATATAACATGGTATGAACCAACCAGTTGGTCGCGTGGAAAATTCAAGAAACAAAAGTAACTTCATTTACTGAATGACACAAAAAAAACACATTGTTATGTTGAACTGTATGTTGGTTTGCAGTATGAAGGCTAGTTTGATTTATTCCCTGACATCCGCATCTCATCATTTCGTACAGTCGGCTTTCTATCAGACCCTAAACCCTTGAGTAATATGACAGATCCCCTGTGTGATGGCAAAGAGTAAAACACACAGAGAAAACTGGCAAAGCTACAAGAGCAGTTACAGAAAACCCTGTCCAGGTGCAGAGTTTGAAGTAGGGACTGTCGATGGTCGGCCTTATCGTCCATATTCATCCCCCTGTAATATCTTTGAAATCCTCAAGATGTCGTCCTTTCTTCTAGTCCTGAAAGTCCAGGACTCTTAACAGCACTGCTCGGCTTCGATGAAGCCTTCCTTTTCATGACCCCCTAGCTCCACCTCGGCGTAGCTGGAGTGACAGCCCTGGTTGCGGAACGTCATGGAGGGCCAGTAGTTATTGGTGCGTCGCTACAAACAACAGACAGTGAAAGCAGACGGTAGTTGCTAAAGGCCAGGCTGCAGACGAACATGCAACAGTGGAGGAAGTTTTCAGATACATTACTACGGTAAAAGTATACAGTGCAAACAACTTGGTAACATGTAAAAGTCCTGCATTGCAAATATTACAAAAGTAAAATGATGGAAGCATGAACACGAACGGGGACTTAGTATCTTTTATATTAATATTTCATTGAAAATTCTGCATTTTATGTTGATAAAAAAAACAATGCAGTATTGTTATACTAAGAAGGACACCTCTTTTAATTGGATTGTAGGGTTTCTTTTTCTTATACTTTATATAAACATTCTATCAAATGCGAAGATATTCGCATTTGTTTCTAAATAGAGTGTGAAGTAACTTAAGCTGTCAAATTGTCTGAATTGAGTAAAAATATCTTTAATTTGTACTTGAGCAAATAAACCTAGTTGCATTCCACCACTGCATACATGAGCATGTTTGTTATCTTTAAACCCCCAAGAAACCTCTGGGAATGCATGACTTTACTTTGTTGTCCTCACCTGCATGAGGTAGAAGGGTGGGGCCACGGTGGGGTGTGTGTTGATGTAGTACACGGCCAGTAAGGTCAGAACTACAAGCACCACCAGTGCTGCCACTACACCCGCTATGATAGCCGTGTTCTCCGTTATCCCCGTATGGTGGGGTGGACTCGACTGTAAATCTGAAAAGACAGAAAAAAGTATCTTTTTTTTATTCGAGCAATACCACACACACAGCATAGTTCAGCCTAGAGGTCAAAAGTGAGTTCTAATAAACCAGAATTGTTAATTATTATATTATATAACTGTTGTAATGTTTAGGTAATGTAGAGGAGGGCATTTATTTTGCTTCTCCTGTTACACAACTGTTTCCCTTTTTTAAAACTTGGTTTAGTTTTTGAGCTTCTGTAAACTTTCTGAAGAATTGTGTAAATACTTTGGTTGCATTCTTCAATTTTCTTGTTCTTAAGTTCTTATTTTCTAATCAAAATTTGTGTCAGAAATCAGGGAAAATTCTAAAAGTCCAGAACTTCTAGCAGTCTTTTCATGACAGTATGAAATGTTGTACTTTTATAATATTGTCAAACCATGGAATCTATGGAAAAATCTGAATCCAAGTCACCATCAAGTAACATACATCTCTATCTCTTTTCCTCTAGCGTCAGCTTTAGAGGAGTTTACCTCTAGTGACCGGCTGCCCTTCCATCTCCGCTGAAGAAGGTGTTGGACCTGGAGAGGACTCGTTGTAGGAGCTCATGGATCCCTCAGGTAGTACCGGGATGTAGTCCTCACATGAGCCTTTTGCCTGAGTAAATGACCACAGTTCGACTCAAGAAAATACGAAACAACCGCTCATTATTTCTATGTTTGTACGATGGGAAATGTATCTCACCTCTTCAGGGCAGTTATAATCTAACCACTCTTGCCTGTGTCGGTCAATACCGTCGGAACATCTGAAACCCAGTGAGAAAAAAATCAATAGAGCAAGGCTCTCTGTGGATTAATTCCAAGATAAATATTTTGGAGTTTCGTCCTACCGTTGAAGTGTGTTGCACCAGCCACAGCCGGTTGTCATGTTGGATGTTATGCAGAGATCACAGGATGTGTGTTGGAGACAGGCTGGAGGAATCAGATACAGTGTCTAAAGTTAGACAGTTAAACAATGAGACTCACGTAAAGGCTAAAAGGTTTTTAAGGATACTTACTGGGCAGAGGCGTGAACTCAAAAGCAGATCTCCCTACGATCTTTGTGATGTTCATCTCAACACGGTGATACTCATAGATAGTACGGCGCTGCGCTTCTTCAAGACAAATATAAAATGTTAGTATGTTTGAAAGATTTATGTTTCTGCTCTGTGGGATTTAAAGGATAAAGACTGTGGTCCATTCCACCTTTTTATAACCCATTTAAAACCGGCTTCAAATCCCAGTATTTCTTTATAACATCCAAGTTTCAGAAAATAATCATCCTTAGATATTATTTATTTAGAGTTGAATGCTCAATAAGTAATCTCAGTCAGCACTCTGTATACAGTACATGCTTTTATCTGACTCAATTGCCCGAGCTGGCAAAATAAGCAAGCAATCCCATGATAAGATTTATTTTAAATACCGGTATGTCTAAATATTCCCCTATATACTTTTAAAAAAAATGCAGGAAAGCTCAGACAGAAACCTATCACTGAATAACAATATTATTACAAAAAATGTGGTAGATTATCGTGTGTTCATTTAGGACCCTAGTCGATTGTAGTTTTGAAGAAAAATACAAACATAACAGAAAACCCTACCAAGAAACTATATGTTTTGTCAAAGCAGCAGCTATACATCTACATAATAATAATAATAATAATAATAATAATAAAAACACTTTATTTAGAGAACTCACCTGAGACCTGCAAGGGGGGAGGGAGTGCCATGAAAGCATCGGACAGTCCCACTTTTACTGGATGCTCAGTGGAATTCATTTTCTCCACTGGTATAGGGATCTGAAGTAATACCATCTTTAGTTTTAACACCTTTCAGAAGTATATCATTAAGAAAACAAGGACTTGAAAAACATGACTCACATCTCTGTAGTTGAACACAATGGTTCCGTTTTTGTTGAGGACTGCCTGGAAAGTAAAAGGTCCTTCGGCCTCTCGGTCCTTAAGCGACACGCTGTCCCACTGCACCACAAATACATTACCTGAGCAGAGCAGGATACACAGGCTGGTCAAAGAAAACCAGGAGCTCCCACACAGCACACTCTGCCACAGGAGCTCCTCACTTACCGTTGTCCGAGTATCTCACTGTTGAGTTTTTGGCATAGCTGGGGTCAAAGTTGGCCATGAGGGGAGCGATGTACTGCGTGGCAGTCAGCATCCGATGAGTAATATCTCCCATAAAGATGAATCCTGGTGGCAGGTAGTACAGATGTTAAAATTGTGTTGTAAGTTTGTATCAATTAAATACTAATGTTTTCATATTTAAAATGTATTTTTACCATTTTGTGACCAGTGCGTGTTTGTAGCTGAGTATCAAAATCTGTTGAGAACTGAAAGCTGGTATATGATATGGTATTTGGTCAATTTGGAAATCTTGTTCACTTACTCTTTGTTTAGATATTCTAATTTAAATGACATGTTTTGTCTTTTTTATTCTCGCCAAAACTCTGGTATTGTATTGGCAGTAGTAGTGAAAGATGTAAACAATACCAAGCCATTCTACTATGCAGTGTTTGTTGTCAATTGATGTCTTTATGAGATGGAAATCTATTATCAGATTCCAAAAATGTGTTAAATCAACCATTAACTCTCTCTCTCTCGCGTGATTGTTTACTTAGGACAAGCCTTTAAGCAATTCAAGTCATCAAAACATTAAGGTGTTTACAGTTAACCAGATTCATTTTTAGCTTGGTATGCCCAAATATTTCCCCAGGGTGGGATGAAGTCTCATTCAACATACTGGTAGTAATTTAATTTCCTGATTGGAAGAGCAATATAGATAAGCACTGCTGCATTATTAAGGAATGTAAAGTGATACTCACCCCCTGTCGCTATGATAATTTGTCTCAAGTGGTGTCCATAAAAAGGGAAATCAAAAGACAGCGCCACCCTCTGTGAAAAGAAAACACATCAGACATTTCTTGGTGTTTCTTGGTTCAGTGTGTGCGTGTGTGTGCAATTGTTTTTACCGCTGCTTGTCGATGTGCGTTGGACAGTATGCCGTGGATCTGGACTTGGCTCTTGTGAAGGCTGTTCAGATTTACCCACAATTCCTCCGTTCGTCTGTCTGCTGGACCAAAGCTCTGCCATTTGTAGTACCGCTGGGAGTCCTCCTTACAGAAACAGGTCACTCATTAGAAGTGAAGTTTTTCATTTGACATTATTCAGCGGGAGGTGTTTAGAGTGTATTGTTTGGTGGTATAAGTTTTAAGGTATCTACAGTTTTTTTTCCCAATCATAATCAAGTGCTTTTTATTGCTTAGCATGTGGGGAACATATAAACAAGATGACAGACAAGAGTTTTGAAGGTTCAGCTTTCAGAATGAATTGCAATCAGCTGCAGCCAAGCAAAGCTGCTGACAGTCATGTTACAGTCTGCCTATTGACACTGACTAACCTTTAAAATGTTTTTACAGTGTCTTGTGATTAGAAATTGTGATTTAAAAAATGGGTATTTATTTTGCCCTAGTACTCATTTTATAATCATTAATGTATCTATTCGTTTTGTGTATTTTATGTTTTTCAGACATTTGGCCATGATACAGTATGATCCAGTGTGCCCGTGATGGTGGATCAGAGAGGACCAGGGTCAGTGTGACATGAGAACAGTGTTTTTCATCCGGGGGATCAGCACCCTGCGAACAGCTCAATGAATCTAAGGAATCGTAAGGTACGAAAAAACATCAAATCATGTTTTTTCAAAATCGTGTTTGATGTGAGTTTAATACAGTGTTTCCCCTACCATTGTCTTGGAGGGGTGCTGCGCTCCGCCAACGGAGCCCCGCGCCCCCCCTGAAATTCAAGGTGTTTTTTTATTTTTTTATTTTTTTATAATACATATTTATAGCACCAAATTGCAACTAATCTATCTACTGTTGCTTTTCACATTGAGCATGTGCTCTTTTATTATATAAACTAAACACTTTCATTTTAAGTTATGAGTTTAGTGTTTTTCACCCTAAGAAACACTGATCCATTAATCAATAACAATAATCCACAGCTCCTCTCTCTGCTCCAGAGGATTTAAAAAAATAAAATATCCCAACAACACCCCCCCAAAGCAGTAAACCTAGGGGAAACATTGAATCATGTTTCTCTGGCGATGTCCACTATGCTGATTATACGATAAAGCAACCAACTTTTTGGTTGGAAATATGTGGCAACATTTAATTAAAAAGCTTTATTTAGCCATTTCTGAAGCATATCTCATCCAGGACCAAATAGCATCTAGAATAAAAAGACAAATATTATTACTTCACAGCTTAAAAATGTGGTTGCAAAAAAGTTAAAACTATTGAGGAAGTCTATTACATGAACTGGGAGGTCTTTGTGAGTTAATGTGGGATGACCCAAAAATGATCAAAGGGGAGATCTGTGTTAAGGGATTGGTGGGATACGACGTCACCAGACATCTGGGATCTTTCTCTTCTATTTCTATCCAAACAGTTCCACTTGGGGGAGCTGTTTACACATCAAACTCAGTGCTTTGACTACGCACAGCTCTCAGTTCTTGATGGTGTTATTAATGTATGCCACAGTTCAAGGTGACAGAGAGCAATGGTTCTGGGGTTTAGTGTGAGCTCAGAAAATGGAGCAGTTAAATGCAGCGCTCTCACTGCCTCTCCGGCTGCTCCATATACAGCAAGTGACCCACTTTTTTTCTCACATCTCTATTGCCTGTCACCAGCCAGTGTCTTCTAGTGGGGGGTGTGGGTTTTCTAGTTGAATAGAAGGCAACAATCATATACTTTTCCCCTCACAGCTGACCGATTCATTAAAGAAGCTCCCATTGGCCAAAGAGGTGGAGAGTTTTTGAAACTGGGATCAGACCTCCCCCAAAAAGGCAACAGCAGCCATACAACAGGGCCGCGTGTGATCTTGTCCAAGTGAGTCATTCACGAGCACACACACATGCACACGCGCACATACTCACGCTTAACAAACACTGTAAATTGGCAGGACTAGGCTGTCGTCTGTTTTCAATTTGAATTGGACTGAGAGGTAAATTAAAAAAACAAAACATACAAAACCATTTATTTTGGTTGAATTTTACTGACGTTGAAGTGAAAGAAAGAGACAGAGTTTACAAATAAACCCTTTATATACACTCAAACACAGACACACACTGATGCAAAAGGTTACCTAAGAGAATAACAATATTCCGCTCAAGCATAGTGTTAAGATAATGACCCAATAATATTCAGATTAAAGCTTTTACAATGCCCGTAAATAACTCCCTAGTTATAATAACTATCAGTTTCACTTAATACATACAGCCTGACATTGTGATATGTTTGCCAATTTTTTTTTGGAAGGAGTATTATTTTCCAAAAATAATCAGTCATGATTTTCATTCTTATCATTCCAAACTCATTTTAGGTAAAATAAAATCAGCAATTGACAACATGTTTTTCATGAAGATATAAGAACCCAGCCATTTGTAGAACCTTCATGACTGAAAGCTAGGAACAATTTCTGTGGCAATTTTCTATTTAAATGTTTCATGGTTGTAGCTATGTAGCTAGATAGCTATGTAAGAAGACGACGCAAGCTCCCAGAAAGAGCGGCAGGCGATGAAGAAGCGTTTTCTAGTGGACAAACGGCAGTACCACAACTTCCGTGTCAAAGGATGGCATTTGGCCCAGAAATACGTTTTCCCATCAACTTACATTGGGAACGAGATGTCTGTAAATCAGTGCATATTTCTTATTGAGCTAAATCAACTATCTAGTACACACTTGCATAGACCATGTTTAAATCATTACGACCTAAAGATGTCAAATGCGCTAAAATCCGAATCCATTGATAATTTCCCACTCCATTCATTTGATTGAGCCAAGAACAGCGATGACGCAGCAGATTGGATGCGGGGCGAGAGAAAACATGTATGTACGCATGCTTTATGTTCTCAGATCCTTGGATAATCTAAGTATTTTTGTAATAGTTAGATTTTACTTCCTCCGCCATTGAGCAAGTTTCATAAGAATGAATAGGATCCCGGCTCCAACGCTATATCTTGTTGTCTTTATGGATGGCACTGTAACAAGAGTTCAAACTAGCCATGTTTGGGTTGGTCTCATCTACTGTGTGCAAGACTATTCCAGATGGTTCTATTTAAAAACTCAGGCAAAGGGTTGTGAGCTATTCTTTAACAGAAACTGGGTGGTTAACCAAATGTACATTTGCCAAACCAACCAGTTAGTCTTCATCCCTCAAGTCTTTTACTGTTTCTCACAGTTTGACAACATTTTGGATAACTTCCCAAACTCTGTTTAAGGTGAGCAGTGCATAGCCACTTACATAACAATATGGTATTAATAATTACATTACATTTCATTTACTTTTTTCCAATGACTTTCAGTCAGTGCAACCAACCATGAAGATACAAACTCAGAACATCAAAAATCAAAGTTCATTCGTTTAAAAAACACTTCCTGATTTTAGTACAATTTTTTTTGTGATTCATTTAAATGGCCTTGGTGCAGTACAAATTGGTGGGTTTACAATCTGTGATGTCCTGTCCTGATATCAATGGGCAGCTCTTTCAACCATTTGGCAGCCAGGAAAGCCAACAGACATTTTTTTGTTGAATGGTACCTGGGTCCCACTCGTAGTGAGGGTTTAGTGAGCCAATTGACCAATGGTGAGTGAAGTGCACGTGCTGGAGTGTGTGGTTTAACCATGTTCTGTATGTAGAAATGGCCTGATCTATTCCAAGCATGTTAGGCCAGTACAAGTGTCTTTAAAACAGATTAGCTAGTGACAGGTTTTCAAAAATGATACAGGCATTATGGTGAACGATATGCTTAGCCCACCCCCACTCACCACTATGCGGGTCATGTTGTCAGGCAGGGTAGTGATATCAAGTCCTCTTCCTTCAGTGTGTCGCACTTCTCTGTGTTGGTGTGGGGAATGCTGGTCCCTCCTGGTTCTGTGCAAACCGTAAAAATCCGCATCTGTCTGCAGAACAGTCTCGCTAAGTGCATCTAGAACAAGATGGGAGTTATTGTTACTGAACACTTAACCTCACATGGTCCCTGAATAGATCCATGAAGGAACATATGTATCTTAACTCTGCAGGGCCAAGATGTTTTCTTATTGCCATGTTTAATCACAATGCAGTAATTCTTCATGTGTTATTTACCATTACAGACTTTTGAGAAAAACACGATCTTTCAACTGTGTCCTTGTTTTTCAACAAGTGTGAAGGGAGCTCATAAATGATCTATTAAATGTAATATATTTTTTAAAGGAATTGTAAAGGTTTTTAACCTCGCGGTCACATCTGCTCATTGTTGGTTACCATTATTAGGTCCATTAACAGGAAGACATGTAATCCGTGTTTATGGCAATATCTCCCACAAAGAAAGAAAAAAGAACTCGCAAAAAACTGAATCATGAGCACACTTTCTTCTTTCATTCATGCAGGGTTTCTTTTTAATCACTGCATTTTAAACTAATACTTTGGCATCTGTGGTTTTGGGTGTTTATTAACTATTTGTGAAGTATGATACAACCTTAATGTAGTTCCAGAATTTCATATTGGCCACGTGTTTTTCTGCTGACCACTTTCATTTGTGTAGGCTTCTTGTCATCTGCGCAACAGATCATCGATTTGAACTTTCCTTTAATTTTTTTTACAGTAAAATGATCCATGAGTCACTGTCATATGAATGTACTCAGAGTTGTGAGATCAGCAAAACAGGCTGATCGTTCCATCGGGTGAAGGTCTCTGCTGTTTTCCTACTGAATAACAAGTTGAAGGTTAAATCAAGTATGCTGTCAAAATTTTATGTGGGCCGTGAGTTCACTTGTGTGAGCTATTAAGTAACTGCATGTTTATGAACATCTTGAGAGAGGGAAAGCGATGGGGATTAGACCTCCTTCAGCCTTTGTTTTTATTAATGGTGTTGACAATGTATAAGTATGTGCACCCTTTTTGGGTACGGTCCACAAACTAGTTTGTAGTCTAAATCTGGAGTTGTTTTTCTTTGATTGGCTTGGTCTGTTTGTTCCAATTGAAATCATAGTACTTCTGCTTTCAATAATCCTTTGGACAATAATTTGCTTCCAGCATGGTGGTAACAGTTTGTGTTTAACACATTTCTGTGTCAACATTACTATGCCCCCCCCCCTTCCATAAAGTCCATAAAGAAACGTTTTCCCAATTTGGCGTGAAAGAACTTTATGGGCAACATTATTGATTATTTTCTGTGCAACCAGGACCCAACAACATTTTAAAAGCCTTCCAGAAAGAGTTGAGGCTGGTACAGCAATAAGATGTTCAACATTATTGGTTTAACGTTTGGCTTTTTTTCTTGTATGTAGAATTGTCTGTTGCTGTTTGTTTTAAAACGTTTCACAGTTAGCACCTTGAAGCGGAAGCAAGAGTTACAGAGCAAGCACAACTTAGGTAGTGCGCGATAGAGGGTGAATGAAGAGAGGAAGCTGCATCACGCAGAACTAAGCAGGGAGTCACAGCAATAAAATGCTATTTTCTTTTGGGCTTTTGCAATCCTCATGCATAGACTGTAGCGTTGGACGTTGTGTCGGTAAATGCGTGCGTCAACTCTCTTCGTAAACAAAAAAGTAGCAACAAAAAGCGTATCCTGAGCAGTCACTTCACAAGTGAACTAAAGCACAAATCATCGCACAGGCCTGCAGGAAAGTGTTCCACTCTACCACCTAAGACACAGGGATGAGCAAAACCTTGTATCTGTACCTCTGTATCAGCAGGGCCATGTTAAGAGAGACGCTGAGGGTTGTGAAAAAGTGGCAATTTGATAAGAACATATGCCTACCAGCACCTCTGAATCTCACATATTTGTATACGTCATGCCTTGTTTGTTTAATGACAACAAACATTTAAGTGTGACATAACGGGTTGTAATTCTTATGGGAGTTTATCTGCACGACTGTTTCTTGGTCAGACGGTGTATTTTTCTATCTTCAGAATCAAAATGTAGTTATTTTAAGGCTCATAGAAAGCTAATGTTTCTCATTGTATGAAGTAAATGTTCTATTGCTAGAAACGCTTAGTAACAAAAAGACAATGAATGAAAGAGACTTAAGAAACAAAATAGGACAAGAGAAAAAGAAACGGAGGTTATCACACACAGGGGAGAAGACTCTAATGAGGTAGCTTGTTTGATCACGGTAGAGAGTGAAGCTATTTCCTCTGCTTCAGAACAAGAGGCTTCTAATTGGGTCAGATTGGCAGCACTCATCACTAAACAGCTGAGGGGGCGTCCAACAGCAGGGGATAGGAAAAGCTTTGAGTGGTAGGAAGACTGAAGGTGGACAATAAGGGGCTCAACATTAGTTATTACAGAACATACGTCAAGTCCTTTAGGAGCATGTGTTTTTTTTCAGCCTTTACAATTTATGGGTCACTTTGATATTTTGCTTTACAAACATCCTTAGGGTTTCCCGGAACATCTCTAACCTTGTCTAACTGTGGGCATATGGGCCTGGCTGGACTTAACAAAGAACGGGCAAAAAGAGTTCAACAGTGGAATGGATTTCGCGTAAGAACTAGAGTGAAGTTGACCTCTGTAGCATCAGGTCTGGCAGACACATGTGTATTTGGAACCTGCACTGGGAATGTGCAAACTGGAGCAGAAAAAACATCCTGCTGAATTGGAAACAGGGACCTACAATCCAACGACTAAAGTCACAGATGTGAAAGGTTTGCTGGTGTATTGGGGGGGTTACAATAAATATACACTAAAATGCACCTTCTTTTCGAATTAAATGCATGAACATGTTTACCACGGTCACTCAAATTAAGAAAATATCAGTGGTATATGCCAAATGGTGAACATTTAATCAATTTCAGATTTCTGTCTATTAAACCCAACATATCTTGCAGTGCCAGATTAATTTTAAATGAGTTACAAATAAACATCAGCTGGCTTGTATCCTCTTTATCTGCGCTGCATTGCAGCAACCACCTTATAATCTAGTGGGTGTGGGAGTTACATGAAACTAGGACACAGCATTTTGAACCATATACAGTGTGCTATGAATACACACATTGTGTTCATTCATCCCTTTACCATCTGCACCCACCTATTTCCCAGTCCCCTGAACCCTAGCTCTCTTTGCCTTTTCAAAACGTACAGTCACTCTGTGGTGTTCTTTCATTACTTGTTTTTATGTCTTTAGCAGAGTTTGAACTGTTTGTCCATCATTTGACACCAAAGAAACATAATATGTCACATTTGTACCTATTGAAAGCAGCTTGTGAAGGCTAGCCAGCAACTGGACAAACCAGACTAGACAATGACGCCACATTTCCTCAATCTAAATGATCTTTCAATCTGTTGAGCTTTATAATAGTCTAGTTGTCAGCATAGTGAACTCGGAAATGTTGAGGACACCAAAGTTTAATGTTAGAAATGTATAGTAGTGGTCCACAGCACATAGAAACTGCCGGATGCTAACATACTTTTTTTTGGTTGAGAATGCTGAATCCATTCTGACATGTTCATTATCAAAAATGGCAGTCCCAAAAATGTATCGAAATCAGCCCACTGGGAGTACAAATATGGCAACTTTCAGGTTAAACTAATAAAAATGTACCCTGAACATCTCGCAAATGGACTCAGCATCCCCAATAACCCCCCAAATCACTCCAAAATTGTCCAAATCGGCCATTTGTACACTATTTTCCCCATAGGCTATAATGAAAATGTTCATGCAAATTTTGCATCCGGCAGTTTCCAAGTTGCGGGGTCCCGTACTATACATTTTGAACTCAAAACCTTGGTGTACTCAACATTTCCGTGTTCACAACAGGACTCCATGAGCTTGCAACTACACTATAAAGTCCATGGATAAAAAATAAATGTTCACTTTGAAGTTGAAGTGAACTCGAGGATACACCGCAGGGCATCTACTTGGTCCTAGAAAGGAAAAGCAAATTAACTGCAAGTTCAACAAAAGATAACAAAAGACAAACATCTTTGCTCCAGAGACGGATACGCTTAACAGAGTGAACCATTGTGTACTGTTTAAACACAGCAGAGGAGACATGAATACATCTCAAGATACCAACAAAGTCTTGACCTTGTAGAGGTCGTATTTTGTACTTTATGAAATGAGACTTGTACCTCATTCACACCAACGCAATTCCGGTTCAAGCTCCGTGCTAGAGCTTTTCAGATTCAGAACCGGTTCTTCGGTTTAGCTCCGGCTCTTTTCATACTGCCCAGAGTCCGACTGGTGCTGCGTCATTGTGTCATCGTTTGCGTCATGACGTAACCGTTTGCGTGCCTGCTTCATAAAGCCAAACCGCGTGGAAACCCCTCAAAGCTGACACCGACAACAACAACAATGGCCGATTGTGCTCCAGCTTCCTCTGTACCTCTTTCGGAAGACCAGATTCCCAGTAGGAGCTGGTCTCTTCAGTAGACCACTGCTGCTTGTTAAGTTTCTCCATCGTTGTGTAAAAACTGGATAAACCGCCGGCTTATTGTTGTTGTTCAGGAGTTGATCCCGCCCCTGCCCCTGCCCCCGCCTCGACGTAAGCGTGACGTATGTGGTGCTTTTGCTCTGGCCGGAAAAAATGTTGGTGCTCGAAATGAACCGGATTCCGGAGCTAAGAGGCTGCTCTGCTGCGGTGTGAAGAGGAAAACCTGGTGCTTTTCAAGCTCTAGCTCCAAACCGGCCCTGAAACACCGTTGGTGTGAATGAGGTATTGGTGTCAGGATTTGCAAGGCACCTTCAGTCTTCAGGCAGAAAAATCATTAGCAGAACAGTAATCAAAGTGCAACATCACTGCTATGTATGCTAGCCCAGCGGTTTCTATTGTGGTTGAATTTAAATAAGCTGATCTGTGTTAAAACCAGCCTTGAGCTTGTGGCGTGGGAAGAAGCCATTTGGCACCTTTCACTCGGAGAAACAGCAGTAACCATAACACACAATCACAAATACTGGCAGCTGGACTGATAAGGACCAGAAGTGAAAAGGAAAAAAATGGGCGTTTAGATAAATACAGACAAATGGATGAAGCCTAGTTTATAAAATGTTTAATTTACTGTCATTGATTTGTTTTATGATTACACTTGGAACTCATCTTTAGTGCTGCTAGAAAGTGTTTGGATATTGCACATGGTCTTTATTACAGTTGTATTTTACTGCCTGTTCAGTGTTATTCTTTTATATTTTTTGCAATGGCAGAAAAATGTATGAAATCTTATCTCACATCTGCCAGATTTACAGATGTGAGGTTTTGATAACCCTGATTAACCTTTATTTTAAAGAAGCTAACATTTTACACGATGAGATCACTGGGCTATTTGTTGTCATTTTTTTTGTTGGTTGGTATTGTATAATTATTTATATTTCCTTTCGCTTAAATCATAAGACTCAAGATTTCTCTCGGTGGAAACGTAAAAAAGTTTAGGAGAATCTGTGTTATGGTATTTTTTGGCTCATTAAGGTATTGACCATGATTCAGATCAAAATTGTCTCGGGAAGATGCCATCCAGTTTAAAACATATTCCTATCTGAGCCAAAATCCATGTATGTGAATGAAGTTGTTTTGGTATTACTCCTATCACTTGAAAACACTTGCTTAGAGGGTCACTATTAATATCTTATTTTATGTGATCTGAATTCCAAAAATAAACATGACTTGTGTATTTCAGAGCCAGGAATCTCCTACTTTTTAAACTTATGATCATGGCAAAACTGATTATGTTATAAATTATTCCCTTAACACTTGCATATGCAGACATGCTGAGTAAGCTCCATTGTGAATAGAGATCTTGGTATCCCGCTGAACCGGTCATGCAACCTGTACCAGGACTGGGAGGTGTGACAGATTTGCTGGCTCCCTTTTATAACCGAAAAAAAAGACATGGCCGACTAATCGATTTCCTAAGCAATGCAATGTAAGGATGTCTGTATGTCTCCCAGTTCGGACTGAAACAAATTGACATATTGCCATTTTTGCAGAAACTTGCACAGACAGTCATGGACAGTGACAGTCACAGACAGTCATGGTCCAATTTAAATATATCCTAAAGACCTTATCCGTTGACCTGTACTCTATAGTGCCACCAGCAGGTTCACCTTTGTGGTTTTGAGTCAAATCTATTCCAACTGCCATAATATTTGGTTCAAATACTCATGTCCTTTTCAGAAGTTATTGTCAATACTTTGATCTCCTAACTCTCAACCAGCAACCTGCAGACAGGGTTGACAGAGATTTTTGCGATAAAAGAGACCGCAATGCAACTGTAACTGCTAGAGTATTGACTGCTCTGCTAATTACATATTACCTGGTCTGACAACATTCTTGAGACAGTAGTGGATGGTACACATACTGGACATCCCCTTCAATCAAAGTGATTGAGAGCACAGGAAGTCACTACAGCACTGACTATTGAGTGCTGTTCCACTTTATGGTGTGAGCAAGCACTGAGATAAAGTTATCAGGGAACATTTCCCAAAATAGGGACACCTGGGTGCATTTAAAGATGAGCGTGGACATTAAGCCTGACTTTAAGTTATCCTATGTTAGAGAATGTCCATCTCTTTGATCTGTGCACAGTATTCCGGGTTGTCCTCTGCAGAGCTCGGCCCCTGATCAGAGTAAGTGGGACCACAGGATAGGCCAGAGAAACTGGAGCACCACTGATTGTCAGAGGAGGAGCGTCAGATGAAGAACGGGGGCTTGCTAAAAATAATGCATCTCCAAGGAGCTCAAAAATACATACATGCGCATAAACTCATACAGAGACGGCATCATACACATGCAGGTGATGCACATAGCAACCAAGCACAGTATTTCTAGGTGATTAAATACAATTTCTCACAAGCTTTCCAAATTAAAGTTCAGCTGCTGCCCTCATTGCATTTTTTTTTCTACACTTATAAAAATGCCCGCTGGAATAATAACACCAATCAAAATTGAAACGACTGGTTAATCTCAAACATTTAACTGCTAAAATGCAGGATTTCCGAACACATGATTTGATTATTTTTCAAGCAAATGAACACCAGACATTTATTTTTTAGGTAGAGGACATTATTGGAATGAGACCCTCAGAAAATCCAAACCTAAACATTTGCAGTCTTTCATGTGCTTCTTGTGACTGACAGGGAGAAATGTTAAGAGACTTGTTAACTTCACAGATGCATATCCACCCCCAAAGAATATTGCCCAAAAACATTCTCCAATCTTGCCTTTTGCCAGTTACCTGCAAGAAATCTGATCATACTAAATATTTTAACCACATTTTTCGAAGGCTGTCTATTCTGAAGAAATGCAGTCAAAATGGCATTAATATGATAAAAAAACATTTGAATACCTGCACATTGGCATTGAAGAATGAGGCTTACCTTCAAGCTCATAAGCCCAGACTCTCCCCAGCTCAGCCTGGGAGAGACAGATGAGGAGAACAGCACAAAGCCCCATGTCCAGCTGACTCTTCTCCCTCCTTCCCTGAGTCGTTATCAATCCTTACTTCTTCTTCTTTTCCCCTGTTTTCCCCTCACTTCGCTGGAAGTAACGGGGCGACTCACTCCTCCACTCCCCTGCCTTTCGTCGCTCTCTCTTTTTGCCTCTGCTCTCCCACACAACTTCTTTTTTCTCACCTCAGCCAAGGTTTACTGCTTTTGTCTCCCTGCTGTGTCTGTCGTTTCTTCTTCCTTGCTTTAATTCCTCGTACTGCCCTTTAGAGCAACTTCATGTCAAGAAAAGAGTTGACAAACAGTTGAAGTG
Organism: Notothenia rossii; assembly: GCF_949606895.1. NCBI lineage: Eukaryota > Metazoa > Chordata > Actinopteri > Perciformes > Nototheniidae > Notothenia > Notothenia rossii. The sequence goes on from NC_136910.1 coordinate 17,858,910, forward strand.
TTGCAGAGAGAGGTGTTTTCTCCTTGCCCTTCCTTTGCTCCGATCTCATTATTTTCAACTGGTGGAAAGAAGTCTTCACTTCCCCACTGTGTCTGTCTGTCTCGTTCCTTGTGATTGTCTCTCTGTTTCTCTCTCTAACGGAGCTCTGGATTTGTGTCAGACTTCCACAAAGAGAAAATATTTATGTATTTCTACATTTTTTTTCTTTCCTTCCAAACCCAACAAAGATATGGGGTTGGTGTTGGTAGGAGTTTGTCTCCCTCATGTGGAGGCATGTTAAACCAAAACAAATATGTTCTTTATAAAAGAGGGAGTCCTTCTGTCTGTGTCTCTGTCCTTGGATTTTTCAACAACAGTTTGAGATACACCCCCCAAATCCAAAGTACAGATCCAAGGTCCCAAGTACACCATATTGAATGTGATGCAATTTGGCCGAGTGGCACAATAACAACCATCTTTACGTTTTGGCCTGTAACTTTAGTAACCATAACTCGTTTTTTTTTACTTTTGGGGATTTTTGAAGTTTTTTGTTGTTAGAGCTGAGATCCAAGGATTGATCAAATGATGTGGATAGGGCAATTAGAGCGTGCATTACTTAAATTGTCGAATTTCCTAAAAGCTTTGGGCTATTGCAACTGCATTTAGTGGACATGTATAGATACGATAAACCCTTCTCAAGAAAGCTGCCATAAACATTTGCATTGCATTCCGCCTAGTCGGGATGGGGATGCTTTCGAGCGAGCACTGCATTTGCATTTTATTATAATCATTTATGTTATCTTCTTTTAAAGCTGAGCTCATTATAGTGCGAAAATTTGTATTTCTTTCAAATCTCTGTCGAATAAGTTGCTCCTGTCCAACAAATTACATCAGAGTATACCTGACTAATGGTTTTCCGTTTGAAATGGATTTCTTGAGGTTGTTGGTGTATTAATAATTCAAATACGAGCATTTTTATGTTTGGAGGTGACTCGATTGTTAATGATAACTGATAGCTAAGAAGAGCCATACACACTCATTTGTAAAACCTTGTCTTCATTGCAATCAGCGTGTGTACTGTATCTAGGCTAGTGGCAAGGAGGTTAGAGTCTGTTTCTTGGCACCACTACTCATATCAGTGAGACTGTTTCTTTATTCATCAAATGGGGGCTTTCGGCAGGAGCCAAACGCAGCTGGACACGGGTAAGAAATATGTATTTTTATTCTCCTTTTGCCACTTGACAAGTTCAAAGGAGAAAATATAATACTTTGACATAAATAATATGAGTCAGTGAACTGTTTAGATAATGAATTTGAGCACCTGGTAGAATTCACTACCCGCTTCTCATACAGCCGAGTCCAAAAGGGACTGGTATGGGGATACTGATAATATACTGAACAGTGAGGAATTGACAGTTATTTAATCCAAAAGTAACTTCTAAAAGTCTCCAGTTCTAAGCATTGAATGTGTTGCTGTATTTTTGTTGTTTTGCATGATGAATGCTGCCTGACAATTAAACCTCAAACTTGTTTTCAGGGCACCAGAAGAACTTCTGTTGCATCTGTTATGAAGATAAGAAGACCTTAGGGTGTGTGCTTTTCTTGAAATATGCTTGATGAAAACTGGCTGACTTGATTTTGTTGTTTGAGAAGAAGAAGACAGATGACCCCATTTGTATAGCCTTGCCCACATGGCAATCTGGGGGCCGCATCTAGGCTAGTGGCAGGGGGTTATCAATTAGCCTCTGATGGGTAGAGCTGTTTTCCTGTAATTAAAACATTTTAAAATGCAGGGAAATGTATGTGGGATTGACCCAAATTATTCTACAGTATCTGTGTACGTGTCAGTCAGTGTGATTCATTGGTCTGTTTTTGGATCAAGTGGAGCTCAATATACATCAGGCTACAAACACAATAGGCTTGTTTGAGATGAGCGAGACCAACGCAGACCTGCGCAATTCCGATCGCCGTCTTGCTAGTGCGTTGCATGATGGTTAGTAATTTTGTCCGACTTGCTCTGGAGGCTCGGCTACATGAGACGTTGAAATCTTGCGGGACAAAGACGCCGGCAGCCTTGAGAGCAAGGCAGAGCAGTTTCTGCTGCAGAAGCAAAATGCTTGATGGGAAACGACTCGCTTGTATATCGAGCTGAGCGCTCATTGTTGGTTTGTTGTTTTGTGTCAGTTTTACGTCGCCACTTCCATTCATGTTTATCATCATGAAATGAATATCTATGTATGTTATACTATACTTGCACTGCTTACCGTTTTCATACTTTATATATCTTAGCATATTCATACACACTGTTCATACTGCTCACAGGCTGCTGTGTATATCTAGTGTATTCATACCCCTCACTGTTTATTCATCATTCAACTCATTCTATCTTTTATTCTGTAGATTGTGTAGGCCTACATTACTTTTCGCTTTACTGCTTGTTGCACTCCTGGTTAGAAGCTAAACTGCATTTCGTTGTCTCAGTACCTGTAATATGTGCAATAACAATAAAGTTGAATCTAATCTTGAGCAGGAACACATTTATTTACATAGGACATATCTGACATTAACGATTAAACACATTTGTGCATTCTTTATAAATGCAAACTGTTTTGAAAAGTGGTTTTGTCTTTTACATGTAGGATTCAACCCCCCTTGTGGTGATTTGTTTAAAAATGAACAGACACTTGAGTCATTCATTTGTAGTGATATAATAATTGTGGGATTTCTATTGAATCTGCAACGAAGTTCCGCCATTGCAAACCGAGTCAAGCCGACTCCGAGCTGTCCGACTTAAGGCAAGCTTTTTGAGACCTCCCCCGGCTGCAATCGGCTATTCTCGTCTACTTTCGAGGCGAGCCGCAGCTCATCTCAAACAAGCCTAATGCTTAGTAATTGGATAATTGTATTGTTGCATTGGGATTTGTTGACAATGAAGAGAATAGAGAACATATCCACCTTACCCTCTGATCTTAGTAGCTACCTGCTGCTGTGTTCCTGATAATAAATCCCCCAGTTGGATGAGATTATTAAACTATCAGTACCATCATGCCAGTTTTATTATTAAGGTTAACATCATGAAATGTTTTGGCAAGCAGCCTCAATATTCTCTCCAGAAGTTAATCTTTTGTGCATGTGGACACGTTGGATACAGCAGGGCGTCATGTGGTGCTTTGTAGATAAGAAACAGGCCTTTCCAAATTCTTGCACAGCTGTTGAAGATGATAGAAAACAGACTCTGTTAAAAAAGACACTCTGCTTCTGAACCAGCAGGTGGGCACATAAACAGTATACAAACAAGCCAAAAAGATACACACCAGAGGCCTGTACTACGAAGCCGGTTCAACATAACCTGGATATGTTTGAGTTACCCGGTTTACCTAATCCAAAACAAATGCGCTCTCGCTAAACTGTCCTACGACGCTGGTTATCAACTCGTTAACTCAAGCCAGGGCTGCGGTCGAATCAGGGCCGTCCCTGGCCAACTGTAGGCCCCACGCAAAGTTAGATGCTGAGGCCCTCTGGGGTGCTAGTGGAGCCTCGTAGCGGCGAAAACCGTGCCGCGCCACACTATTAAACCGTGCTACGTGCTACAGTGGAAATACGCCATAATTGCGTCGCATAAACGCATAGGTGCGCCGCATTTGCGGCTCAGTTGAGGCTCCCTCCGCAAGATTTTACAATCAAAAAGTAAAATAATCTCAGATCATTATACCCGGGTTACCGTAAAGTCAAAATAGTTTAGCCTGCTGTGGAAGAAGCAATGCTGTATTTCTCAAATATGATTAATTACCTCATTTGGGATCAATTGAAAAACACTTACATAATCCAACACATGCAGAACATCCATTTGGCAGAATGGATTAAGTCTTAAGCAAATTATGTTTGTTTCCTTTTGTTTTTTAATACAAAACTCAATGAGAAAAACAGTTTTTATTAGTCCAGTAAAGATATTCCAAAAGACTGACCATTGCCTGCCCTCCCCAACCCCCCACCCTACTTTACATACTATTTAGTTCACTGGGTGATGCAAGGAGTTCATTAACAGTGCATGTCATGATTTTGTTACCACATCTAACAGCTTGGCCAAATCTCAGAATTCCCTCCTTAATGAATTGGCACTGTTCTGAAAGTCATGTAAACTTTGTAAAGATCAGTTGTTAGCACCTAGGATGTTTGGGGATTTCGGGGGGATTTCAGGCAATCTCACATAATTGTGGTGTTAATTTAACCAGTTTAACATGTTTTGCGGTCTGTACATTTGAATGCAATTTAAAATAAATAAAAATAAGCAGTACATTTCATTGGGTCATTAAGTTAGAGAAAAACACACCATCACTTTTAAACCCAGAATAAGAATTATGTATGAGTTATGCATATCATATGTGATCTTTTTTAAAGAAGTTACTACCCAAATCTTGTAAACTTTACAGCCTTTTTCTTTGTTTATGGTGATTTAAAAATCCTAATAATGGGTAATGACCTCATTGGCCATGAGTGACCCTTGCTCCAGATTCTCATCTTACCCTATTCTTCTTCCCTTTTTGTAAACCTGGCACAAAGAAGACACATGGCTGTTTCCCATTACAGAGGGAGTCACACTAATCCGTCTTGTTTCAATTGAAAACAGCTTATCGAGAACATTATTTAACTTTACCAAAATGCAGTTGAAATATCTGGTGACAGGTTTACGTTATTTGTGGTTATTTGTATTAGTGAGGTAAGTGTATTTGTTTTTGCCTATGGACCTTAAAGAACAAATGCATTTTATTATCATTAATATAAATCCATCTTCAAAAGGTGTCTTTAAAGAATAACTGCCACCATTTCTAAGTAATAATAAAGTACAGATGGGGAGTTTGTTATGAGTCAGCCAGGCACTCTTATTACCATTATTGAGAACTGAAGCCACTGCTTTTAGTGGTTGCCCAGTGAGGGCGCGCAGTGTGCTCATAAAATCCCAGATAAATCAAAGTGAAGACCTTTGTTGTAAGTCATCTCTTCAATTTCTTTCCACGTGTTGCTGCCGTAAAATGCTGCAAATGAAAGTTTATATTTTATATTGTGCTCTGATTTCGTTTTGAAAACATTTAACTGAGTTGACATCTGTTTCTGCAAAACTGAAGGTACCTCACTTTTGAGACAACACAAAGTTTAATGATAGGATATAAATTGCAACATCATTCCAGATAGATGAGAGCTCAATGGTGTCATTATAGCTGCAATGATGGTCTATTTGTTTATTTGTACCTTTATTGCCACTATTTTCACAGGTAATACTAATACAATGACTAGTAATATAATTATCAGAATCTTAAGATTCAGAGTCAGGAACTGCCTGGGGTTTAAAGTGTTTTAACATTGGTGTAATTGTCCTCCACCTGTTTGTGAACAGTGTGTAATGTCTGCACCAACATGGCTCTGAGGCATTCCTCACACCTCTTTTACAATGTGACTTCACTTTAGATTTAAGACTGGAAGTAAATAAAACACTGTGTGCTCGCACAAGGACATCACTTTGTCAGGTGTATAAAAGGGCCGGTAAACTCCAACAGAACTGTTTGTCCTGTGGTTGAATAACCTCTTACACACACACACACACACACACACACACACACACACACACACACACACACACACACACACACACACACACACACACACACACACACACACACACACACACACACACACACACACACGCACACATCTTGCTAACGTCATATTGGAGGTGTCTTTGTCCGACCATTTCAGTAACTTTCCCAAACTGATGATCCAAATTTAACACCTACTTCATGCTGACAAAGAAGACAGTGTTTGAACTTCCTTCCCTAGCCCATTTTCCCTATTCCCTGTTACTTTTGGTGTGCACAAATGCAAAACTATACAAATCTGCCCAGAATTTAAGCAATATCACATCTCCCTTCTATACTGTATCTATTGGCCAATTTGCGTAATTTTCCTTCCCTTTTGAACACCTGGAGTAATACTGAAACAATATATTGAATCTTAAAGAAACAGAACATCTACCTTGTTTTTCTCCCTGAAAACACGCCTGCAGTGAACATGTTCTTCTGGTGGTTGGTAGACGGACTCCTTATGCCATCCACCTTTCAGAGCTCCCTGTGGGGTGTAAAGGTCCATTACAATGGACAACATCACCCTGCCCGTTGTTTTTGTTAGCCCCTAATTGCAAGACCCACAGCAATGTTGATTGTGACATTCATTACGCACGTCATTAGCAGAGTCATTAACAATGGGGGAGCATGATAAGGAGTGTTTGGAGACAGTTATCTGCTGTAGGCATTGGGTAAATAGAAAGGGGGGATATCTTGCTCTGGGTACATGTGTAGAACAAGAATACTTGTTTGGAGGAGTGTGATAAGGAAAGGGAGAGGCAGTTGTAGTTTTAAGTTGTTTTTCCTGGCCTGCCAACAACAGTGAAAAGAATCTTGGGGAATCAAAATCTGAAACGCCTCATCAGGAAAAGAGAATTAATTTGACCACCTTTTCTGCTTATAAGACAGACAAATATAAGTTCCGAAAAAATATTGTACATGTAGAGATTGAGATTTAAGAAACATTTGGTTTGGTCCCTTCATTTTTCCCAGAGCTGTACATTTCACATGAATGTAGTCACACACAATATATTTCCATTATTTCATTCAACAGCCCACATACCAGTGAGTGCTCAATACGCATGATTTTAAATAATTAAACTGCTCAGATTGTTGCATGATCCTGGTACAATACTTATTTACATATTGCTAATTGATCCAGTTGCTGCTATTGTGCCAACTAATTGACCACCAATTACGTCATTAGTCTGTGTTAGGCTGTTTTGATAAGACTTAACTGCTTGCAGATGAGATACGTGCAGACCCTGCAGTATCTATGCAACCAATCTGTGCTGTCTGCCACTAAGAACATGTAAATTACTAACAATTATCCAGGCATCTACTGTATGTCTGAGCCAAAATACTGAATGCTAACGAAACAATGAATGTAAAGTTCATTGTAAGGTGATAATACAATCCCTATGCATTGTACAGTCTCAGTTGGAGAGATCATCAGTCTCATCACCTCTGAGTCTTTCCAGAGCAAATGAACATCTTCAGTTTGATCACCATTACATGATAAAGGGAGGTATTGGGTCTAATGTCAGCTTGAAGGCTTGTAACTCCCGTGAATGAGACAAAGTGTTGTACAGAGCCTTGGCATGGCCATACAAGGAGAGAAATCATTGGCAAAGATGCCTTCAGTTCCTTCATTTTTTTAGTTTCATATTGACTAATTAATAAAGGTTTATAGTTTTCTTATATTTATTAAGAATGTTTTAATCTATATTACGCAAAGAAATAAAGAAAATCTTGGCTGTAAAGTACTTTTTGAAATGATTGTCCGAATTGCTTTGATCCAAAAAGGCCAGGGTAAAGAGAGTCAAAAACCACAATCAAAATACATAACATACAATTTTGTATATGATAAATGTTTTGAAGTTATAATATCACATTTGGAAAACCTTGACATGGCTTTTATCAGAAATGTTACGAAGAATGACCAGACAGACAACAGAAATGTGTGATAAATATCAAATTTATTTCATTAAATGTATGGGTGAAGGGTACTTCAGAAACACTTTTTTATATATTGCATGGAATGCTCTTAACATCCCGATAGCAATGAATAGATTAAATGCTTTGACAATAAATACATTAAAAAAAAAATCATCTGTGCAAGCCGTGGCGCTGTAAAAAGCACGACCAATCATTTTAGCCGGCCCGGATAAAGTAACTGGATGGCCTACCTGCCTGTCAGCCTTCCATCTGTTCACAAACTTATCTCATGCTCCCATTGGTCATGTGTGCGTTCGTGTGTGTTGGAGGAGGGGCTCTGTAAGGAAGTCTGAAGGAAGGGGCAGATTTTTTTTGGCTGTGTACTTTCAAATTCTAGTGCACTCGAGCTGGTTTCTCCATTCTTACCTACCCTACCTTTAAGGGCTGAATGTTAAAGTAGCCTTGACTCTGAAACAACAAGAACTTACTGCTCTGATCTCCTGAGATCCTCTAGCTTTTTTAAACAGATTTCAGATAAGAAAAGTATTTCTTTATTTTCATTGTCGAACAACATTCATGGTCAATGAAAGCATGTGTTCATTTCCACAGCTTTTTTTTTAGCTCTGTAGCACATTTTGGATCATTTTAGGTCAACTACCAGATCTTTATCCAATATTGAACAGTTACTTCCACCATGGTATATATCATGAGCATATGGTACTTCACCTTCATGAATAGACAGTTTAAAGCCACTCACATGTTCAAAAAAGACTTGGCGAAAAGCTAAAACATAAACGGTGTGAAATGTCCTGTAGTGCTAGAAAGAGGATTTGAAGGGTCTTAATGCTATGCTAAATATCTAAAACAGGCTCATAGACCTCTGACTGTATTTATTAAGTGTCTCTGATTTGTCGTTTTAAAATGTCCAAAAACCTTTTTAAAAACTAAGAGTAAAAAGATTTTTATGTAAAACTCACAATCCTTCTGAAAGACTGCGGAGAAAAGTGTTATTATAAACACCTATGCTGCATCTTGGTGTCCAGTAAAGTTTCAAACTCATCGATTCATCATTATTATCAGCGACTCCTGATTTATTTTCAGTCTTCTCTTCACTACCTTTCCACCTACTCAGTCTTTTCAGATGAAAGAACAGCTGTAAAGGATGTCATAAATTACACCCACTTGTTATGAGGAAGCTGTATAGCAGATGAGATTCAGTTGGGTCGGGAAGAATGTCATACACAGTGTAAAAGAAACACAATATGATTGAAAGACAAACAGTCAATCTTGCAAGTCGAATAAATATGTCTTACTTTTGTTTGGTGAAAATATGATCTTCTGTTTTTTTGGGCAAGCTATACTGTTAAAATACTTCCAAAACCTTCCCCTTCCAACAGTTACATGATCATACATTTGCATTTATGACATTTGAAAATGTTATTAATCATTGTTTCGCTACAATGGTTTATATTGTCTTTCTTTTTGACAAGTCTTCAAATCTGAAGTTGTGGAGAAAAAAAGTGCAAAAATGAATGTGTTTGTCTTGCTCGAGCAACTTGTTGCTCCCCTCCACACACTCCCCTTTTCCCCCGACAACTAATGGCTGATGGTAATTACATTTAATGAGATCATGGGGTCGTCTGTAGAGTGCACTTCTGCAAATTGCTCTCAGCGTGGGGTCTGAAGTTGGGATAAGGTAGGGGGCAACGAGGCAGTGGAGGAGTGTTTGCCCAGTGTTTGGGGGCCTGGGCCCACATAGGCTCTACCTGTCACTCAGTGAGCAGTGAAACATGTCATGCATTTGTCTGCCTTTGTCCTAATTTGTTTGTCTGGCAGAGATAACCACACAGAGGTGATGCTTGTCTCGTCTCTATTGTATGCAACCGTTGTCAGCCCATCACGTCCATCCATCTCCAGCCGGCCCCCTTTCTCCCCTCTTTCCCTTTCTCCCTGCTCCACGACTGGTCATTTTGCCACTATTTTCTAGCTGCGGGGGGTGACCCGGGCAATTTAGTTAATCCATTAACAACTAATTGTCTCCTCCTACCCTGTTTTTCTTTAACAAACAGCCCGGTGGGGGGGAAGTTTAGCCACAGTGACCTATAAAAGTCACTCTGGAAGAGGAGGCCACCAATGTCACTGCGTCGATCATTGTAGACTCTCTGCACATTTACTGGGACTTTTAAACTTTGGATTTGTATTTCTCATACTAAACAAGTGAATCATCTTTACTTTGAGTCACCTAGTTTTCAGTCTCACAAGCTTTTATTTCTTTTAATTTGTTGGTGGAAATGTTGGGCAATCTGAGGATGCTCTGCCTGTGTCTCTGCTTCTCATGGGCTGAAACTCGTATATGGGCCTGGATGCTCAACATGCCTCACGGCCCTCCGAAGGAGGGATCAAAAGCCCGAAGAGACAGCGCTGCTTTACCCAAAGCAACTACGGTAAGATACTGGATACTGTGCTACTTACTATAATGAAATTCAAACCTTTATTTAATCTTCTTAGAAATCGTAAGCGTTCTTTTGAGCTATTTCTGAGATATTTGTTATAATAGCAATACAGATCGATTTATTTAAAGGGGTAGTGTTGGTCAGAGCTTATACGCTTTTCAATTTTTTTGCTGTAAAATATTCTCAGAAAGCTCAGAAACTCATTGTTTAGAGAATATAGTAATAATCAGTGTTAACTCTCCCTACTAATATATAACTTGTGCTGTAAATTGTTAAAGACCATTAAGTCCAATAATTCCATGTTCAGGATTTTTACAAGTTTCAACATAAGTCTCTGTGAAGTTTTAACATTTCCCTTGTTTTTTCCCCCAGGCTGTGTGCGACCATGACAGGGCCTGTGGGCGTGGTTTCTCCTGCGATCGTCACTTTGGCCTTTGTGTTCCCCTACGAGGGGAGGGCCACTACTGTCGGAGGGATGCCCAGTGTGTCCGTGGACTCAGCTGCATGTTTGGAAAGTGCCACCGCAGTATTCCCAACGGACAAGAGGGTAAGAGTGCAAAAGCTAAGACTAATATGAAACATTAATAAATTGTCATTGTCAGTTTGGAGTTTCTAAACAACTGGATCTAAAATAAACTGATGTTTTCCTTCACCCAGGTGCCAGATGTAAAGTTGATAGGGATTGTGGGGATTCTATGTGCTGTGCTCGACACCACGGTGAGCAGGTGTGTAAGAAACGTCTGATCCGCAGCGAGAGCTGTTTTGTTCCCGATGGCGGCTTGGCATTCAGCATAAACCAGATTTGTCCATGTGATGAGGGGCTACTGTGTCGAAAAAACGGAGCTTCACTGCAAAGAGAGTAAGTACAGCAAATCAATCTTCAAATCATTTTAATCTTAAATGATTTACTCCAAAAAAAAAGACAAGGTTAAATAACCAAGGGCCTGTAGTGGTGATAATTTGTTAGGGAATTTGCACCACTTAATTAGAGCATAAAACCATGCAGGTACTGCGTATTTCGAGCCAGTTGTTTACATTTTGTAAGACTGGGACACAGCAAAGGTTTTTGGTATTGTGTTCATGAAAAGAATACTCAAAACAGTCACCATACACACGAATAAAACCTCATTTTTCGAAATGTTATCGGTTTACATTATAGTCCCAAAGTGCATTGCACAAAGGAAACGGGGGACCTATTCACAGCTGGAAAAAAGTAAAGCTAATAATTATGGATGTCATTAAAACAGCTCCAAGGACAGCTGAGATAAAGCAAAAAAAAAGAAATTAAATCCTTCGAAAAACATTTTTTAGACAACATTTGTGAAGTTTTATCGGCAGTTACATTCCAACGGCGCTGTTTTTATTTTGACGAGCATTGGTACACTTTTTGTATTATTTCCTTTTTGTATGGAAACTGTGATTATTTTTTACTAACAAGCTTGATAGGAGTAATGGGTATTTCGAGGACCAATGTTTCTTTATAATCTGAGCAACATGTTTCTCAAACATGCTTGAAAAAAATTCAGACATATTGTTTTTTAAGATGATAATAAATTACCTGTTTTCTTGTTTTAACCACATTTTGTTTGTCTTACAGGATAGATTTTATTTACCACCCAGAACGATCAAGTTGGACCTGCCAAGTTCCCAAATCCTAAAGCCAGCATTATCTTTAAAGCTATTTATTGTGTAAATATGTTGTATATGGTTGTATATTTAAAAAAGTGTATGTTTTTCTAAAGATAGATTTCTTATTTGAGTCTTACAGCAAGGATGTTTTTATTATGATTTAATTTTGTAATTGTTGACAAAAGCACTACTATATCTAGCTTAACAATGCCATACGTTCCCTTCATCATGCATTAAATGATCTTTGATTAAATCTATTTTAAGTGTCTGTTAGCATTTGAATGAAAAAATAAATAAAAAATGTTATAAATAAAGAGAATTTTTTTTGTACTGAAAACACTTCATTTTCAAGCTGCACCGATGGCCCATAATCAATAATCATACACATAAGAAAATGTATAGAATAAAAGGTTTTGCTGCTCTCTTGTGGTGAACATACACCTAGAAGGTTTATTTGATGGTAATTATTACAAACACAATACAAGACTTTTGCCACCTACTTTAATCTAGTGTTAGTCCAATGACTTAACTTTGCTTCAAAACTACATAGAAAAGCGTAGCTCAAGATAGTTTTGATACTTTTCCCCCAATGTATTATATTCATAATCTATTAGTTGCTGAATTTAATAAAGATGTTTGTGACATCTTTCAAGAAAGTTAATATTTGATACTCTAAATATGCAGTGTCACTTTGAAATTTAAAAGGGACTGAGCCTTTTTTTGTTAAGCATGCAGGGTAACATAAAAAGGAACCAACCAAAAAAAAGGCGCTGTAAAGCTAGCTGTCTCCTGGCCCGTTCTAAGATCGGTATCTTCCTTACCGACTCCCCTGTCGCTCTATTCAGATGCTAATTCTCTGCAGCTTGCCTCTTCAATTGCGGGCTGACTTGAATTGTTCTATGAAGGACATTAGTGTCTAACCTTTTCTGCTATCGTTTTACAGCTCTCACCATTAAGTCTTTGCAAGGAGTTATTAGATCCTGTGAAGTTAAGTGCATGTCAAAACAGCATATATTTAAAGCGTTATTAGTGCATTTGAGGCATACTATCTAACTTTTCCCCTCCCTTGAGCAACTTCAGTTACCAGCTGTTTGAATTTCTTAAAAATGGCTGATTTAGCAAATATATCAAACCATGAAAAACTGGGATCTGAAATATGACATCCATCTTAAGCTACTGAGGCTGTAGGCAGAATGATACACGCAATACAAATTATGTAAACAAGCCATGAGAACACGCTTTACACACATACCTGATGTTGGCGACACAAAAGAGATAGCTTATCGCACAAGACTAAGAAACCCTATATTACTGAATGGTGTAAAACACAGGCCTATCATCTCCACTCTAGAACACTAGTCAGTAGTGTACTGTATGCCTGCTCTTATCTGAGCTGCCATCTCTTACAGAAGGTATCCATACATGTCTGTTTGCACTATTTAGCTACTTAAATGCTTCTCTTTTTGTCCAAGAGGACATAAACAAATGTATTGCAAAGCTTTTTTATGTGTCTCTTGTAAAACATATGTTGTATCTCAAGAGATATATGTTAAAGGGATAGTTTAATGGCTCAGGCAGCCGTCGTTTAGCTTAGATTAGCATAAAGACTGGAAACAGTGGGACACATCTTGCCAGGCCATGTCGACCTACCAGCACATCTGAGACCCCGTCCACACGGAGACGAGAATTCGATATCAAAAAAGTCTTCCATCCACACGGAATCGGCTCAAGAAACGTGTCTGTACACACGAGACCGCTCGACCCGCTGGAGACGCTGTATTACATATGCCGAGCATGGTTGCCATGGTTGCCTGGTTGCCCTTCTATTTATTCTCTGCGGTGGATTTAGCAACATGTAGTTCATGTAGTTCTCCATGTCCACTTGTTGCTGATGGTTGTGGTAGAGGAGCTGTAGATTTTGCACTAACATCTGTATCATAGCCGTTATCGTTATCTGCGTTTCTGTGTCGGCCTCGTGTGGACGAACCGTCTATAAGTCAGACAACTGTAGTGGATACAACCCGTTTCGTCTCCGTGTGGACGGGGTCTAAAACTCACTCCTTAACCTTAAAAAAAAAATGTGTGTCTGGGTTTATTTGTTGTTCAACACAAGAAAGTCAGTGGTCCCAGCCAAGAAATAAACCCAATTAAAATAGCAGGTTATCCATTTTATAATATGGTTTCATTGTTTAAAATAAATAATAACTCGTTAATTTCTGAGCTTGATAGGTGCAAGTCGCTGGATTTTGTTCCCTTTTGGACAGAACCAAGTAAGCTGTTTCCGCCTTTCAGTATTTTGCTATGCTAAGCTAACCGGTAGTAGCATATACATTGATCTTCCTTTTTACAATGGAAACTGATTGAGAATATTTCCAAGATTGAATATATGAACAAACCATTTTTTACAGCACTTTGACATGGATAAAACTAAAATATACTGTAGCATTTTAAAAATAGACCCTTTTTACACAAGAACATTCTATAAGCTCAACATTGAGCTTAAAGTCCAGTATCTGCCACACTGAAGATGCTCGTTAAAAAGTGAAATACATTAATCTCGAAAGTCATAAATGTAGGCTGTTCATCGAAAACACTTTTTCCTTTATGCCTAATTCTAGAAAAAGTTACTTTAAGCCCTCTGAGAGGTAATCCTGAGAGACGCTGGTCATTTAAAAGTGAATGTCTGAGCAGCACAGAGAGCTTTTGTGAGCAGCCTCACAAAAGAGCTCTTAAACCTGTAAGGGGGGAGAAGTTGAGATAGGAAAGAATGGGGGAGAGTTGATTACACTCACCTGTGATGCTATAAAACCTCCTGAAGATGTCAAGATGTTATAGAAGCACTCATGCTGTAGTTTGTTGAAGAGCCATGAAGATACTTTGACATCAGACTTTTCAAATTTTGAGTCAACTCAGACTTTTTTCTTTATTTTTACAGGTGAGTCTCTTTTACAATGACAGATTGAAATAATTATTTATTGAATATTCTGTCTATAAATATTTTTGTTAAATCTATCTGCAGCATCACAGCATGGCTTCTGTGGGTGCATTGTTAATGCTTTTACCTGTTGCGTGGACATGCTCTCCCCAAAAAGCAGGTAACATCTTATTTATCACATAACATCCACAAATATTCCTGTGGATCAAAGATTGTTCAGGTTCATTGGAAGTTTATTGTAAGATGTAACCCTTATCATACTAAATCTTCAGATCTTTAGATCCTCCATTCGGATCAGGAAAAAAAACGTTTATTGGAAAAAAGAGTAAATGGAATGAAGTCAATTTGTATATACAGAGTAGAAGAAGCAGCAATAGAAATACTAGAATGACAATATTAAGTTAATATTCCTAGTTTTAACTGAATTCAGTTTCAGGCTAAATATAAAAGTGTTTAAGTGATGATGCAAATTATTATTAACAAAGTGTGTCTCTATGATTGTGTCTTATTTCAGACTACGTGATGGTGTCATGTTTCCCCAACGCCATCATTGCCAACGTCCCGGAGTGTCCCTACGGTTGGGAGATCGAACAGCTGTCCCTGGGTGGGGTCTGTTACTCTGGAATACACAGCCCAGGCTACTACCGCTTTATCATCCCAGACCTGACTCCCAAAAACCACTCGTACTGCGGCACGCACTCTGAGGTGAGACACTATTAAAGTTACAATACCTCTAGTACCGATAAGTATGGTGATAGTTGTTGTTTTCTTGCCCAGTGGTAGTCTGCCAGAAGCTGTCACAATTTGACTTTGTAACCATGTTCAAGAAAAATCTTTTACGCTACAATTTATAGATCTTGATCAGTTTAAGCTATATATTTTTACCAGAATTAAGATTTTCGGTCATCAGACGTCTGCATCCTAATCTATTATAAAAACAAGCTGAGCAAACAGCATCAGAGAACACAGATGTTTGAAATGAAACCATGAGAAGCTTATAAAGACAACAACTCCCAATCTCAATGTTTCTTTAGTTTTGATTGAGAGACCCCTGTTGGCAGAAATTACAAATTGTACATTTAAAAAGTCTCGTTTCAAAAATGTAAATTATAATTTTGTCTTTCTAATTTGTATTTTTCACAGTACATACCTGGAAAAGACCCTAAGTACATTTTCTATAACTCCATTGTGTCCAACGACACGTCGCTCACGGTCAGAAACCAGCCGGTGAACTACAACTTCAGCTGCATGTACCGAGCAGCCTACCTGGTTAATAACGCAGTGTTCAGCCAAAGGTAAGCATCGATACACGACGCAAGGCGACATCTGTTACCGTGCAGACGATGAGTGCATTCTAACCCAATGACTTGCAGTGTTTTTACTAAACCCTCTGCTTTTTTCAGAGTGGCAACAGTTTATGTCAACAACGGGAGTTTAGGCACTTTTAGGTCACAGTTGTCCATGACTGTTTTCACGGTGAGTAGTTGTTCACAGATTTAGTTTCTCCAGTGGCAGGTTATAGTCATTAGATACATGCAAATAAAAGATTGTCAGGCACGGTCAAATAAAAAAATAAAACATACAGTATATAAAATAAAAATATATATATTGTAGAATTCAAAGTTCCTGTATGCCAAAGATGCTCCCTATGTGATCGAAACGTCTGAGATCGGCTCTGAAGTCTTCATTGGCATCGAGGCCAAAGGACTAAGTAACAGGTATATAACACATTTCAACATTTTCCTGACATCTAGTTTGTGTTCCATACAGAGTGGATACTTTATATTATCATTTACTGAACCTCTCAGATTCAAAGTTGTGATAAACAACTGCTGGGCCACGCCGAGTCCATACTCAACAGACAAGAAGAGGTGGAGTCTCATCATCAGCAGGTACCCTTGCGCCTCACTAAGGACTTTTTTTTACATCCCAATTTTGTTTCAAATGTTGGAAGTTTAACTTCAGCTCCTAAAGAAAAAATTTAATAATCTGTATGATTGGGAGTATGGCCATTAGAGCTTAAAATAACGCAAACTTTTATATCAGACTTTTAATCTTTTTTTATTTTCTTATTTGCTTGTTAAAGGTGGGGTAGGTAAGTTTGAGAAACCGGCTCGAGATACACTTTTTGTTATATTCCATGGAATGCTCTTAACATCCCGATAGCAATGAATATCTTAAGTGCTTTGACAAAAAATCCATACAAAAATGTCATCTGTGGAAGCCGTAGTACTGGCCCGGCTAAAATAATTGTATGGCCTACCTGCCTGTCAGCCTTCCATCTGTGCACAAACTTATCTCGTGCCCTCGTTGGTCATGTGCGCGTTCGTGTGTGTTGGAGGAGGGGCTCTGTAAGGAAGTGGCATATTTTTTCCGGTTGTGTATTTTCAAATTCTAGCGCACTCGAGCTGGTTTCTCCATTCTTACCTACCCCACCTTTAAGCAAACTCAGCCCGATTCAGCCCTGTTTGTTGGCCTCAATAGAACCACGATATAGTCGGGCCAGAAAAAAGGTGAAAAAGTAGCCCCGGGCCAAAACTAGGCCAAGTGGAGGCGCAATCAAAAAAAAAAAAAGATCTTTTTATTTTGAAGGCCCGATTTTCTAACGCTGTGCATGCAGTAGGCGTTGGACTGGAAGTACCGGAGACCATAAACGGTTTTGAAAACTTCTGTCAAGTAGTGATCATCTTCTCAATAAAACATCTTTGCTGATGGTTTTTCGAGTCTTCTGGCCAATCAGAATCAAGATTGTTGCCGGAAGTCCCCACGGAGAATAACTTTGCGGTAGAACTACTCTTTATACATCCATGGGTACAACTTCAGATAAAAATGAACACATAATGAAATATGACCCCCAGTTTGATGATTGACAGGTCACAGAACAATTTGATCTGTGACATCTAAAATCTACCCTACCCACAATTCACACAGACAAGTTCAGCTGTCAGAACAAAGTGAAAAACAAACAACGGCATAAAATATTATTAAAATGTCGGGTAGTAATAGATTTATTTATTTTCTTCTCAGAGTGTACCAGAATGTGTAGTTTATATGTTAGTATTTCTAAAAAACTCTGGGGGAGAATCCCCCAGACCCCCTACTGGGGTTTGGTTTTCAGCATGTGTGCCTTTTTATGTTATACAGTTCAGCTTTGATTCCATCATCTCATTAAACCTTTTTTAAAGCATACTTTAGTTCTGTGAAGGGATATATGCCCTGTATTTCACTTTAATTAATATTGTATGCTGAAAAGCGTATATATTACAGCACGATTTCTTGTTGAATAGATTTGAGTGGTTCAAAATGTCGGGTCGCGATTTATTGACAAAGGAAAAAGTGGGTCCCGAGGCCTGACCAGTTGAGAACCACTGTTATAGAGCATTGCAGTGTTTGATTTAACTCATCCAAATCAACGTTGTTGTTAATAATTGCCATATTCCTGACTGTTACAAACGTTGTACACTGAAAAAACTGAAACGTTGACTATAATTAAATGTATTATGTCACCAGATTTCACATAACTGTGTAATGTTAGTTGAAAGCAATAATATTACATTTAAATAAAAAAGTATTAGGTTCAACTTAATATTATTGCTAACCTAATATAGTTGTTTGAAATGTGTTGATAATGCATTTAATTAAAGTCAACATTTCAGTTTTTTCAGTGCAGTGAATCAGGTCTTAAGTAGTTAGAATATTTACCCCAGTGAGGGTTGATTATTATATTAATCTTTAATATTGGTATTTCTGTTTTTCCTTTTTTGTCAATTTTCAAAAGTGTGACACACTGTTCAAGTCCCCTTCTCCCTTAGAAATACAAGTGAACTTAAATAAACTCATTTCTCCTAGGTCAGTCAATGGTTTTTGATGTACTAATACCTCTGATGAGTTTATATGATGTTTTAAAGTGTAGTAGTTGAATGTAAAGGAATCTCTTCTCCATTCAGGTTCAGCAGTACTGTAGGTAAAATGTTGTTTATTTTCCAACAGCTGTTCCTCCGACAACACTGTGACTATTTTTGAGAACGCCAAAGACAGCCGCTCCACGTTCAAGTTCAACTCTTTCCGCTTCCAACGGCTGGAGAAGGTTTCCACCGTCTGGCTGCACTGCGAGGTCCAGGTCTGTGATGGAGAGAGGCTCGTCTGCCAGCCAGTGAGTACAACACCTTTAGATAATATCAAACCTTAAACCACTGGGAAGTCTTTATCTATTCCTTTCCTGTTCATACATTTCAGAGAGAAACATTTTCTTTTGATTACATTTACATTTATAAGCATTCATTTTGCAGACACTTTTGCTTAATCCATTACAACATTCCTCTTTTTATTTGAAACAGCTTAAAAAAGAATTGACATACATGATGAATCATATCATAGTGAATATTTGAATGCATAATGTATACTTTTATTTGAATATTTATTTCTAAGTATTCTTAGATTAATTTGACAATTTAAACTTAATTTTCCTACTCGTGACTTTCCTAAAGGCCCCCTGCTCGTCCAGAAGTTTGTTAGCAGAGGCAGAACCGAGTGGGGGGGTCCTTACTGCCGAGTTCCACCTTAAAGGTATAGTACGCCATGTTGCCTATACATGCTGAGGTATTTTGAATATTTTTAAATATTAGAACCCTTTTAATTTAGAAAATCAAACATCCCAGTGAAGTTAGAATAAGTAAATACAGGTTTTGGTGCTGGAGGACTTAATCAAAGCCAAATGTAGCATTGTTGTTCCACTTCTTTCAAATAAAGAGACTAAGAACCCTGACTTTCCCTACAATGTACGTTTTAAGTTGTTGATTTAGTTTTTTGTCACTACTGTATACGTTTTTATTTTGTATTCTGATTTTCTTGTATCTCCTGACAGGTATTAATTCCTCCAATAATGGACACCTAAAAGGTAAAACACATGTGATGCAATGATAACTATGATTGAAAAGTATTTAAATAATTTTCAGAGATGTAGAAAGGAATTAAAAAATACTGATATTTCATGTTTTCAGTTCCCTTTTCAAACATTGTGTATTTTTTGTGTTTGCTAAAATGCTGTTTCAAAGCCTTCAATACAATACCAGAATTGAAATTCTGGTAGAAATAGGTGTTTCATTTATATGTTGACAATGAAGTCATAAAATGTTAAAACTTAGGGAGGAGAAATCTGAGAGGATACACACTCTAGCTAAGCTAGCTACATCTAATCTTGTTGAAGGTTGTTTCTCTTTCATCGTCCTCTTATTTCTCTCTCATCGCCATTTGATCTGGTCTCTATGTTCTTTTTCCTCTACAGGCACTTCACTTTTCATCCTGCTGGCTGTCTTCATAAACACATGTTGTAATTTAGTAAATGGATCAAGAATGTGGTAAAAGCTTGTATTCACGTCACCCCACACTCAAATGAAAGGACATTCTCACCATCTCACAGATGTTATTTGTATTTAGCCATGGATACTCTATTAACATGTCACATAAATTACTTCACTGCTCTCTCCAATAAATATTAAATGACATTTTGGAAAATAAGTGATCCTTGTCCCTTTTGTTTTTAATTATGAGTAACCTTTTAAAGGTCCCATGACATGGCCATTTCTACTGATCATAATTCCATTGTTGAGGTCTACTAGAATAGATTTACATTGTTTAATGTTCCAAACTCACTTTGGTTTCTCATACAGCATCTCTGTACAGTATAGTATGTGTATTCACTCTCTGTCCTACACGCCTTGTTGGAGTTCCTGCCCCCCCCTCCCTATGAGCCCACTGTGCTCTGATTGGTCAGCTCGCCCACTATGTTCTGATGAGTCTACCACCGTTACAGTGGAACATCAGTGATTATGTGTTAACATGGCGTTTGTTAGCAACCAGAAAATGACACCAGTAATGACAAACAGATGAGAATGCTGCGTGGGGTCTGGGTGCGGTGTTGGTGGGACGTTGCTCTCTGCTCTGCTCCGCTCCGCTCCGCCCTTTGAGGCTTGAGGAGCGATAGTGTGAGCTGTATTACTGGTGTCGTTTCCTGGTTGCTGCATGGGGTCTGCGAGACAAATAATATTTATTCAATTCCAATAAATCTACCCAGAATAAGTGTGAATGGATTTATTGAAACATAATCATTTTGATTTCATACAGCACTGTTGAGTCTGATTACACTTTATGTGTTACTGTTTTCACTCCTCAAACCATATTGGGATTAGAAGCAGTGATCATTTTTTGTATGTAACAGAGTCACAAAGACAAAAAAACCAAAAGCATTTTAAAATCCATTGTTACAAAATCACCAGTGTCCCAAGTTGTACATAAACTACTTTAAATAAAAAAAAAGCAAGACAGAGTAAAAGTATACTGTTTTTTAAATTACTTCTCTTGTAACATGTTAAATATATTAAAGTTATGTTATACTAATAACAAAGCTTTATCTATTCATTCCTTGTTTGTCATATTAAGACATCATATAAATATATTTATATATATACAATTGCAATAATAAATATGTCTGTTGTCAGAATTCCTGACGTGTCAATTAATATCAAAACAAGCAGGACCTCTTTACTTTAGCATTGAATCAAATTATCCGGTGTAAAAGTGTTATCTATCTAAATCACAGAGTATTAATATTAAAAGTATAATCAGCAGGAAACAAAAACAAATCTGATCTAGTATACAAGATCTTCACTGTTTAAATAAATAAATAATATATATAGGCTAGATAGATACATTTATAATTACTCTATTCCCTTTTAGCATTTTGTCTTAATAAGTCCTCTTGCATTCTGTGATACCCACCAAAAAGTGCTTTGTAGATATCCTTTATCCAAAAGTTCTGTTATTCTCTACATGTCTACTCTAGTCATCATAGTTTTTGTCAGGGTTGTATGGGCCCGTTTCTCAGCGACTCTGACCATTCCTAGTTTCTGGAAAGATCACAGATACATTTGAAAATACAACACTGATTTTCATACAATACTACATTCATATTCAATGGGTTTATCATAAAAAGGGATGTGCGTTAACTGTACCTCTGTTTGTTGTTTCAGATTATTAGCGTGTGGAGAGCTGTGAGCAATAAGAGGAGGATTAAATCCCTGTTTGCTCAGCAGCCAGTAAGTCTTGTGAGATCCTTTACCCTGTCATGGACCCAAACACACTGGTTAAAAACATAGGATTCACATGCTATTGGAGAAATATTACGACTCTAGTCACCTTCATTTCTATTGCTCCTCTTTCTTCCAGCTCAAACGAACCAGCCTGGAACAGAATGTCAGCAGTGCACTGAGATATGTGAATCTTCAGGGCTGTAAAACATACAGAAGAGAGTGACACACATCTTAAAAAGTACACTTTTAAGATACAAAAATATAGACATTTTAAAAGTTAATTTCAAGTCAAATGTCTGTGACTAACAAGACTATGCTAATGTTGGCATATTCTTGTTATGTTAGCATGGTCTTGTTAGTCTGGTGTTTTCCCGGTTTAGCAGGCCTGTTAGCATGCTAATATTAGCTGATACATTTTTGGAGATATGCAGTGATAAACCAACCAATTGTTTGACTTGATGCTGCTATAAGAAAAGTCAAAGGATCAATAGACTCATAATGAGTCATCTTTTTGCACATTAATAACAGACAACTTTGTATATTTGCATCTGCGAACTTGAGACTTCAGTTCACTCACGTAGGCTGTTGCTTTCCATGCGAGACGCAGTGTTCACCGTGTCGCCAAAGAGACAGTAGCGTGGCATAGTGGTGCCTACCACTCCAGCAACCACTGGACCTACAACAAGGTTCTTGTATTTATGGGCTCAAAATTATCCAAATGTCAATTATATTATGTAAAAACAGATGCCACGTGTATAGAACAACAAATTAATTAAAAGGAAACGTAAATCCTGAATACTGTTGGTTGATTGTAAGAACTACATGTCTCTTACCAGAATGTATACCAATGCGGATTGCAAGCGTCTCATTGGGCATATGGTGGATTTTGAAGACTTTGATGGCTCCCAGGAAATGCAAAGCCATTGTAGATATCTCCAAAGCGTGCTGATTGCCATTGCTGATGGGTAGACCACTGGCTACCATGTATGCATCACCAATTGTTTCCACCTATAGCAAAGATGATAGTCTCAGTGGAACTAACAATAGAAAGCTGTTCCCTGCTAAAGAACCAATGTGCAATTTAATGAAAAAAAATCTACATTTCATAGTAATAGTTATTGGGTAACATGCTTGATTGCCTTCTTGCTGAGACAAAGAGGATCAAAACCACTCATATTTCCGCGGTAAATGTGAAGCTACAGTTTAGTTTAGTTTTATTAAACATATTTATGTCAGGGAAGATGTACAAAAATACATTGAAGGAGCTCCTATCATGCAAAATGCATCATGTCTTTAATACATAGATATGTGTCCCCGGTGTGTAATGCAACTCTCAAAGTGTCAGAAAACAAAACCCTCTCTCTTTTCCTGCTTAGCCAAATCTCTAAAAACGGGGATACAACGGAGCTGATCCAGATTTGCAGCCAATATTACGTAATATCAGAAATGTGGGCTGGCTTTATGTCCACGGCCCTATCAGAAACAATGCGCAACGTGTTTTGGAAGTAATATGGTCTTTATTTACATGAGCAAGCATCGCTAACACTCAGAGCTGACACTGTACTGGAGAGAGTATGTGTAAAAAAGCAGGATAAAAAAAGGTACTCGGCCACCTTGTGGTAAACCCGCAAGAAAAAAAGCATTTGAGATCCATACTGTTTCCGAAATAATCTTTGATGTGGTTTTGAACATGATATGGCGTTTAATCACGGCAGCATTTAGCTGACAATCTCTCGGTAGAATTCTCCTGTATAAGCTCCCCTAGAATGGGTGATCTGTTTGGTATTTTGAGCAAAACACTTCATAGACATGTTTTTTTATATATTTTTATATATCTGAGACTTTAATATATGCCTTAAAATAGTATAATAAGAGACCTTTAATAAAAATAAAGGATGCTTTGTTCTAGATTTAGCTAGCTTACTCTGTTGCATCTCCCTGGCACGCCTTAATTACAATGTTGATGCAATTTTTTTCCACAAATAGATACATAAATAGGGTAGGTGACGTCACAGAGACTAAACCATTATTCATACAGTATTTGATTTCACCAGGCCAGCTGGGTTCACCTGTTTCCAGTCTTTGTGCTAAGCCAGGCTAACCAGCTGGTAGCTATGCCTTCATTTTTGCAGAACAAAAATCGATTATGTTAATTTCCCCCCAAAGAATAAAACATATTTTCGCTTAAAGCATATAACTTCAGCATATCATTTAGACAGCAGGTCACAGAGCCAACACTTTGTGAGTTTTCTTCTTCACTCAATGCATACAGCTGAATGAGAAACTAAAAGTGCTTTGCATGACTTACTTTATAGACATCGTACAGCTTGATGACATCATCAAAGAGGCTGTAGAGGTCATTGAGGAACGTCACCACCTCCATCGCAGAGCTGACGGAGCACATTGAAGTGAAGCCCACGATGTCGGAGAAGAAGACGGTAACCATGCTGTAGCTCTGTGGCTCCACCGACTTCCCCGCCATCAACTGATCGGCAATAATCCTGCCATCAAAGAAGCACCAGCACTGAGAAGGTGAGGGATGGACGTCCATTTAACTTTTGTCATGTGATTCAAATGTATCATTTTGATATGTTACCTTGGTAACATGGTGGAGAGAAGCTTATCTGCACGGATCTTCTCCGCCGTGAGCTGATCGGTCCTCTCCTCCACCACCTCCTCCAAGTGATTTGCATATTTCTCCAACTTTTCCACCATACTATCCAGTATATTCGCATGACTACAGTACAGAAAATAATCACAATCCTTTAAGGAATTTTCAGGTTCAGTTTGTTCGTTTGTGATTCATTTTTTTCAATATTCATTCTCATTTAAAAAAATCTTGACATAAGCAGATGGGCATTTTAACCATGTTTGCTATTGAGTCCTTGAAGGAGAATTTACCTGAAAAAAAAAATGTTTAGCCTACGTGTAGCACTATTTATTTATTGTACTAGATTTTTTGGCTGTGATTTGCAGTGTTGGGATTGTCGGCCACAGAGGTATTTCTGTTCACTGAAATATAATGGAGCTGGAAAGCACTCTAAATAAATGTTCTCATAAACAATGGATGGATTATCTTGAGTAAAGAGGTAATCAATTCCTGAAAAAGACATTGCTGTTGAGTGTTTTAAAATGTGCTTTGTCGTTTTACGCACCACAAGCCGATAGCCATCTAGTTCCATTATATAACAGAGAAGAAAGATAACCATGGCCGATATCTCCAACGCTTGGCTACTCACACCTAAACAATCTAGATAGATAAAAACACTACAGCTTTAAGAACAATATATGCATTACCTTCAGTTAAAGCATTGCACATGTATTCAGTCACTACAGTTATTTTGAAGCAGAAAAACCAAGTATATCCAAGGTCGACATATTACATACGGCAGACAGGGATAACCTTTTATTTTCTCACAGCCTTTTGGAAAGTATAAGGTAAGACGAAAAAGGTCTGTGTGTGGCCTGACCTTTCTGGGCTTATGTTCCTCAGCTCTCTCCGTATAGATGAAAACGGCGGTCGGCGGTCAGGGTTCTCATTCCAGCAGGCTTTCAGCACTACGTTTATTTTCTCATCACACAGCATATCACAGAGTACTGGGCGGAGGGGTTCCCCTTGGAAAGGCGTCCGCAACTGCATAATAATCTCTGAAGAAAAAAGGTAAAAATTGGAATCATCGTAGTGTTTGAATTTGAAAATGAATTGATATGCTTTTATCATGGTGACCTTTGGGCTCCAGGTTGATGTCCTGATAAGGGCCAGACTTAGCATTGTACATGAGCTCCCACATGATGATGGCAAAGCTGTAGATGTCAGCTTTGGGCGTCCCATTGACCTGAAGACCGAGATGTCTCAGAAGCTCGGGGGCTGTCCAGTAAATCTCTACAAAAAAACAAATCCCCTTGCAGGTGTTACCTCCCTTTTATGATGTGTTCAATGCTGTTAAAAATGTAAAATATGATTACTAGGCATTAGAGTGCACCCACTGACCTTCATGAACAGGATTTTCCAGTGGGACAAACTTCTTTTGGTTCCCATATTTAAACTCCCACAGGCCAAAGCCTGTGAGTTTGACCTGGAGTCGACTGTCCACCAGACATGTGCTGGGCTTCAGGTTCCCATGAAATTTCAGGTTACTTTTGTGAATAAACTCCATACCCTAAAACCCAGATAAACAGATTCAAGTGATGCATTTTCGGTACAAATAAAAAACAACCTGTTTACATTTCAATGAATTGTCTCACATTGACAATGTCGTAAGCAAAAGACAGCTTGAACATCGTATCCAGGTCAACATCTGACTTCATAAGATCCTGCAGAAATCAGGGAAGTTAAATATATAATACACAATAACAATCACAGGGTCACTAAAGACACAAATGCAATATTGACTTACCCAGGCTTGTTGTTGCTCAATTTTGTCATGTGTAAAACAATGCTGATATGAAAGTCATAATCACATAGTACGCCTTATGTTAGTTTAAATCAAGCTGGAGTAGATTATAAATATTTGAAATAATTTTAGCGCTGATAAATAACCAAAAGTATTAAACAGAATAAGACAACCCCTTGTTATACTGTAGGTGATTTTCTACCCTTTGGGTTAATCCAGTATGGCTTTGGCTCTATATTGACTAACATTAACTAAGATAAATGGGGCAGCTTTAATGTTCCAGTTCTGCTGTGATGTAAAGTATGAAATAGAAGTGTGTACACTGACCTTCAGACTGCCTTTCCTGCAATACTGGATGATCAAACAGACATTGGGTGACACGATGCAAACACCAAAGAACTGAACCAAGTTCTCATGTTTCATCTCTTTCATCTGTCTTAAAGAGTTTTACACGGGTTAGACACAGTATGGAATTATCAGGGCTACTAATGTGTCCTAAAGAAAAGCATTTCAGCATTAAAAGGTTAACACATGTTCTGTAGAGAAATAAGATAAATATGTTTCTTTTTTCGCCTAAACACTAGTTATTACTTGTTATAGAAAAAATTAATATTTTTGAACCAGGACAACATGAGTGACTTTACCGTATTGAACTCTGCGATTATTGAAGGTTTCCCGAAATGCGAGCTAATGTTGTTCTTGAGGTACTTGATGGCCACTTGATTTCCCTACATGGAATTCCATTACATACATTAAGGAAATCACATATATTAAGCAAACGGTCACAGTACAGTATGCTCATTTCAAACTCTGGTACCTGGTAGAGACCTATGGTGGTGTAGATGTGTTCTCTCACTGGCTTGTCCCTCATGCTGTTGTTGGACAAATTAGAGTGAGAGCTGTTGCTCTCTCTCTGACTGGCCGTGGTGCTCAGAGATAAACCATGAAATCCCTAGAGGACACACACAGAAGAAGCCTGTGAACAAAAGCTAAATGTAGACATACACAGATGTATGCTCATTCTCTATCTGTTTCAGTGCTCATACAGCGCATCATACCTTGATGATGGTGATGTCGCTGTAGTTGATCAGCCACCAGCGGGAGCCGTCCAGCCTCGTCTGGAGACGAAACTTCTGCAGAACTAGGACTCCGATGCACAAAACTGCCAGAATACCAATGAGGGGGAAGCCCACGAGCAGAGCCAGCAGGGCGATGTCTGCACCCCATCAACAAGGGACATGATGATGCTGGTTAGTATGGTTTGTTTCAAAAGTGGTCTTTAGCAAACATAACATTTAGATGATTGCTGAATTTACTAGATGCATATTCTACTACTCTTACCATTAATGAGCCATTCACAGAACTCATTGTTGAACCCGCATTCTGGTTTGTCAGAGGGAGGTCCTGCTCCTGGCCAGACCACAGAAGCAAACATAGACGTTGGCCTGAAATGAAATATTTTTTGGTGTGATATCCCCTAATTGTAATCATGAAAACAAATGTGAAATGATTTGATGTATTTAGTTTTATACATATTTTACCGGACATCTTTGGTCTGACTATCGAAATTGAGGATGGATACAAACTTGGTTTGGTCTCCCACAAGCTGCAGGTCATAAATGGAATAGTCCAAATTTCTCTCCCCCTCTTCGTCAAAATGGACTAGTCCAGAGGCCCCTGTAAAAATAATCCGCGGTGAAAAAAAAGAAACATATATACTTTACTTAACATTTCTATTTTTTGCTACATTTCAGAGGCAAGTATTCTTTTTACTCTACAAAACATAATTTAGTTTTTATTTGAAAATAGACATTGTACATTCAGAAAAATGTAAATGTACCCGAGTTTAATAAAATAAAGACGTAAATTATTTATATTATATATATTTATATTTTCGAGCTGTAGTTACCTGTACTTTCATAGATTTTATAAATCATAAATAAACTGATAAATTACATATATACAGATTTGGATACCTAGCAAAACAACAATCATCTCTGGTTTCCATATCCATACTCCTCCCAAAATAATACAATAATAAGAGCAAGTACCGTACTAACCATTAAATCGAATGTTGTTTTTATTTTTTAATCTCCGCAGGAGCTCCTTTCTGTCTCGAGGGTCTTTTCCATCTTTGAGAACTTCCTTCAGCCCCATGGCGTAAAGAAGCACTGCGTCGTGCAGGTAGGCAGCGTACGGGCTAACCTGAAATAACAGAAAATTAAACAATTGTATATGTGATTTTACTTTTTATCAGAAGAATTGGAAATTGAGTTGTTACAGCTCAGGAAAACATGGATGCATACCTCTCTTTCAGAAGACAGGTGGCTCTGAAACGGGTGTTCCTTAAGTCTTTGAAAAACTCGCTCAAAGAAGTCAAAATACTCGTAGCCATCGTAGGATTTCTGGCCAATGATGAAGGTCATGTCAAAAGCTCTGATGGCAGCTTGGTCCATCCTGTTGTTCACGGCATATTTCCACAAGTTATCCTGCTCAGGAAAGAGATTGATACAGTTCACATGGAAGAAAAATATAAGTTATTGTTGACAGCAGTTCATAATTGTTCTTTCCATTTCCAAAGCTTGTAGTCCAATTAATGGTGCGGGAGACTTTTACCTAAGCTGATTATGTGCGTAACTTTAGATTTCTACTCACCACACTGCCACTGACTTCAAAATGCTGCACCAGGAAGAACACATAGTCACCATGCATCAGACCCTGTCGCTCAGCCTCCAGCAACAGAGCCATGGAGTCCTCTGAGTTTGTTAGCACCACAATCACTGCATGGCAAAGGACACATTTACTGGTCAGAAATATGGTTATGCGTGGTTTGAATGAGCCTCGAACTATTTCCTTCTTACCTCTGGCCACTGTTGAGATTAACTTAACATTTCGGTAAATCAGCTTCTGATTGCTGGTGTCAAACTTGAGCGCAGCAGCTAGTTGGAATTTGGCTCTCAGGGGCTCCTCGATGGTTTTCCACAGAGCATCAACTTTGTCCCAAGTGTTCGATTCTAAGCCCCCTCCGATCATCGCCACGTGGCTCCATCCGAAGAACTCCAGGGTCTTTATCAGGACCTCCGAGCTTCTTTTAAGAGGCGGCACGACTTTGATATAGGAATCGTAGATGTCACTGTTGTCCATTTTAGCGGATAGACCCACAAATCCAAACATGGGGATGTTCCATGTCGATGCAATGAGACCGGTGACCTGGAAATAATGTTTTAAAAAGCTTTAGGAATCCACAAAAGACCTTTTTAAAAGTAATTTTCCATGAAAAGTACACAATCTACCTTGTTTCTCCTTAGAAACTGTTAGAAACAACGTCTTTCCATAGCCTGCACAAGGCAGGTTTGATGAAAATATACCGTACAATTCTACCACATTAAACCCGGTTTAGTGTTTACCTCAGCTATTTGAGTTGTTAAACAAACATATCAATATGAGATTTGTATGTTGATGTAGGGATTTTTGGAGGGCTTCCTGGTGAAATAATTGTAGAAGACACCATGCTGCTGCAGAGTATAAATCATGCAGAAATGGGAAGAAAACTAAGAACATACTGTACCAGATTCAGCACATCATATCAGTATTTTTTTCTCTTTTCTCCCATCTTTTGCATGATTTACAATCTACAGCAGCATGGTTTGAAAACATATGCCTTCCACTGAATGTGCTTCGGTTTGAGCCAGGTGTAACACATCTGTAAACCTTCACCATGAAGAGAATATGAAGAGAAGTGGATCAGATTCCAGTTTTACCCAGTGGTTAAATAAGTATTTAGATATTTTACTTACGGATAATTAGAAATATCACCATGTAATCATACACAACTAAAGAAAGAGAGGGAAAGATTAGAGATTTGCAGTGTTTAAAACCAGCCTCAAGCTTTGGCTAAAATTAGCACCAAAGGGTCACCACTAATATTTATCTTGTATTTATTATATTTCTGATACTGGTTCTATTTATTATCACACATTGATAGACATTGTTGAATGTAATGTGCTTGTTTTCTGTGTTTATCTTCCCAGGAACAACTTATGCACATCAGCTTCTTTCTAACTCTGGGGCAATTACTTTTAAATATACGCTGTCACTTTAATGAAGAAAAAGCAATAATGTTTAATAATGAACAATAAAACCAAATAAGAAATCGAATCCCTGCATTCACCATTAGGCTACTTAGCTAAAAGTAAAAAAGTCTTAGGAATAAAAACTATTTAAAGTTATAACGTTTTATCTTTATAAATGTAATTACCTTTTTTGCAACATCTAATGCAAGAATTATCAATTTCCGCATCACATGGATCATACCTCAGCTTCTTCGGGACACGCTGGACCAAACAGCGCGGACACATTCTCGCTCCACACCTGCTGAATGAATCCTTCCAGGGAAACTTTAGGACTACAGTCTGTATCCTTGAAGACAAAATCCAGACTGTAGTTCCCCAGGAAGGAGGGGTTGGTGTTCACCTTCTCCACGGCGATCTGCAGGGCGGAGCCCAGCCGTAGGGCGCTGAAGGGGAACGAGATGTTCCAGGGAGCCTGGAAGCCGATGATCAGCCTGTTAGACCCGTTGGTGTCGTTATTGGTGACGGTGGCGGCTGTCAGTGTGAAGTGCAGCACCAATATGAGCCTCATGTCAGGAGAATACACCACCCTCATCATCACTTCCATCCTATTAGGTGATCCATGTTACAGGGTTTAAATAGACAACATCCAACTTTGTGATAGGGAGGAGAACATGTAAATATGTGGAGGAGGGTGGGAGGTCCAAAAGGGCATTGAGTGCATTATTTTCTTTGTTTTTCTCTTTTAATAGAGTATTGTCTTGGATCACGGTCAAAGAGGGCCCCATGCTTGAATTGTATGTCTTAATTAAAGTAGATTCGTTTTATCTCATTAACTGTATAGACATATTATTATTTTAACATTAATATTATTTGGTCAAAAATAGCATGTGACTCTTATTTGATTCCAAAACGACAGTTTTTTATAAGATACACGTTTTTGTGTATTTGTGTAAGAACTACTTTTAATCAAGTGCTGTATTTAAGTACTCTACTACTTTGAGGTACTTATTATTATTTTCATTTTCTGCTACTTTCTACTTCTACTCCACTACATCTCAAAGACAAATATTATACTTTTTACTCCACATTTCTCAAAATCTTATATTATATCATACACCTACTGTACTGTAGATTAATAACAGAGAATAAAACCAGAAGCCACTTTATCTAACTACCAAACAGTATATAAACCAATGCAAATAAGGTCCACCTTAAGCAACTACAACTTAAAAGTGATATACATATTCATACATTAACCTTTACTTATGGTACTTTAAGTATATTTTGATGCTTTCACTTAGTTTTACTTAAGTGAAGTTTTGAATGCAGCATGGGAATTCTTTTATAGATAAATGTAGAAACTTTAAAACTAAACCCAATTAGTTTGAGTTGTTTTCATGACTCCTGTTTTAAGGTGATTTGAGATATTCCTTTTTTTGTGATTGCTTAGTATCTTATCTGTTGTTTTGTTAATTACATGTAATACCCTTATATAAAAAAAATTGATATTACCGTAAATGCAGAAGTTACCTACTATTTCCAATTGTTCTACACTGTAGTACTGCTACCTTACCTTAAGTAAAACATCTATTAGTTATTCTACTGCTAAAGAAATCACCTGTTAAATGTATTAACCATAAATCAGTAAATTCCAAAGCTACTACAACCAGTCCTCCTTTAGTTATCCCTCATAAAGCCAGTGTCAAAGTTCCCCGTATCCTCTTTCTAACTCTCACAGGGACACATGCACGCTCACACACACACACACACACACACACACACACACACACACACACACACACACACACACACACACACACACACACACACACACACACACACACACACACACACACACACACACACACACACACACACACACACACAGATGCATGAGGAGGGTGGACAATCAGAATGTAAGCTAATTTAATTACGACAAATAAAAACACGTGAAATGTGTGCCGATGACCCCCTGGGATTTTTATCTGCAGAAACCTGATGAGGCAGGTTGAGCCCTGCTAGCTGGCACAGAGAAGTTCACACACACCTGAGTGCACTTTCAGGTGCTAATGACCAGAGGTGGGCAGCTTGTTGGTGTTTCTGGCTTCAGCTGCTTTTCTTCCCCAAGAGATCTCAGCACCTCTGCTAATCCCACCAGGTAA
Source organism: Notothenia rossii (assembly GCF_949606895.1). Taxonomy (NCBI): domain Eukaryota; kingdom Metazoa; phylum Chordata; class Actinopteri; order Perciformes; family Nototheniidae; genus Notothenia; species Notothenia rossii. Next base: position 17,891,176 of record NC_136910.1, read on the forward strand.
CCTCAGAGCTTCTCCTAATGAACCTTTACCTTCAACTCACATATCCTGCACAATCAAATCCTTCAGGAGACACCATTCAAATGCATACATGACATTCAGGTTACATCTGTTTATATGATTGGATAACCAAATAATTGCTTTGTAAAAGATGACATTAATTAAAAGATAGATTCACAGGCAGAACAAGGAAGAAATATACCATACTAACTTTTATTGGATATTGGATATTGCTGCAGCGTTTTCCGTCTTTATTTTCTCCTCCCCATTTTATGATTTTAGCATACATTATTTGTGGCGTGTCCACGATGACTGCTGTCCCGAAAAAGTTGCATGGTCTTACTTTTTTTAATCAGTCTGATCAAAGGTGCAATTCCAGCTTATCTTTCCTTTTTATTTTAATTGAGGCAGGAAGTTACACCGACACAACCTGCTGTATGCGCTGATAACACCTTTCTGACCTGGAAAAAAACCTTTATCATAGGAAAATATGTTTAGAAAGTCTACTAGACGGTTATTTTCATTCAAATCAAATTCATTTCAGTGTTCAAGAAAGTACAATTTAGTCGAATATTTCACACTGAGAGACTTGGCTGGTCTTAATTCTAGAAGAGTCTGATGTTCACAAAAATAAACAATTTAATTCGTGAACATTTTAATGAAAACATTTGAGAAATATGCAATTTGTGGGGGTGTTGAAATATGTTGTAAATGTTATTGAGGGACACTATTATGCTTTTTTTCGTTTCTTGTATAGGTTTTTGGTGCAAGCCCTTTGTTCTGATTTTCTCTCCCACACGCTTCCCCCCCCCCTGCCTGAAATGCCTCCATTTTACTCCTTAGTTTTTTTCTGTAACATAATGACATCACTACGTAACACACGTGCTTCTATTGTCTAGCGCTCCAGCACATTGTACGAGATAGGCTAAGGGGCGGAACATCTCTAAGCGGTTGACCACTCACAACAGAGACAGCCAGCCAGCAAACCAATCAGAGCAGACTGGGCTCTGGTTTCAGATGGAGGGTGAAAAGAGGTGCTGCAGCACAGGCAGTGTGAGACTGACCGTTGAGCGGCCCGACCAAGCAAGGAGGCAGAGGCAGAACGTCCAAAATTATAACCCGGGGTGGGCATTTATTCAAAACATGTGCACAAAGTTCACAGCCTCAATCCTGCTGTTCTCCTTTCTCACATCCTGCAGCCAGAACGATCTCACACACACACTCAGCCCAACAAGAAACAGGACTTAAATACACACACAGACTAACAAGACACAGGTGAGGGGGGAGCAATTAGACACAGGTGAGGGGGGAGGAGCAAACACAGGGCACCAGGTGAACACAATTGGGTAATCAGTAGGAGGGAACACAGAGACGACCGGAAGCAACAGACAAGATGGGGGTGAACACTTATACCATTAAATAAATACTACATCAATAAATTCTATAAACATGTTCACGAGAGCTCTAGTAACGGCGTCTCGTCGTTACAGGCAGTATGAGAAAAATAAAGAGCTTTTTGAACATTAAAGCATGGAAATGTGTCCCAGTAGATACACAGAGTATACATATGCACCTGAAAGTTAGCATAATAGGGCCCCTTACATATTCATATGGCTTGCACTTACAGAGTTGCGGCGCTGTATGACCACAGGTTGACCTTTTAACTTACTTAACATGCATACTAGCTATTTTTCAAAGAGAACTGTAAGGTTTGTTTTGTTGTTGAGGTGTGAGGACTTTGAATACGTTAAACGCTAGATAAGATTATTGACCTTTCCTCAGCTGCAGCATCTCACTTCCTCAGACATCGCCTCAGATATGAGCGTTATCTGGACTGAAATTAAAGCAATAACTGGCTGATAGAGCGGACGGTTTTGAAATACATGTATAATAAATTGCAACACACACACTTTAATATCATGAATTACACCTTGGAGCAGTTTAATGTCAGGTTTTGTTATCAGTCGAAGTGAAGGTGGAAGGTTCAAAGGTTCCTCTGACCTTGTCTTTATGAGTTCTTGTACTCCTCAGAGCAGAGGAGGAAGATCTGCTGTGCTCACACAAACCACACAGACACCTGCGTGTGAGCTAAGAGCGGAGTGGAACACCTGAGAGGACCGGCAGCAGGTAGGAAAGCTGTGGCATTACGCATTCATCAATAATAATGAAGATGGGAATTATAATTGTGTTTGTCGTTTGCAATTTGCATATCAGTCTACCTCACTCATACATTTCAAATGTATTCTGATAAACAAACTGATGATATATTTTAATATAGTTGACCCTTCTTTCTCTCTCATTAGTATTTGACTTTACGCAAATGCACACTGTCGCTCTGCATTCGTAAGAAAAAAATGTCTTTGCTTGATTTGAGATTCCTTCTATATAATATCCTTTAGTTATATTTTCATTTTACTTGCATAACCTGCTTCGTTTCTTTCATGGTGCAAGCAAACAGGTGCTCTTTCTTTCTTCACTTAAAATATAAAGTACTGCTAGTCTTCCTGGGGTCCACACTGAAAGATAACAATACTATCAACAATAAACAAAATGTATTTAAATCACTTTGTGTTATTAAATCAAGACGAATGGAAGTATCTGAAAAATAATAGATTAATCATTTTCTGATACCATAAAACAAGTTGTTCCCAATCAGACTCATAAAATGATTACCCTTGGCCCTTAGTGTAGTTCACAATGTGACACACAACCCAATCTGTGTCAAAGGTCAAGAACATTTTTAGTTAATGCTTTTTAAGGAGAATAACTTTTTATTTGTTCCACCATGTGTTTAACGTCGTTCCGCACTAGTTTAACAGTGTTCGGAAATACTCACTATTTTGCAGCTGTATCACTGTACATATAGACTTCTCTGACTTTCGTGTCGGGGACTCTATCTGCAGAGATTATCATAAGTGTTGCACAAGTCGTGTTGACTTTGACCTCTAGTTATTACAGTATGGAGACAAAACCAAGTGTTAAGGAGCTGAGGATGGCAAAACAGACTGTACATCTTAAACAGTTATACAATCAACTCTATGTGTCAAAGTGCTAATATCTCTAATTCACATTGCTCTGCATCCCAGCAGACCTTGCACCATGGACTTCCTGCTCCAGCTTCTGTTCTCGCCCCTGCCGACCTCGGCCATCGTCTCGTTGTTCGCCCTGGCAGCTGGCGTCGTGTTCTACCTGCACACACGACCCAGCCCCCTGCCCAGCTCCTTAGACCTCCACCACCAGTCTGAGGGCATCAAGGTAGAGAGCTGTCCATTCAGAGTGTTGGTAGTAGAAGTGCAACACACAATGTCGAAGAGATCAATAGTTCATCTTCATATATAGTTCCTGAGACCTTAGCACTGATTGGTAGAAAGTTCACTTGAGGTACTTTGTATTTTTTTTATCTCCACCACTGATTATTCTCATTATAATGTTTTGTTTTCATTATTTCCATCTATGCATTCTATAGAATACTCAATACATATATTTGTAATCTTATTTGGTGCTTTTTGGCATTTTATCTCTGTTTTCATGTTCATTCTTTTTTCTTTTCCTTGTTGTCCTTCATCTTTTGTTTTAAAAGGTTCCATAACGATATTGTAATCCTTATTATTTTGCTTGTTGTCCTTAGGATGGAGCGAGGAAGAGTGTGTTGCTTGAAGATAACAACGACCTAATTTCGTATTACCATGAAGAAGCCAAGACACTCTATGAGGTCTTTCAGAGGGGCCTTAAGGTTTCAGGTGATACTGGATATCTCTTTGTATCACTCCATGAATTAGAACATAATACAACCCTTAAGAAAATGAAACAGTTTTGCCACATTTTTAGGAACCCCATTTTTCTTAGAAGGCTATAAATGGCATATTAACAAACCCCTCTGTAAACACTTTCAGAATAAAGATGGGAATCTAGTTAATTACTTAAGACTATTATTTTGTGTATTACAAGTTTTCTGAACATATGTTTCAATATGCTGATGAGGTGTTCTGAATTGGTAACTGATGGGAGAAATATAGACACAAATAGGCAAAGTTAGTAAAATGTACACCTTTATTTAGCTAGTTTTAAAGAGGAAGCAATTTTACCTGTAGTGTCTGGTCTTTAAAGTCATCTCATTCCCAGGTAATGGACCATGCTTGGGCTACAGAAAGACTGGGAAGCCGTACCAGTGGCTGAAGTACAAACAGGTAAAAAAAAACAGCAACATTTGAGAAACAACAAAGTAAATATGAACTGCTGTAAACCCTTGCTGACCTTTACTCCACTTCCTGTTCCTGAAGGTGTCTGATAGAGCGGAGCACCTGGGGTCAGGGCTTCTTCATAAAGGACTGAAGCCCAACTCTGACACTTTTATCGGCATCTTTGCACAGAATAGACCTGAGGTGAGTGTAGGCGGTGCTAACGGGAATACAGATGTTTTTCTTTGTTAGTTACAACACTGTAAAGGCTGTCTCTGTTTTGTATGGGTCCCTTGCAGTGGATTATTGGCGAACAGGCCTGCTACACCTACTCCATGGTAGCAGTTCCCCTTTACGACACCCTGGGTCCTGAAGCTCTTGTGTTCATTATCGACCGAGGTAATTGGAGCTTCTCTTGCACTCTTAATGCGGCTAATAACAGAGTCCAGTAGAGCTCACCCCCCCCCCCCCCCCCCCCCCCCCCCTCTAGGGATCTGTAATCTCTTCACACTTATTAACCTCGACCCCAATTTCAATCTAGGCTTTTGATATCACTTCTGGAAGCTTTATCACAAGACAACGAGCAGTGAAAATGCAGTAGCTTATAAGCATTGTTTTTTAATCCTAATGTAAGTGTTTTCTCCCTAACCACACTTTTATCCGCTTTTGCCTCTTCTATACTGTCAATTTAAATGGTACTACGGTAAAAGTTTGTTTCTTTTTTCAGCGGAGATCTCCACAGTGCTGTGCGACAATGAGAAGAAAGCAGAAACACTGCTGCAGAGCCGAGAGGAAGGCCAGACTCCAGTCCTCAAAACCATCGTCATCATGGACCCCTTTCCCTCTGAGCTGATCGAGCGGGGAACCAAGTGTGGGGTGGACATCGTGTCCATGCAGGATTTGGAGGTAATTTATTTATTTAATTGTTTATTTGGCAGGGACAATGCACAGTAATGAACACTTACATTAAAATGTGTCAAGCGTAACAGTGCCAGATTTAGCTTTGAGCTAATTTCCATCCACATTTTAACACAAATAAGTGCAGAGTCATTGCTCGTGTTTATACTGGCTTCAATTGAGATTGTGTTTCCCTTCTGAACAAGCATTAAGTTGTAGGATCAACATTATTGAAAGCCTGTTTTCTTCTGTTCTCCAGGCTTTGGGGAAAAGTAATCTCCAAGACCCAATTGTAAGTCATTCTGATATATTCATGTAATCCATTTTTATGAGATTTGACAAGCTGCATGCTGTTCTAATGTGGTCATTTCATGTTCCAACAGCCACCAAAGCCAGAGGATCTCAGTATTGTTTGCTTCACCAGCGGCACTACAGGTGAGACATTTCATATTTATCAGCTGAGTGAGGCTTTTTTCAATCCTAAAGAATAGGAATTCATCATTAAAAACAGTCCTGTGTCTCCATGATCGTTAAATCTTACATGTGACGGAGCATTTTAATCATGAAAAGCAAGCTAGGCTATTATCTGTGGTTTCTTTTAGCCACTTGGTGGCTACGTCGATGGTCAATCCTCTTCTTTTTATTTATTGTTTTTTACATTGCTATGTGCATTGTGTGTTCTGTCTTTCAACTAAGTTATTATAAAACCTACCTGTTTGTTACCTGAAATGTAATGTCATGAAAGGTGAAATATTTTACTTCTCTTTATCAGGAAACCCCAAGGGAGCGATGTTGACCCATGAGAACGTGGTCTCTGATGTTGCGGGTGTCATCAAGAGCATAGAGGTATGTTTTAATAACCATTAGATGCCATATTTTAATGAAGTATTATATAATTCTGTGTTGCTAACAGCCTCTGTGTCCCGCAGGTTGCAGGTGGTCCAACCACTCAGGATGTCAGCATTTCCTTCCTGCCTTTAGCACACATGTTCGAGAGAGTGGTACAGGTGAGATCTGACCTTGAAATTTTTGAAGTCATTGTATTATTAAAGATTTTTTGAGGAGGACTGAATTTTTCTGTTTTTTTGTAGGTGGTGATGTATGGTGCTGGGGCTAAGGTGGGGTTCTTCCAGGGAGACATCAGACTGCTGCCAGACGACATGACGGCGCTGCAGCCCACCATCTTCCCCGCCGTGCCTCGACTCCTCAACCGCGTCTACGACAAAGTCAGTGATCAACAGCGTTTGAAATGAAATATACATTTATAACTGTACACTAAAGATTCATTTGATGTGCTTTCACATTTTTTCATGTAAAGCTATTTCCTGGTTTGAGCTTCACAAATTGAAAAATGTTTTGCCTTTAACTTTTTTATTATTTTAATATATCTTTAATGTTTTGAATCTCGGACTATTCTACTGACAAAAACAAACATTGTTAAAATATCAATTTGGGTTCTGAGGACCTGTAATGTGCATTTTCTCACAATTGTTAAACCATTGCAATCAATTGATTCATGTTGGAAAGAATCAGAAGATGTATCCAAGATACAAATAATCATTAGTTCAAAGTTAGAAATGTGTTCCACCACAACAAACTATAACAGGAATATCCTGATTTTACACTCATGTTATAAGTTTAGTATTTAAATGATGCAATATGTACTATTATGTCATAAGGGTCATTTTGCTTTTAAGAAAAAGTTCCTGATTTGTATGACATGCTTGCATAGTAACAATTTCTAACACAGGTTTTTTAAAAGGTATTTCAACTTTTACTGAACAAAAGGACCCCTTGCTTCTCAATCCGCTTAACATCAACCCACAATTATTATATTAAATGCTGTAATCAAACATCCACAGGTTCAGAATAGCGCCAAAACCTCCTTCAAGAAGTGGCTGCTGAACTTCGCTGTGGAGAGGAAGTTTGCTGAAGTGAAGCAGGGCATCGTCAGGAAGAACAGCATCTGGGACAAACTCATCTTCCACAAAGTCCAGGTACAGCACCGCTCACAGAGATACGTACAGAGAACAGGAAGTCGGTGAATGTTGAGCACGCTCTATCCTCACTGCAGGAGTCTCTGGGGGGGCGAGTTCGGGTCATGGTGACGGCGGCAGCACCCATCTCTCCATCTGTGCTCAACTTCCTCAGGGCGTCTCTGGGCTGCCAGGTAAGAAGCATTGTTACTGTACATTTAAAAGGAAATGTGTTATTTTAAGCAGGTCCTATTTACTTGATTTTGAATCACATCTGTTGGACTGATTTTCTATATTTTGATACTTATAATACTTTATTATTATTCCATCTTTAACTGTTTACTTATTTTTATACACACTATATTGTAGTAACACTTCCCATATTATAATTTAGTCTGGTGTAATTTTGTCTTAATTTCTCTGGTATACTGGTTCTATTTTAACTTTCACTCCTATTTTGGTTTCGTATACCCTTATTGTTTATTCTTCTCTTCTCTATATATCTTTACTTATTTATTTCTTGCAACACTTTGTTTTCCACTGTGCAAATCAAGATTTCAGGAAAGCTTTTTAAAATATGTCAGAACTTTTCCTCCCTCCCCACCTCTTTAAATTGGCCTCCTTACATTTTTGTATTCAATCCCCTAAATGCAATCTTTCTGTGATCCGAATTGGCCACTTTGTTTTGCCGATTCGACCCAGTTTTAAGAGCAGTCAAATACTTGAGGTAGTTTGAAACACAACGGCGTTCATCTCATCGCTCAATGCTGTCATAATAATCTTTGATCTCTCTCTGATTGGGCTACTCCTCTCAGATCTTCGAGGCGTACGGACAGACGGAGTGCACCGCCGCCTGCACCTTCACCATGCCGGGAGACGCCACCTCAGGTATGCAGTCTAACCTGCCGCACATGTCCTACTCTGATATAAAGCTAAACCTGCCATATAAACATGGTGGAAACTTCTACTACTCAAACAAGTACGGTAACTCAAATGTGTACTCCAGTATTTCCATTTGACTTTGACTTTATACTTTAACCCAAGGGAAATACGGTATATGTTATTCCTCTGCAATGCATTCATTAATATATGGATTGATAATGGAAACAAGCAAATTACCAATAATGATTATACTAATGTACTTGTCCTTGAATACTATTTTAAAATAAAGGATTTTAACTTTTACAGTGTATTTTTTGGCACTTAACTAAAGGGTCTTAATGCTTCATCTTCAGCTTTCTATAAATCACATGTTCATATAGCTTTAAATACTATAAGAGATTTGGTTATTTTATAGGCAAGAAATCCTGTAACACAATCTTTTTACCAACAGGGCATGTTGGGGGGCCGCTGCCTTGTAATGTGGTGAAGTTGGCGGATGTCGAAGAAATGAACTACTTTGCTTCAAATGGAGAAGGAGAGGTAAGATAATGGAATTAGGGAAGATTGCTTGAACCCTGTTGATTTAGTTTTTAGCCTATATTTTTTTATATTTTGGCAAAATCCAACAAAGAAAAGTATGCCGAATTATCTTTTAGCAGTTTTTCGATGTATTTCGTAATGGAAAACTATCACTGATTCACTTAGAACCTGATTAGTCTCAGGCAGATATTGAATATATATGTTTCTATTTTAATCATCATCTTGTATTGCTGCCTTTTTGTCAAGACAAAACCATTTACCACACATTAAACTTTGTATTTCTATTTCTCAATAGTCTTAAAAACACTGAAAGACTTTAATATTTCAGTTTAGTAAGCAACAATTGTTAATGAATAGTTTTTACTGCACTTTTAAAAGCTATATGACCATGCAAAATTAGATTATTAAATAATAATGTATTTATTGTTCTTCTTTCAGGTGTGTATCAAGGGTAAAAATGTGTTCAAGGGGTACTTGAAGGACCCAAAGACGACTGCAGAGGCCCTGGATAAGGACGGTTGGCTCCACACCGGAGACATCGGGAAATGGCTTCCGGTAAGAACCAAAACCCAGATAACGGGAAGATTCCAGTAAATGTTGTTTCTCCACAATGTAAATGAGTTTGGTTCACATTTACCACAGACTGAATCAGTACAACCACAGACTCCCATGAACCAGATGCAGTGTGTTTGAGGATGAAGCCCTGATGTCTTATCGGCTGATTGTATTCAGTGTGTGACCAAGGGGATTTAAGGTGGAATTAACGAGCTCCATAAAGGAAAAAAGGTTTAAGAAACTTGTTGATTTCTCCTATTTGACTGTACAATAGAGTGGAGTTTTGAAAATAATCGACCGGAAGAAGAATATCTTCAAGCTGTCTCAGGGGGAGTACATTGCACCGGAGAAGATTGAGAACGTGTACGGACGCAGCGGAACTGTGGCCCAAGTGTTTGTGCACGGAGACAGTCTACAGGTAAGAGCAGCATCTTTACAGTCAGCACACACACCCTGACTGATAACTAAACTAGTTTTCTGTGTGTGCAGTCCTGCCTGATTGCCATCGTGGTCCCTGATCCCGACACCCTGCCAGGTTTGGCATCGAGTCTTGGGTGCAAAGGCTCCATGGAAGAACTCTGCAAAAACACAGTAATGTTTCTCCGTGTAGGAGGCCTTTGTCAAATGTTGTAGAACTCTGACTAACTTTAGACAAACAATCCGGTACACTATAATGCAGTTCAGTGTGCAGCAGTGGTGCAAGAACTACTCTGATATTTTACTCAAATAAAATAATAACTAGTGTAGAAATATAAAAAGTTAAAGTATTAGCATGTAAATATACAAAAAGTACTCGTTTTGCTAAATGTCACCAATGAATAATCATGTTAAATTTGATTATTGATACAGTAAGGTGTAAATCAGTTGAATGTTGATAATAATATATATATATATACTTTGAATTAACTTAACTGCAGGATCAATAAAGTTGTATCTAAGTCATAAAACATATATTTTAGTTCTACTTTGTTTAAAAGTCTGAATGGGTCAAGTGTATACCATTTATATGTAGTGAAACATAGTAGTTAAACAGTACTATATTTGCCACTGGAATTGTGTTAAGGATAAGCATACAATTAGATACTCAAGTAAAGTACAAGTACCTAAAGGTTGTACTTGAACAAATGTACTCAGTTTCTTTCCACTCCTTTCGGTATGTTTTACTTTTCTACCAAAACTCCAGCAGAGAAGTAAACATGATCATTATCACTAGTCTTGTTCCTTGATCTAAAACTCATAAAACACAATGCCTGCAACCAAATTGGGTATTAAACTAGAACAGTGTGTTCAGTTTTTTTATTGGAGTACTTCTAACCGTGATGATGTTTTTTCTTTGTTTACAGGAAATTAAGAAAGCCATTCTGTCAGACATGACTAAGCTGGGAAAAGAGGCAGGACTCAAGTCCTTTGAGCAGGTAATTACATTACATGTCACTTGTTAGACGCTTTTATGAAGTGTCTTGCCCAGGGACACAATGACATGCGGACTGCAGTGAGGTTTGAACCTGTGCTCCCTTGATCTGAACACCAACGCTCTATCCACTGCGCCACACGCCTCCAGTATCACTGCTTTTCTTACCATTGAAAGTTTTTGTTTGGATGAGCTAGGTTTACACATTTTAACTTTGGGTTTAACTGGTGCTGTACATTTCTGTAAACCTAGCTCAGTTCACCCTCTAGTGGTTAAGAAGAGCAGTGTTTGTTCAGTTTAGTTCAAGACCATGCAGACGTCAGAGACTTGACTCATTTCCTCCTCACTGACCAGAAATCCCCCAAATCTGTCTCTTATTACCAGATCAACAACTTTTAAACAAAGTCAAGGTTTTTTTCAGTTTGTATGTTTTACAGAATCTTGTTTCCAAACTTTTAACCATCTGCACTCTCTTCCTCCCCTCCTCTTCCTCCCTGTTGCAGGTAAAAGACGTGTACCTCCACTCAGAACAGTTCACCATTGAGAACGGTCTGTTAACGCCAACCCTGAAGGCCAAGAGGGCTGAGCTCAAAAACGTCTTCCAGCCACAGATCGACAAACTGTACGCTAATCTCTAATAAACGATTACACCACCATCTTTTTTCCTGTCTGAATCAAACAATTCCTCTAGTTCAGAAGCCTTTTCAAACATCCAAAACACTGATGTTCTGAGAACTGTTTCGGCAGCAGAGCCCTCATTCCGTACAAATGATTGACCTCTGCTTAAAAAAACTAAAATCACAGCACATTCATTTGGCCTTTCTTTCATGCTGCGCAAAGAAAAAGCAACCTCTTAATCCAGATATCTTACCATGACTCGCGCATTCATGCACGTGCACGGTTGTGAAATGACCACCAAAACAGAAAGATATGGACACAAGATGTGAGCAAATGTATTTAGTTTCCTATCCATGTGGACATGATTTAAGTGGGGGAGGACCTAACCTCCTCTACGGGGGTCCGGGGGGCATGCTCCCCCGGGAAGATTTTTTTTTAAATGTTGAAGTTAAAAGCATCAATCTGGTGCACTTTGAGAGCAACATTAGGAGATCTATGGATACATCTTTCAACACCGATATGAAAACGAACTGTAAACAGATTTATTTTTCTTTATGGATATTTTACAAATCACTCTCCTTTCAAACTGTATTCTTGTTTATTAATAACAACTTTATTTTACTGTCATATAGTATTTTATACCAGTTTACTTTATTATCTTATTTTTTTAGAATAACTATAATGATCATATAAAGGTGTGCCTTTAACTCAGTGGTTGTAGAAAAAGCTTCTTATATTCGTTAGCATAGCTAGCTAACCAGATGCTAATAACAACTACGTTATTGACTGTATGATCAGTATGACAGATGAACAGATCGCCACTGGGCTTTCAACTAAAGACACAGCCACGCAACAACTGCGGCATGTGTACTGGTACTGCTCCTGTATGGGTAGGCTACTGCCATTTTTGGAAGTGCCGGAGTGGTGTTCTGGTGCTCTCCGTCAGCACTACACCTCTGTCAGACGAGACATAATTACCACGTGATGACACGTTAGGCCCGTGTTGTGTTCAAGGACCCTGACCTTGGCCAGGAAAAACAGGCACTCGCTTGTTTCATTTTTTTGCGCTCTAGATTTCTTTCATTTTTTTCTTTTTTGCTTGTGTTTATAAATGACCTCGAGGGCCGTGCCAAATGGTCTCGCGGGCCGTATACGGCCCGGGGGCCGGAGGTTCCCCACCCTTGATTTAAGACAATAAGATGATGTTATTCATCTTGTGCAGAACATGTTTTGCAGTGCATCCTAGGGGTTAGCTGGACAGACTTTTTGGCTACAATGCCTGAGTGAATCATCCTCTCAAAGTCCCAGTTGTTCGATGCATAGCACGTAATGTCAAATTTCTGGTCTTATTAATGTGTATTTTATTTCAAATTTTAATTAGAGGATAAACCCCTTTGAGATGCTGATCTCATTTTTAAAAGGGTCCTCATGCACAGAGCATACATTCAAAGATGTAATCGGTGATCACAAACTGGAAGTGGTGCTGTGGGAGTGATGCTGCAGTTTGGTGGCAGTAAATGTGCTTTAAATGGTGATGAAACATACTGGAAATATAACTTCTCAATTTCAAAACACGGTTCAACACAGTTTATTTTGGCCAAATAAAAACACTGCTCACAGGGGAACTCTGACCTGTGAGTGCTGTGGAGCAGCTGGAGATCGCACGGAACAGGAAACACATGCTTAAATGTGTGGGTTGAAGTCAAGTTTAAAAAAAAAAAAGGCTAAGAAATTAATCATACATGAAATATATATATTTTGTAATATAAATAATGAATGTAAAATGATAAAACTGATTCTTAAAAAAGTTACCTAGACCACACAGCTTAAAAATTACATCTTAGTGTAATAAAGGAAGAGCTACTTATCAGAAAATTACCAGACAAAATGTATATGCGGGTATTATACATTTAGGACAACTTTACGACTAAGTGCATGTCACTGCTTCTGACAATTGTGCACATGCTCATCAAAATCTTCACTTTGAGATCAATATTTATGGAAGGATTACATTTCGAAATGGTGTCAATTGATGTAGCTAGTCAATTCACAAAGTTCAACCAAAGCAACAACGTTCAGCTTTTTGTTTGTCTCCACTGCCCTCATTTGGTACAGCACAAACATTACATGTGCTGATGCTGACAAGGCTTTAGCATTTACCAGTGTCTGTGTAGTGTTGAAAATAATGAATGGAAACATGGCATTCATGGCTTAGTGATGTTTTGTATCATAAGAACAATATAAACAAACGACTTACTTGCAAAACTCTCAGAAATGTGGAAACATATCAGTACTTTTCCCATTACTGCAGCCACAAAGCCTATAAGGAATGTTTATAATTCCTTATAGATAGCACTGTTCCTATTACAAAAATTACAATTAGTACAAAATCGACGTCCTTTGTCCAACAATTAGTGCTGGTCAATGAAGGCAACATTTTGATGTTACATTTTAGTTTTGTGTGACTTTCAAATACCCAGAAAATAGCTCTGTCCCAATCTGCCCTGGTCTTCCCTACTATACTAGTAGAAGTAGACTATAAAGCGATACATGGAAATACTCAGTACATGAGCTCAAAGTGTCCTACTACTGAGTACAAGTATACCTGACAATTGTACGTACATTGGCCTACACTAACTGGGTAAATGTACTTAGTTACATTGTACCCTTGGGTTTCGCCTACTCTTTGCAGCTCCCCTGAACAACACTGCCCCCCTGTGTTGAGTTTCCCCGCGGCTTCCTCTCAGTCTCTCAGGGCTACAGCTGGAGTTCGCTCCGTTTCACCTGGAGTTTACGCCGAGACACACCGCTCTCTCCCCAGGCTGCTGCGGGACACCTGAAGACACACGTCCCTTCAGTTCAGCCAGAGACTGAAGCTGCACTCAAATGTCGCTTCCTCTTTCGCGTTTACACTATTTCACAGTCGGTGCAAGGAGTTAGCTGGTTCCTCCCAACTCCTTTTTCACAGTTACCTGTGAACCGGAGCAGCTTCTTCAACATGGCTTCTTCCCCCACAGGTGACGAAGAGGAACAGGTAAGCTGAAGACTACTCGTCCTGCTGCTGCTGCTAAAAATGACAGTTGTTATGCTTAATGTGAGCGTTATTCTTCCTGTTTGGTTTGTGGTCGTTTGTTAAAGTTGTAAAATACAAACGTTGAGAAGCGTGTTACTCTTCCCAAAGTTCCTGACTCTGAGTCCTATTCTCCTCTGCGTGGAAAATTGGAGAAATACAAAAAAAAACTCGCAAGTATTCCATTACAGCTATTTCTATTCGGGTAATTTACTATGGAATGCAAATAGTAGCATCCCCTTCTTACTGTAACAGAAGGCTGGCTGTGTTTTGTGGGTTGGCATATTATCGTTTTCCCGGTTAACTTTGAAATTGAATGAAGTAAATTCACTGATAACGTTAGTTTCACTTTGGCCTGCTATGAGTCTATGGAATGAGTGAGGATATATTTGGTTGTCACCTGAATTACTGCACCACACACATACAACCCAGAAAAAAACTCTTATACAAAGCTTTATTTTAAATTAAAGGACAATATTAGTGTGTTTTTTATAAGCCTAATCTAAACATCCTAAATAGGCTACATATCCCAATACATATTTTTTTCACTCACTACATTTTAATGACTGTATTTGCACTTGTTAAAGGCAGCCATTGATTCCCATTCATTTCTATGGTAGTTGAAACATTAGTTGCATAGCCAGGGCCGTCCCTCCCTACAGGCCGAACATGCAGACTGCGTGGGGCCTCACCTTGCGGAGGGAGCCTCTTCTTGCGGAGGGTGCCTCAACTGAGCCGAAAATGCGGCGCAATTAGTGTGGCGCGGCACGGTTTCGCAGCCGCGAGGCTAGACTAGCACTAGAGCTGGGAGATTGACAATGAATCAAATCGATAAGTCAATCTGCAACATTTTGTATGTTAACCGTTGAAGTATAATTTTAAACTGTAAATGTACTATTATTCAGCATTTATAATGGGAAGGCTATTTATTGATGGTAAAGCAAATATGTTTTGGACAACATACAAGGCATTAGGTCCCTGGGAAAATGTGATTGGAATGTTTCTTTTGGATGAACAGTCGTAGGCTACATACCAGTGTTAACCTTGACCCGGTGGAAGAATGTGTTTTACAGCGGGAAAATAAACAAGCAGTCTGTGTTATCAGTAAATAATCAACAATGACCCGTCAATAAATGTCTGTCAGTCTGCTGAGGCTTTTTTTTCATTCAATCTTGATGTGTCAGTATTTACTTTTTCGATCTTAATTTCTTAGCGTACCTTTCCTCGTACAGGAATCATTACCCACACTGTTTGTTGGCTTGCAGTTTTTGCTTGTAAAAATGCCAGCTTTCCTCCTGAAATGACCAGATCAGCAGAATAACATGTAGTTTTGACTTGTCATCACTTCTTAGTCTTGGAACTGTCCACTTAGTGACATATTTCAACTAGCTATGAGTGTTTCTAACCTGTGTGTCATGCAATCCGAATTGGTTAATAATGAGGGAGAGACGTCAAATCCATGATTTTATAGATGAATAAATTAAACATAAGGCAAATATAATGATGTTTACCCACGACTTTGGCAGTTAGTATCGAAGCATTCTTTTGACTGTTGATTTGTTAGACAAATAGTTAAAAGGTGCAACGTAACTTAATCAAGTAGCAACCTCAAGAGATGTTTGCAAACATTCATATTTGAACAAATCATTAAGAGTTTGTTGTATAATTTCTCGGATGTCGGTGGGATCAATGCTCGAGTTGATTTATCATATTAAATTGGTAGGTGATAACTTTATCAAAGGAATCTTCTTGAAGCTGAGTAGAGAGGGTGAAGTGAAACTTGGAAATGCATCACAGGGTTTAAACAATGGCCTCTTGCCAGAAACCAACTGACTTTCATTTTTCCTGAGCCTATATTTGAAACATTTTATGGAACTTTTCAGTGACAATGAATTGTGTACACCTATAAAGAATAGTATAAGTACTGATACATTGATTCAATGATTTTTAAAGGCAGTTAATTCACTTTTCCCTGATCTGTGTGTCCTTTAAGGAAATGATAAGTGTGTGATGATTTCTTGTAGCTGTTGCCTGTTTGTGCGCCTATCTGTCTGTGCTTCCTGCCATCTGTCCATTAATGTTTGACCACAGATTGTAATGGTAATGGCAGGTTTGAGTGGTGGTGGTAATAACTGCCTGTTGTCAGGACACTGTGTGGCAGAGCAAACATGATGAGACTCCACCTAAGTCCTGGTCAAAAGCAAATGGAAAACAAAGAGATTACGCCCCACCCGCAGAGCTGTTTGCACGTACAGTACAGAGCCTTCTGGAGAGTCAAACATACATTATATGAAGTGTTTTCTCCTTGTATGCTATTAAAACAGTGAAAAGGTTAACTTTGTGTAAAAGCGTTTTTGCCAATCTGATCAGAAAGTTAGTCCTCATTTAATGTCTTCTGTTGGTGTCATATTTATGTGCATGGTTTGGCTAGTTGTTGGGAATGATGATGGTGTGTCATGTAAGAATAAGCATTTGTTTTCAGCTGTAGCGCCACTTTTGATTTTAGATGTTTGAGCCTATTAGCAATACTGATATATTTGAGATTTTAAAATTCTGGGAATTATATCATCGGGTGCAATGATGTTTAGTCCATAATATGTCAGAAAGAAATTAAAAATAACTATCATTTTTCCTCACCTCAAGATAATGTTCTCAAATGTCTCGTTTTATTTGACCAACGGTCCAAATCCGGCATTTTATTCAGTTTATCATGATTGGTAGATCATTTTCAGATGGTCAAATAATCAATACATTCAGGGTTAAAGCTCTAATGTATGTACAATATATGTTTGTATCTGACTGATCATGATATGTAAACATATATCTGACATAGATTATTTAAAAAAAATGCAAAATATTTACTTTCAGCAGCTAAAATGTCGGGATTTTGCAGTTTTTAATTGTTGTAAACTTAATATGTTTTGCTTTTGGATTATGAGTCTAATACATAGCAATTTATAAAACCAGTTTTGAAAATCTTACATAAATAATTTTGTAAAAATAATTATGAAAGGTCATGAAAAAACTAAAGGTGGCCTAGTCTGCGTTGTTAGTTTTTTGTATTCCTTTACACTGCATGAGCATTTTCCTAGTCGTCATTGTAACAGGAAAAGTGTAGTTGAGCTGACTCAGCATGCTGGATGATCGGAGCGCGCTCACTGAATCAGCCACACTGGCTCTCAGTGCGGGGGATTGTGATGGAATGAGTAAACATGACCTCAGTTGTGGTGAGGTAATGTCAAGTCACCAAGTGAAGTGTTTGTTTGTGGAGAGGATGAGGCTGTCATTTGGTAAACACACGTTGGTGGTGTTAAGATTATCACACACTGAGGTCAGATGTTTGAAGCATGGATATATGTCAGGTTAGTTAGTGTGTGTGTGTGTGTGTGTGTGTGTGTGTGTGTGTGTGTGTGTGTGTGTGTGTGTGTGTGTGTGTGTGTGTGTGTGTGTGTGTGTGTGTGTGTGTGTGTGTGTGTGTGTGTGGCTGAGCCAGATACACAGTAGGCCGTGGCGAGACAGAGCAGAGGCTGTTATAACTGAATAGTAGCTATTAACAAGGATTCCCATACACTAGAGAAAATGCCAGTATATGATGTCTCTTTTTACTAAGAATGTTCACCCTGCCTTTTTTAGGGGCAGTAAGCTATAATGGTGTATTGTCATCATTTTATATGCATAAAAAGTCATTATGGATCAAGGGGAAGTTGGTTTGAATTCAAGAAATAATTGTGAATATCCAGGATTCAAGTGATACATTTAGGAGGAAAATCCCCCATACTTCCGAGAGGGAGTTTTACATTTGGACATTTTTGAGTGAAAAACCATAGGAATATGTTTTGTGTAAAAAAAAACAAATGTAAGATCAGGTATTTTGGCGGTAAAATAATTCAAAATACTATTTCAATTTTCTGGTTATTTTTATTGTTACTTTTACTTTGAACATTAGATTACAAACAACATTTCCTTATCATGAAAACAAAAGGATATTTCCATTACATTTATCTTTAAACATATTTATTTCGTCCATGTTCGTATTTTCTAATAGAAATGACTGCGGTTGTATATCTTTTTTTGTAAGAGAAAAAATAAAGGGAAAATGCGTCTGCAACTGAAATATAACTTCTGGTAAACCAGGTCTTATTTTACTCAGGTTTGTTTCAAGATACTTTTTTTCAAAGTGAACATTTGATGACTAATTGACTATAAAAGGCAAACTCCAGAACATGGTCTGCACAAGTCACCATCATGATCATGTTTTTTTTCTACAGGCACTTGTAAAAATCAAATGTGGACATGTTATAAAGGTGCCGATAACAAGTCAGAAAGTAATGATTAACCCGATTTATGAACAAAAACCTAACTTAAGCTGTTAAACATTGACATTATAAAGAATGGTTCATTCCAAAGAAATGCATTTATACATTAACCAAACAGTTTTTATATTTGAGAATAAGAAAAACAACTGCATTCTCAAAGATAGACACATTTTAAGAGTAGAGATCAGGATTTAAGTTATTTATTCATTATAATGTAACTTTATGAACTAACTAATAACAGATTCTGTAAGGGCCTTACAGATAGAACATATATGCCTTACCCTAAGGTGTGTGTTATATCTAAATGTCTCTTTTGAATTCATGACGCCAAAGGAAAAACAGAAAAGAGATGTTGAAACAATCATGATGTGAGTTTAGGCAAAGCTCCAGGTAGGTCATCGGATATGGTTTTGATAGGATGGTGCAGGTTATGAAATGAAGCTGCAGCAACAAATCAACAGTTAACCTTTGTATTATAATCATTTGGAAAGAGCAAGCCCTGGTTTATTTATTATATTTGTTCAGTTTAAATGGACAGTAAGACTTTGAGAAAACATGTGATCATTGTGCATTGAAGCCAACAAAGTGCTTATGAATATACCTACCCTATATCAAAAGTCATATTTAAAAAAAAAAACTAAAAAAAACAGATGTAACTATTGCTCAGTTTCAAGACTAAGCGGTAACGTAAGAACAATGATAGAAGTGTACAATTAACATACAAATATATTTAGTTCTAGTCCTTTTTAGATGTGTTTTGAATAACACAGAACCTAACACTGTAGATGTTGATTGTAGTGATGGAAGTATGCTGTTCCAAACAAATGGTTCTCTGTATTTCAATTTCAATGAATGTTAAAGGAAGTGTGAGAAAGGAAGGATTCTTGGTCTATAATGCATCTTTATATGAGATGGAGAAGTCACTCTGGGTGAGCGGCACCATGACTGACAAAAGAACATCTGCACATTGAAAGAATGGAGGGATCAATGAAAGAATGGACGGATCAATGAAAGAATGAGCACCAGTGTGTAAGCAGCATGACCGGGAATCATAGGGTCGCAGCACTGACTGACACCAGGGTGTTATACAGTAGAGGGGGGGAGGGGGGTGCTTCTGTTACATCTTTATCAATGGGTTAACAAGAGGGTGAATGTGGGTCAGTGTCCAAGAATGGGGTCCTCATTGTAGGTTACTATCGGGGAACCTCAGACTCAGAATCAGTATCAGAAACACTTTATTATCCCGGGGAAATTGTGACAGTTGTTCTATTCTAAAATAAAAGATAAATGAAGTAACATATTTAATGAAAATAAGATATACACATATAAGAATTGTGCATGACGCAGTGATAGATTAAACAGCTACATACTTTTAAGTTAAATTAGAAATAATAAAATGTGTGAATTAGTAATGTTTTACAAGTTAAGGTCCTGAATTTTCTGGGAAATACACTTTAACTATACAACAAGTATATTTTTTTGTTTTTATCATTAAAATGTATGTGTTTTATGTTATTCTGTAATGCAGAGGCAATATTATATAAAATATATTATTAGTAGCAGCAATCTTATTTACATTTAAACAACTTTCAAAGTAAGTTTAAATGTTTTTTTATGTGATTTATTTGGTTTTTAAGATGTAAAATAATTGAAAAATTAACTAAATGTACTGTGTCTTTATTGTTTAACTTGAACGTATCCTTTCATAGCTCTCACACATTGTTGTACCTTTTGGTCTTTAAAAAAAATCCACCCTAGTCACACTCTTATCACAAAGTATGTTTCCTTAAATTTAAACCTTGTAAACTGACATAAAGGATTTCAGCTACCCAACCAGCAATATCCCTTTTGCTAATCAACACACACAAGTGGACATTACATTATTTGAAAGTGCCAAATGAAACATCAGTTAATCAAACCCACAGCATTACAAACAAATTCATCACTGGCCCAGCTCCCCTAGATAATACTCTGATGATACAAGACCATTTGAGCATCATATTTGTCTAGCAATGGCAGAAGAGGCTTCAGAGAAGTGGAGACGCTGCAGCTGTCAGAGTGTCGGGGCAGAGAACGCAGCTCGATGGTAGACAGCAATTCTGGATCCAACTTTCCAGCTCTGCTGCTGTCACCGTGCAGCTCACTGCGGTTGGCGATGAGACCATTTTAGGCGTGGAACCGTGGCCTTTTTGCTGCCATTAGCATTGTGTGAGTGCGCCGGTCCTGAGAGACAAAGACGGATTGTAAATCAAGGGACGTTGGAAAGTCCATCTCTTTGTGACTGGTGTTTGTGTGTCTGCTCTTTCTCAATAGGCGTGCATTTGCGAGTGCGTGTGTGCGTGCCTGTCTGTGTGATTCCTTCTCTTCTGTGTAAATGAGGCTCTTTGACTTTACGAGCATTAGTTAACCTTTTCCTCCGACACTTAACTTGTGTTTATCTGGGGTGTTGTAGAAAAAGGCTCATCTGATTGGCCGGTTGAAACAGATAAAACACAACAGGTTTTCCCAGGTTGAAATGTTGAAAAAAGGATGGAAATATATATATTTTTTGCATAATTTTACAAAATTCCTAAATGCACTGTGAAATACAGTAACAAATAATCAAATCATTGATTTGTTGATTTACGGAATAATAATTGCCAACCGATATGATGATTAATGAATTGTTAAAGGTGATTTTGAATGAATAGAAAATAACTAAAACAGGTTCAAACATCAAATATGGAGATGACATGTTTTCCTCTGTTTTATATCATATCAAACTGAATGTCTTTGGTTTTTTTAGTGTCAAAAGGAGACATTTAAAGAGAAAACCTTAGATTTAGAGAAATTATGGAATTTATTTTACTTTGTTCTAAATGATTATAAAGACCAAACTTTGTATTAGAAATTAATGAAAAAATGTGACGTCAAAACAGTTTGATTAGGGTTAGTCATTTGGCAGAGGTCTGTGGCCTTGTATATAATAATATTATAATGTATTTATTGATATTTTATATTATAAGTCTTAATATGAAGGAAATTAAGTGATCAAATAGATCTAGTAAAAAGTATTGCCTATAAAAATGAAGGGAAGTTTGAGTATAAACGAGCAGAAAAGTAACTCACTAAGTACTAACTAACTAACTACTTGAATAAATGATAATTTCACAAGTATTGATATATTGGGACATGGTGCCTTTTTTCCAAAGTTATGATTGATAATCTCCAAAAACAGCCATAAACCTCAGGATCTTTTTAATGTCCTCAACTCTATTATTAATCCCCGTGATCTTTCTTCTATTGTGCCATCACAAGCTCTCTGTCATAAGTTTCTTACATTTTTTTATTGAAAAATTATCTGCACTTAGGCTAACCCACACTAATGCTACCCCAGATCCTGCTTATTTTAAGTGCCCTGCTGTCCTCGACCACTTTGAGCCTGTGTCCCCCTCTTCTCTCTCGGATGTAGTCATGCACCTGCGACCGAAAAACTGCACCTCAGACAGCATTCCCTCTCGTCTTCTCAGAGATGTTTTCGAATCAGTTGGAGCAAGTATTTTATTACTAATAAACACCTCTCTTAGCTCACGATTTTTCCCAGCTGCCTTCAAACATGCAGCGGTCCAGCCACTACTTAAAAAGAAAAATCTCGACCCCTCCATTCTCGCAAATTTTAGGCACATCTACCAGCTACCTTTTTTTATCTAAAGCCCTGAAGCGAGTAATCTATGTCCAGCTGCAGTCGTCCTTAACTATGCATGGCATCTAGGGATGCAAATTATCGATGAATTCATTAATCATTAGTTGATTGACCTTATCGATCGATTAACGATTAACTGATATAAACGGCTTTTTTCCTGAGAATGTACATTTCTCACTGTATCGATAGTGTCTTTAACATAAAAAGCTAAATATTGCTTATTTACTGAATAAAAATGCATGCTATATTGCACAATTGATGTTTTATTGTACCAGTTAGGATAATGTGCAGATAATGGCATTTATGTAGTTTAACAAAATAAATTAAGCACAGAAAATTCAAATACATAAAAAAATAATTGTGCACTGGCTCACCTGTCGCATGTGAAACATTAAGCAAAATAAAATTAATTTTAAATAGAAATCTAAACAATATGGGTAGGCCTAGCCTACACAATATTAAGCCTACACATTATAATCTGGTTAACTACATATGTAAAACTTGAAACATTAGCAGCAGCATTTATAATCCCCTTTGGTCTGAGAAAGGTAACAGTAAGATAACTAGCCCTGGAAACTTCAAATATATTCTGAACACAACTTAAATCATCCCTGAGGAAGGTGACAGTAACATTAGAGGGCGACCCTTAGAACAGTCAAATGAACATATAGGCTACCTCTCCTGAAACAAAAACATTCCTGTCTCAATGTGTTTTGAATAGGCTCCTGACCTAGACCCCTCTATTTTTGTTCAAGAAAATAAGCATATTAACGTGGTCAGGAGTAAGTCGTGTGCGCAGCCTGTTTACAGTCAGGCCAGCTGCTGAGAATACACGTTCTGATGGGACAGACGTGCCCGGTATGCACAGATATCGTCGTGCCACATTTGCCAGCCTCGGAAATCTTCCTTCATTGACTTTCCACCATTCTGTGGGACTGGAATCAAGGAGTGGTGAGGCATCCTTCAGAAACATGTCCACTTCCTCTTTAATGTCATCGTTGCTGCTGGTGGTATAGTTTTCACCCAGTAGAAGAGTCATAGCAGGAGTGTGTCTCTGAAGTGTAGCTCCCTGGACTGGCACATCATCTCCAGTGGTGGCTTCATTTGTTGATGTGGAGTCCACATGTTCTTCCATAGCCAGTTCAAGCAGTTTGGTATTAGCTGAGATCCTGCTTGCTGGGCTTAGAAATCCCAGGTGCTTATGCCGTGGGTCCAGCATCGTTGCTATCATTGGTGTTGTTGATGTGAGGTCTTCAGACTCAACCTGTTAAAATTAAATAAAGGAGAAAGCTAGCATTAGAGTTTTATTTAATAAGGTTTGACATGACAAGGGTACAACTGCATAAAAACGCAGTTTACACTGTGACAATGTGTTGGTGATAAGTGATTCACCCCATAATCTGTTATATAGCTCAAATGTGATCGAAGAGTTTAATTAATTAATGGCCATAGCTTACCTTCATCCGTTCCCCCAACGAAGTGCGCACTTTAGATTTGAATTCCGCCACTCTGTTGCTGTCTCCATTTGCCATCTTGAGATGCGTGTTAATCAGACTAAATGTGATGGGGTACGTGTTGGATATGAATACCTCCGTCTCTGCTGACATTACAGTAGTTGCACATTGGAGAGCCTCTAGTGCTGGCGCTATGTCCTCCATAAGCTGCCAGAAGTCGTCTCTCAATTCCAGCGTCCTCGCATCTGAAAGCTTGGTCTCTGAGTGGTCTGTTAGCACAGCACACACGGCCCATCGCTGTTCTACGAGTCTGCCAAACATCGCATGTACAGAGTTCCACCTGGTCTTACAGGACTGAATGAGCCGATGAGCTGGTAGCTGCATTTGTCTTTGTTTTGCTTCTAGCGCTTTCGTTGCTGGTGTGCTGTGATTGAAGTGCTTGACCAGCCTGCCAGCAGCTCCAATTACTCGGTTGACACCAGCAGCAGCGAATCCGTCATTGACGGCCAGATTTAAAGTATGAGCAAAGCAACACACTGATTTCCAACTGACTCGTGCGGGGTTGTTTGCTGAAACAATGTTCCGAGCGTTGTCGTGCACACAGGCTACTACACGGCCGGTGAGTCCCCATGACTCCACAGCCTGGTTCAGTTTGGCAGCTAAATTATCAGCTGTATGTCTCTCGGATAAGCTCTCCGTAAGAAGGACTGCCGACTTTACCTGCCAGTCGTTTTCAATATAGTGGCAAGTAATCGTGATGTAGCTTTCTGTAGTCAGTGCTGTCCAACAATCCGTCGTCAGAGCCACATTAGCCGCGGACAAACATGCTTTTAGCTTAGCCTTCTTAATTTCGTAGCGTGCTTCCAAGTTGGAAGTCACGGTCGCTCGCGAAGGGATGTTATATCCTGGCTCCATGAATTGTATCAGCTCCCGAAATCCCTCGGCCTCGGTGGTGCTAATTGGCATTATATCTCTTTCAATCATCCCGCAAATTCTCTGAGTAATGCCGTCTGCTTTTCTTTGGTCGCATACTCGCCTTCCCAGCACAGCAGCAATTGTAGGTTGTGAAGGCGACGGAATGGCTAACGTTACATGCAAGTTGTTCAGGTGGTATCTTAACGAACTTGTAGAGCTGTTGTATTTAAATGTAGCACCGCAAAGTTTGCATTGTGCGTCTTTTTCATCGTTAATTAATCTAAAATGCTCCCACACTCCACTCCTTTTTGACCGCCTCATCATTGTTTGTTTTAGTTTTTTTGCCGCCTCAAGTTTGTGACAGGTCTAGCTCTAGCGGCTCGCGAGAATCTCGGGTCACGTTCAAGTACGTCCTGTGGGAAACGGTCTTAGATTACAATGTTCAATTAGTCACAATTAATTTAATTTAATCGAGTAAATTCTTTTCGACAATTAATCGATAGTCGATTAACCGTTAACATCCCTAATGGCATCCATGAAAAGTTTCAGTCTGGCTTCAAACCCATGCACAGTACTGAAACAGCCCTTTTAAGAGTTTTGAATGATCTGCTCCTAGCCGCCGACTCAGGTAGCCCAGCTGTCCTGGTGCTGTTAGACCTGAAAGCTGCCTTTGACACTGGACCATAGCATCCTGTTGTCCCGACTTGAACAGTCCGCAGGCATCACAGGCTCTGCCCTTGCATGGTTCAGGTCCTACCTGACAGACCGTAGCTTCTCAGTGCAGCTAGGTGCCTTCTCCTCTGCTAAAGCCCCTCTTACCTGTGGGGTTCCCCAAGGCTATATCCTGGGCCCCATCCTCTTTTTACTGTACATACTGCCCCTAGGTTCAATTCTCACTAAACACAATATTCCCTTCCACTGCTACGCCGATAATGTACAGATCTATCTGCCTCTCAAAGCAAATGTCAAACACTCACTACAGCAGTTGATGGACTGCTTAACAGAGATAAAATCCTGGCTGAGCCAACATTTCCTTAACCTCAACGAGAGCAAGACCAAGGTCATCATTTTTGGACCCCAACCTCCAGCCTCTCCGGTTGATATTCTGGGCTCTCTCAATGAAAACATCCTCCCCTCTGTCATGAGCCTTGAAATGACCTTCAGTAGCACTTTTTTAAATTCGACAAGCAGGTCAGCACCGTAGTCAAATCCTGCTTTTTAAAAATAAGATTATTGGCCAAAACCAAGTCATATTTATCTTTTAAAGATCTAGAAAGGGTTATTAATGCCTTTGTAACCTCAAGACTGGACTATTGCAAAGCTCTGTATGTGGGTATGGACCAGGCCTCAATTAAACGCATGCAGCTAGTCCAAAACGCAGCTGCACGTCTTCTGACTGGCCACAAAAAGCTTGACCACATCATTCCAATTCTGGCTTCCAATTCGGTTCCGAATTGATTTTACAATCCTTTTATTTGTTTTCAAAGCCCTAAATGGGCTGGCACCTGCTTATATAGCCGAACTCCTCCATCGCTACACCCCAGCTAGAGCTTTAAGGTCGGCTGACCAGCTGCTGCTGATAGTGCCCAAAACCAGGCTCAAAACCCGAGGGCACAGAGCCTTCGCAGCAGCTGGCCCCAGGCTCTGGAACACTCTGCCCCTCCATGTGAGGTCGGCCGAGACACTAGGGGTTTTTAAATCCTTGCTAAAAACACACTTCTTCTCCCTGGCCTTCTATTCAGAGCGGAACATGACACCTGACTATTCCCTGTGTTTTAGTTTTTTATATTTCTGTTGTAAATGATTGTCTTTTATTGTGATTGTAGTAATGTGTTTTTATTACATGTACAGCACTTTGGCTCGACCAAAAATCGCTTTTAAATGTGCTATATAAATAAAACTTGATTTGATTTGATGATTGGTTAAAACAACATAATGCTCACAGTTTATGTGGTTGTCATGGCAAATCATGCCACATTTTGGTTGTTTCCATCAGGATTCATGTATTGGCATGGCTCTACAGGCTCATTTCCTCCTGGCTGGTCATTATCAAGATTGTATTCACAGATATTAATATGCAGAGGGTATCACTGATCGTGTGCATGTGTTACAGTTGAGTACAGTTGAATAAGGTCAAATATTTAGACATCCGCTGTAGTGTGAAGCTAATATTTTCTAGGGGATAAGGACAAATGAGATAAGTGGAAAGAAGGGAAGGAGGCAAACAACAGATTACAGGGAAGACAGATACTGGTGAGAAAATAAAAAAATGTTCTTGGCATCGTTTACATGAAACAATTATCTTATCAGGTGGCTATGGTTGGATTGACATTCCTAGATGTCAGGAAACCAGAACAAATCTTTTACAGAAAGACATTTGTTTGAGCTTCTTGCTTAAGTGTTTTATAAACCTGCAATTAAACCCTTAAACTGCCACACATTTGTATTTTTTTAAGTAGGATGATGATCCTTTTTTATTGTGCTAATGCTTATTGCTTAATGTATTGTTATTACTGGGGACTTTCACAAGCTGCATTCACAACCCACAACAAGCTCACACCTGCGCTTCAGGGTTTATAAGAAGGCATTTTGGGTGAACGTGAACATCACACACTGAAGCAGGAATAGGCCTGTATGTGGGAGTGAAATTGCACGGAACATAAAGTTGATCCCAGGTTACAAAATACAGTCATTACTGGATTGCAAAGAGCGTCACAGATTTGATGATTTACTGTAAAACAAAAGTACAAGTCTCGTCTTCTTCCATGGTATGGAGCCAGCAGCTCATTAGCTCACATCAGCATCTATGTCAAACCCACTGTTCGTGTGGTCTCTCTAATGGCACATTTCCACTACAACGCGGAGCTCGCTTTAAGCGTGCCGTGCCCGGCCCGTTAGAAACACTCACGCACAAATCACAGGCTTCGGTGCAAACCACACCTCACACAAACACGTACAAACAACCCTCCAGTGTTCGCACAGACATTGAGGTTATGACTCCAACTGACACCGAAACAGAGAAATAAACACGCTAATAAAATGATCCAACTAACCAATTGTAAATAAGATAATAGTTTGAGATTTAGAAAACAGAGAAACCCTGCCAGTGCCCTTATCCTTTCTCATAGTTTGCTTTTGACTAGTTCTGATAGTGAAGTGTTTGGAGATGATAACAACCTCCCTGACAAGCACAAACAAGTTCATTGAGTGCATGTTCTGTACAGTCATTTTGGTCCTGACAAACTCTTTGAACTAACAGAAAACATGATGATTGATTTATTGCAATTACCGTTCAATGCCAACTTGATAGACTTGTGGATTTGTCACATGTTATGGATGACAACAAAAGTGTTTGGCATGTTTTTTAGGGATGATCTTTCGTCAGGGTTTGATTCTAGAGGGCTGTTTAAACATTAGACCTTGAAGAATAAAGTTTCTCTCTATCACTTTAAATCTGAGTTCAACAAATCCTTGAAGCATGATTTTATGGCATAAAACCTTTCAGGTCAAGTTTGGAACTTCCACAACTATATAAGCTTCCCATGCAACTACATTGATAGAGGAAAGTCTCGAAAACATGGACATATATTGATAGCTTTTCCAGGGAGGGAAAAGTTGTAATTTCTGAGAATTTGTAAATCAGTAATTGATCTTAAAATCCAATCCGAAACAAATGAGTATTCCAAGCAGAGTATTTTCTCATAACTTCCCTGTTGGGAGAGTCAGTGCCCCAAGTTTCGGAGTTCAATTGTCATTGGGTCTTGTTCACCGGTGAGTGAGTGTAAGCACAGCAATGATGCTGCCATTATATCGATGAAGAGGGATCCACGCTGAAAGGCAAAGAATTCGATTTATCAGTCCAATTTTCATTTCAATCCTCATCTATGGTCATGATGAGCATTGGGTTGTAGGGAAAATAATGCTATTACGGAAGCAGCAGAAATGAGTTTTATCTGTAGGGTGTCTGGGCTTATAATTAGAGACTCAGATATGAAGGGACCTTGCTGCTCCCTCACATCGAACAGAACTAGTTAAGTCGCTTCAGGCATCTGATCAGGGTGCCTCCTGGGCGCCTTCACTTGAAGATTTTCATGGCATGCCCAACTGGTATGCAAACAAAAGGTTGACCCAGAACACCGTCCTGAAATGATATCTCATCTTGGAACGCATTGGGATCCCCTAGAAAACATTGTTGGGAATATGAGGAGTCTGGTTCCCCTTAATCAGCCTGCTGCCGGCACAACTAAACCCTGCACGAGCGACAGAAAGTGGCTGGATTAATAATGTTTCAACGTCTTTAAACATGGATTGGTACTTTGTGCAAAATAGTTTGAAATGAAAATCTTGATTGTTATCAAATGATGTGTAGCGTCTGTCTATTGCGTGATTGTTTTTTGGGACACTTTTGAAGAAATGGAGGTGTTCAGCTGTGGAGGTGTTCAGCTGAAACAGTATACAAGATACGGAGTCAGGCATAAATTAGTTTCGCCATAATAAGTGTGACATTGTAAATGCCTTGTTAGGCTATGCACAAACTAGAGAAACTGATTCAAGATGATATAGAAAGTGGAATAATTATTGAAATCTCCACCTGTGTTATAACCTTGCACACACACACACACACACACACACACACACACACACACACACACACACACACACACACACACACACACACACACACACACACACACACACACACACACACACACACACACACACACACACACACATCCCAGTCCTCTGTGAAATGCTTCTGAGGTCAAAGTTCACACCCTCTCTGACAAAAACCAAGCAAGCACATGAGAACATTACTGTTTTGTCTACTGCGAACGTGCACGTGATGGTCGTTGCCACGATGAGGAATGTAACATACAAATCTCACAGTATCAACACGTAGCTAAAGATAGACCTCCTTCTTTACTGTCTCCTCTCTGATGCTTCCCATCTGTCTCCTCTCTAGATACATTAACCGTAGCTGAAAGAAAAAAAGCTTTTACCTTTCTATTCCGTATTTTAACATTTCCATAACCATTTGAATACTTGCTTGTATATCTAACTACTGAGCTGATTGCTATGGCACCATTAGCAACCCACTGGCTCTTACGAACCCTATCTCGTGTAACCACCGGTTGTATTTTCCCTTTTATATTTTATGGTTATGGAGGCATAAAACCACTCCCTTTTCCAGAAGGCCTTTAATGGCTGACTTATAGAGAATAGTGTGTGTGTGTGTGTGTGTGTGTGTGTGTGTGTGTGTGTGTGTGTGTGTGTGTGTGTGTGTGTGTGTGTGTGTGTGTGTGTGTGTGTGTGTGTGTGTGTGTGTGTGTGTGTGTGTGTGTGTGTGTGTGTGTGTGTGTGTGTGTGTGTGTGTGTGTGTGTGTGTGTGTGTGTGTGTGTGTGTGTGTGTGTGTGTGTGTGTGTGTGTGTGTGTGACATCAGAGAGACAGGGCTTGAAAAAGAGAAAAGGAAGAGAGGTGGATGTAAGACAGAACATAATGTGTTAAAATTGTACCCATAAGAAAATAGATGTGAATCAAATGATATATATTTATTGTAATAATGTTGGTGTTTCCATCTTGACTTAAAACACAGAGGAAAACACATTGTTAAGGCTGTTTGGTTTTTCTTCTGTTTGTTGCATGAGGCTGAAATGATATGTCATTTGTTTTACACAAACAATTCTGAAAAGGCTGTTTTTAGGCTCTCAAATGTTCTCTTTTGTATTTTTTATTAAACTGAGTATCTTTGAATACCAACTGACAGAAATAGACATGACTTTCTCTTGAATTTGAGAAACTGGGATGGACATTTTCACTTTTTTCTGACATATTAGAAAATAATCCGATTATTGGAGTACTCCTTTTAAGTACACTTTGGTTCAACATAAAAGTACTCAAAGGATATAAGGGAGAAGCTCATAACTGAGGAAAACACCCAAAACAAAGTATTAAGAACATTGCTTGATATTATACTTATTCCCAAAAATATATACTGTGACAATTATTATTGTCTGTGCAACTCATACTATTATGGAATAATGTCAGAGCATCAATTTTATCATGCCGTTTTATTGGTGTTTAGAATGTAATGGATGGTTGTTGTTGTTGATGTTGTCATTGAGAGCATTGGCCACCAGATGTCAGACTAGCTTCTTCAGTTCAAACAGGGAAAGACAGTAAACTTGAAAAGCCTGCCTCTCTCTATAAATATTGACTCTAAGAAAACATAAAGCAGTGATTCAGCTATACTATGCCTGCAGGTGACATTATTCTGCATATTAACATGGATATCTTTGCATATACACCCTTAATACAGTTTAGTATTTCATCTTTGTGTGTGCAAAACAGCAAACGGGAAACACACACACATGAGTTATTGCTCTTTGCCGTGAGTGTGTTTGCCCTTTCCATATAAAGAGCAACAATAATGAATAGCCCTGAAAACAAACCCTAGAGTCCCCCATGCTTCTCAATGGATGATACAGCTTTAATTGTACTGGGCAACGTTGCTCACATTGGCATACTCTGCCCACAACACACACACACACACACACACACACACACACACACACACACACACACACACACACACACACACACACACACACACACACACACACACACACACACACACACACACACACACACACACACACACACACACACACACACACACACACACACACACACACACACACACACACACACACACACACACACACACACACACACACACACACACACACACACACAATATTGATCTGCCACTAGGGGTCTTCTCTCTTTGTCCATTATTGATAAGGAGGAGACACAGGGAGGTGTAATTGGAAGGGGCTTTTGAGGCATGTTTATCCTGCTAGGCTCAACAGTAGTCTATCACTTTCTCTTAATCCTACTCTTGCTGTAGTAAGATCATGAGTGACATTTAAGTGAACTCATTCTCATTTCATGCCTGAAACTATCTTTGCGACAACACTGAAAACAAATGAATGCCAAACATTTGGATGTTTTCTGTACATCACTAAAAGTATTATAAAAGCTACTTTAATATTTTTACTCCACTACATTCATTTTTAAAGCTTTAGTTACTTGTATTAAATAATAATATTCTAGTATAAATATATGTCAGATATATATATATATATATACACTGAACAAAAATATAAATGCAACACTTTTGTTTTTGCTCCCATTTTTCATGAGATGAACTCAAAGATCTAAAACATTTTCTACATACACAAAATAACCATTTCTCTCAAATATTGTTCACAAATCCTCACACCAGATACTGACTGGTTTTCGGACCCCCCCAGACCCCCCCAATAAAGCAAAAATGCACGTTTCAGAGTGGCCTTTTATTGTGGCCAGCCTAAGGCACACCTGTGCAATAATCATGCTGTCTAATCAGCATCTTGATATGCCACACCTGTGAGGTGGGATGGATTAATCCGGCAAAGGAGAAGTGCCCACTATCAAAGATTTTTTCAGATTTGTGAACAATATTTGAGAGAAATGGTTATTTTGTGTATGTAGAAAATATTTTAGATCTTTGAGTTCATCTCATGAAAAATGGGAGCAAAAACAAAAGTGTTGCGTTTATATTTTTGTTCAGTGTATATATATGAACCTGGAGAATGCTGTTTGTGTCCTGTGTGAAACCAATTTACCTAATTTAATCCCATATGTACATATCCTTCTAAGGAACTTTAGCTGTATCACAAACATCATTATTTTATATTTTTTTGTTTTTTACTTTAGCTTTATTTAATCTTTTACTAAAGCAAATATGTTGTATCAGTTTTAGTCCGCAATGGGATAAAAAATGCGACCATTCCACAATGTGCGAAATATTTTGTTGTTTTTGTAGCTATTGCCAATAAGCTATTCTGTCATTCAGGTAGGACGACCTGTTGATTATTAGAGATTAATCAACCAGGACATTAAAGAGATTCCTTTTTATGGTTCACACAGTAGCTACAATACTAAGCTTTTGAAAATATCAATAACACGTACAGTAGACGTACGTTTATTTTGATTTTTGCTTAGTTTATAGTTTATTATGTTTATCTTCTAAAGTAAGGTTTGGAATGCTCTACAAATAACTCTTTGAATTGAGGATGGGACCTCACAAAACGGTCCTCTAAAACTCAGTGGTCCCCACAAACACAGATGGAAAAGCACATTTTCTGAACTTGATAATGAGTCTATCCTCTCTCTCTTCACACACACACACACACACACACACACACACACACACACACACGCACACGCACACGCACACGCACACTAAAAACTGCCGATATTGATTGCTATTAATAAACTGAAGCCCTGTAGCTTGTTGCTGCTCCGCTCTCACTTGTGGAGTGTGTGGGAGTCAACCACAGCTCTGACAGGTAGTGGAGAAGCGTGTGAGATAGATCAGATAAAGAGAGGGAGAGAGAGAGAGAGAGAGCATGCGTGTATCTCCATCGCTTCAGCCAGGCAGTCTAGTTGGCTACCTCTCCTCCCGGACAAAATGTGTGTGTGTGTGTGTGTGTGTGTGTGCGTGTGTGTGTGTGTGTGTGTGTGTGTGAAAGTGGGTGTGAGCAGCTGAGCGAGTTGGTTTCAAAGCACGTTGAGAGTGGCCACCACTCCACTCTTCTCCGCTCATTCATGCTGGATTAAAAAAAACTAAACCCTTTTTATTTTATTTTGGGGACTCATACACACAGCTGTTTGGGACACATTCACCCTTGCAGCTGCTGAAATGAGTGAGGAGGTTAAAGACAAAGCTACGGGGAAGACAGCACACCGCAAGAAGAAAGGAAAGAAGGTAAAGAATGACTTGTAAACAACATGGGGTGGCTGCTTGAAACAACAACTAAAAACATGTCAGTCTTTCTACCAGAAAGGGAGACCTGTGTTTTTTTTTTTTTAAACAAATGCTCTTGCATATATTTTTTACATGTGTCTGATTTCATATTTAGGATGCTTTTGATCTAATTGAACAGTTTTATTTCAGTTGTATCGCCTTTGGAAGTTGTGCTTTTTGTTGATGGGGAGCAGCTCTTTTGTTGTGGTCGTTTTGATGACAGAGCACTACCGTGGTGTAGCAGCTTTTGTTCTTCTGATATTCAATAAAAAAGGCAGTTTATTCATTCCAAATGGAGTCAAATAGTCTTTTTTTATAACGGCAATTGTGTACAGTTAAGCATTGAAATAACCCATACAGAGATTTAGGATGTGGTTATGTAGCTTAGACACTTCCATTTATTTGTTTATGAGATTATTTGTATCCAGCAAATGTCTAATTTCCAATGGTTTCCTTCTTATGTTGAATATGAACCATATTGTTGCAACACAAAGTGTGACTGCAGGTATTAAACACCTGTTAACCTTTCAATATGCTCAGTGAGAGCAGACGATAAGAAATTCAAGAGTGACCAGGCACATGAAATGAGAAGGATGGGCAAGGGAGAGAAGACATTACGTACAAAATCAGAGATCAGGTGAAAGGTAAAGGTTGAGAGTAAGAAACAGAAAACATGTGGAGAAATATCAGAGGGATGAAGAATTAGACGAGTGACAGTGGGAGGAAAGAGGGGACTTGTTTTTTTTCCAAAAATAAAGAGCTGTATCATCCTACAAATGTAATTATATTGACCAGCTGCTCTAATACCATGTTCTGTCAAATCATGTTAACACCATTTTTCATTTACTGATGAATCTTGCATCTTTACAACACGAAGGAGCCAATATGCCAATATTTAGTTGTGATGCTAATGCAGCAAATGCCTTCTCATGCCAGTTCAGTGATTCAAATGCTGACAGGATTTACAGTTCTACATTAGCTGCCGGATATCAGCGAGTTTGTCTGTGTTATTTGCCTGTATAACACAATCTAAACAAGAACATGAATCAGTAAAAGTTATTCTTTGGAGAATATTTGCTGGATTTGTTAGGGTTTCTGTTTTGGGTAAATGAGACAAAAGACATTTAGAAGTATTTGTTAGATTTTTTTGTTACTAATGGGAATCGTATTAAATCTCCTGGCATACTCTGGTTTTTTTTATGTGAAATTAATCAATACATTAATTGATTAATTTTGAATATTGTCTAACTTCCAGCAACCTTACATGACTTTGGCTTGATAAAGTAGTCTAAAGCTGGTGAATTACTGTCTTTCCTACACAATTTTTTTGTTGTATCTATAATGGAATGTTCTCTCCAACGTTAGAATTTCGTTTTCAAGGTTGTACATTTCATTTAATAAGGACATCTTTAAAAGCTGACCAATCTAACAACCTTGCTACCTGATGGTTAGCATTAGGTTTGCAGGTTATTTACATATTGGTAAAGTTATCTTTCATTCATTTACGTGACACTTAGTGGTTTTGCCGTTCTGCCATACATTTGTAGCTTTGCCCTTCTTAGAAATAAAGTAGCGAGAGAGGTCTGAAAAGTAGCGAGAAAGGTGTCAGGTTGCAAAAAGCTTTCCGTTCTCAGTGCCATCTATGCATTTTAATCTATCAAAGTTTAAGTTTGACACCCTGCCACATTGAGGACTTTACATTTCTGTCTTCTATCTGAAGACTCTGCTTTGTTGTTGTGTGGGTTACGGTTTCTATGCACTGTGTGTACAGTATGTGTGTGTTTCTCTGCTGTGAAAAAAGCTGCTGGCTAAGCACCTTTTATCCTATAAGATTCAGCCCTATGTTTAGTCAGCTGTTTTTAATTGTCTTCCAGCGTACACACACACACACACACACACACACACACACACACACACACACACACACACACACACACACACACACACACACACACACACACACACACACACACACACACACACACACACACACACACACACACACACACACCACAGTCTTCTCTATCTAGTGTAACAGGTGTTTTTGGCTCTTTAAACAGACAAAGAAGGCAGCATAAAGTGTAGCCTATATGATTTAGTACATCTTTAATATTGATGCTATGTCCTTTGGAAGGGGCAAGGCTCTCAGAATTTGTGTTGGTCTAACGTATCGGTGAGATTAATGATTATTTTTGTATTTGAGCAATGCAAATGGATGCTACAGAGAGGAGAGGGAGGCGGAGAGAAAATACTAGAGAAGTAGAGGAGGAGTCAAACAAGGGTGGGGAGGAAGAGTGGGGAGAGCAAGGATGGAGGAAGAAGAGAGGTGAGGATGAAAGAAAGAAAGAAAGAAACGGAATGTTTTGATAGAGACAGCGTTTCGACTGATTTGATATGACTGTTGTGTCGCTGTGATCCTGCACTGAACAGACAGTCGGCAAGGAAAGAGGAGAGAAGATGGCAAAGCAGATGAAAAGAAAGAGTGGAGTAAAGTAGACAAAAAGGGAGGAGTTAGATGAAGAGAAGGGTAGGCAGAGAGTGAGGAAAATGGAGGAATCAAAGACGTCTATTCAGGGAATGAGTAGACAGGATAAATAGAGAGAACAGAAAGTAGAAAAAGAAGAATATAGGAGCATTTATTTTGGCTTTGATGAGATAAGTGTTGCCTCCACTCTCCACCTGTTGCTAGGGACACAGGGAATTTGTGATTCACAGTGAAAACAGTAGCACTGATGTGGATGACAACATGCACAATGTGCTTTTAACCGGGAAGAACCATCACATCCGGCCAAAGGAACAATTGAGTGCTTGGATATTCAGTGACAGGAGTGCTCTAATGCTTCAGTTAGATGAAGCCTCATGTCAATAATAAGACTGTCAGCTGAGAGGTTAGAGGTGCAGGAATGAGTCCTTAAATTAAGAAATTAGTTTTAGCATTTCTGGTTCGCTTGTCTTGAATTCAATGATACTTTTTACTTGGATTTGGTTGAAATAAGGTCTCATGCTAGTACAAGCTCGAGAGATTTTCCATATATTGTTCTACAACGGAATGTCATAAAAACTGCGGTTGCTACCAAGAAACTCCCTCTGGAGGGAACTTTGGGATTTCAAGCCTTTTTCACGACAAACCCCAAAATACATAACAGGGCCTCTTTAACAATAATAAAGGTGGTTAATATGGGGCCAATTCTTTCTAATGATTGTTGCAACATTGGCTGTGATATCCTACTTAGTAATTTTGTTTTTTTAGCTGTGACCAAGCAAACATTTGTTAAAATTGTTATGATAGCAATAAAAAAAACTAGCAGGGCACTGGGAGAGTGCAACATCTGCAAAGTCGATGCCAAAAAAAAAAGATGTGTTTTTCTGCCCAGTTAATTAGATCCGCTCCAAAATTGAATTCAATATGTGGCTGTCAATATCTATATTTTAATGCTAAACTGGATCCAAATAGTTTCAAATGAAGCTAATCATTTCAAATATATGGTTAGTTTAATACATTTATGGGTAAATAAAAAAATACGTGAACAAGATAAGAATGGTGGGTAAAAAAACAGGACACACTGTGATACAGTACATCCTCCATATTTACGTCATCATTTTGTCCTTATCTGTCCCCCGTTGATGTAATTAGTTACATGCCTCTGGTCTGGGTATTGGTGTGAAGTCTATAAAAGAGAGCAAGATACACGAGGGACCTCACAGCTTAGCAGGTGTGTTAATGGTTGTAACTATGACAACCAAAGCCCCCTGGGAGAAGGAGGAAGTGTTAGGAGCTCTGGAGGTTAGTCATCAGGTGGAGGAACTTCATTCAGCTCAACATCAAGTATCCAGTTGCTTAGTGTTAACAGGAGGACTTCAGAGTATGTTATTCAGTGATAATTTAACTGGATGAACTGGAGTCTAGTAGGAAAAAAACAAATTGATATGTGCTGTACCACCCTGCTTTTAGTCTGCGTGTGTGTTTGCTATTCATATGTAACTCAAATCCCTGTCTGTGGTGAAGTCTTGTAAGTGAGGAGGGAAACAGGAGGACGGTGACAGAGGCCGAGTAGTGACTGCTCTTTGGCTCCGTTCATCATTCCTTTTTCTTTCTTTTTTGGGAGCGGGATTTATTAGATTACTCTGTCAAATAATCATAGGGTAAGACTTGGAATATATTTCAAATTTAGACACCTTTCCAGTTTTCTTTAATTTAATATTGCATGCATGGACTGGGTAAAGCAGCAGTAACAAATGTGTATTGACATAATGTGAATGATCTGCATTGTAAACATTAGGCAAGGTGTGTGAATTCAGTGTATCTATAGGCGCTTTCACACCGGAGTACTTTTCCCAGAGATAGTTCCGATAGTTCCTGGGATGTTGCGTTCACACCGTTTGGGGAACCTTTTCACCCCTTTTTAGTCCCTACTAGAGAACAGGGACTTTCCTGGGGAGAAAAAGGTTCCAATTTCTGATTGGCTGGGTGAATTGCAAACCACGCCCCGTAAAACTCTGAAAAGTTTTTGTGAAGCCGCCATTTAATTTCCTCGCATTAGCATTATTAGAATTAGCATTAGCCCAGCGCACAAACGCAGAGAGACTAACTTATGGCAACACAAAATAAAACGTGGGATCGGTGGAGTGATGAGGAGGTGTCGGCGTTCTGGCAATTTACCCGAGGCTTCGGGTGGTGATTTACTGCCTCCCGGAGTCCGGGGGGCTCCGGGACTTCCGGTGGCAGTATACGCCGTAAAGTTGTTTGCGGCTTGCCAGTAAACCCAAAGCAGAAGAAGAAGAAGTGACGTCAGCGGCTTCATTTTCCTAATCCTCCCTCAGGGACTTATTCCGGTGTGAACGCGATTTACTAGATAGTTCTAGGGAAATAAAAGTTCCGGGAACTTTTCCTGGGAAAAGTACTTGGTGTGAAAGCGCCTCTTGAATCTATCTGTAGTTAATTTATTATGTAAATAAAGTTGGTTTACCTAGAATGTTCCTTTTATATAACAATTAATATTAAAAAAACGTTTTTGTGCAAAAACGTATTTCACACAAGAACCTTTTTATAAATAAAGAATTGTGAAAAAAATAAAAAATAATAATCATCATTTTTTTCTAACGATCCATACAGCCAACTTCATTTAAAAAAAAAAAAGAAGTATTTAAAAAATATCTTCCTAATGTGAATTTGTTGTCCTTAGTACTCACTAAAAAGAGGTTTTTGAAAATAGTATTCTTTAGCAAACTTATCATTTATGACAAGAAATATAGTAACACAGTGTAGACTTTTATTATATATATATATATTTATTATATCTGAAGTATTTGCTGTTTTTATCACAGCAACGGCTTCTAGCTTCTCATAATGACATCTCAACTTGAATAAAACATCCCATCTGTTAGAGGGAGGTGAGCAGCACACATATGCATGGTGTGTCAGTGTTTTTCTGCTGTTTTTGTAAGAGAAGTGGACTATTGCTTATGTAACATGACTACCCACGTTCAGTCATTTTCATCCCACAGACCCACACCCTCTAATGTCAATACTGTCAATGCTTTCAATAGGCATGAAGTGGTAGCTTCAGCACACTGCTAATCTGATTTATCCAAAGTGGAGAGTAAGAAAATACTAGGAGGTGTTATTAGCTGAAATTATACTTAGCCATTTCAGATCAATACAGGCGTTTTACTTCTTTAGGAAATGTTTTATTGGCTGCTCTTTGTTCTTAAAACGTAAGTGAGCATGAACAGTGTTTATTATCTGGACCTGATTTCCATGTGCTGTCAGAAGGAACTCTACTAAAAAGGGAATATTTCTGCCCAGAATCTATATTTTGACTGCAGAACTTTCACTCTTTGTGGAAGGGAAAAAGTTTGTCATAAGTTACTTCTCAATGTACTAAGGCCTTGCGTCGAGTCATGCTAATGGCTGTTGATTCCAGTAACTTCCTTAAATCAAATCAAATCAACTTTTATTTATAGAGCACATTTAAAAACGATGTTTGGTCGAACCAGAGTGCTGTACATGTAATAAAAACACTTAACACTACAATAACAAGAAAAGACAATAATTTATAACAGAAATATAAAAACAAAACACAGGGAAATGTCAGGTGTCATACTCAGCTCTGACTAGAAGGCCAGAGAGAAGAAGTGTGTCTTCAGTGAGGATTTAAAAACCCCTAGGGTCTGGGCCGACCTCACATGGAGGGGCAGACTGTTCCAGAGCCTAGGGCTTAAACCCGACCTAAAGCACAATCGAACAATATGTAAAGTCTATTATCCAACAATATTTTGTAACAAACCAAAATACCGGACAAACTAACCTCCTGTGATGGTGTAAATTGAAATTCATTATATTTAAATACTGGCGTACATGTTGCCCAGGTACCCCAGAATTAAAGCAGATGGTAACTAACATTTGAATACATCTTACTTAATTTTCTTTTCATTTAAAGCTCCGCTGATTTACCAGTGCATTATCTAACAAGTATTGTCTTGTTTCTTTTATTATTCCACACTTCTTTGTTAAAAACCTGTTGCCTTAATTACCTACAATGCAACTAGTATGCTAGTAGCCACAGCACATGTCCTTACCTGTGTCAGACAGTATTGCTATTGTTTTTTATTTTATGCTTCCAATGGTGACGAAAGCTACAGCTAGTATCTTAACTAAGAATAGAATACTTACTACACCAGGCTGATTGCCCATTTATTGGCTACCTATCAATGTCAGATACACTTGAAGGGGCCTCTGATGATCTTCTTAAATCCTGAACTCCAGTCAGAAGTGAAAAACAAGTCAGTTTTTCCTATCATACCCCCTTTTATGGAATGACCTCCCTATGGACATCAGTCTGACACTCTCATCTTTCAAGATTCTAGCATTAGTGCAGTGTTCCTGTTCATACACTTTAACGGCTACTTGAGAGTATATCCAAAACTTTGGCCTGAGTTTGGTCTCCCTGCAGTGGGTGGAGTCACACAGGTTACTCTACCCTGTGTGTAATC
Source organism: Notothenia rossii (assembly GCF_949606895.1). Classification (NCBI taxonomy): domain Eukaryota; kingdom Metazoa; phylum Chordata; class Actinopteri; order Perciformes; family Nototheniidae; genus Notothenia; species Notothenia rossii. Next base: position 17,931,513 of record NC_136910.1, read on the forward strand.
CCAGCTGGAATGCGCGGTGCACAGCATATTGCGAGCATGGAGCTAGCTGCCCTTCTTCACGGTTCATCATTCCTGTTGAGGCAGACGTTGCCAAGGAAATCCGATAACTCCTCAGGCACTATTACAAGCCATTGATAGAGTTTGGCCAGGTTGTACTATCGGTGCCTTATGGCAGGCACTTCTCTGAAGGCAGGAAGTGTAACATTAACTGATGAGGTGCCTCATTTGAAAATACTGCTGGCTTGCTCAGACAAACGTAATACTTGAGTAACACCCTGTAGCGTGATGTACCGCTCAAGTAAAGACAGGAAAAGCTCTTAGCAGCGCCAAAGAGCACTGCACCCACCTGGGTAATTTATATTTTCAAATATCATTAATACTGTTTTTTTTATACATTAATGCTCAGACCGTTATTGCACTTTTAGTGGCCTGATATAATTTTCTTCCAGGAATTTGTCTAGCTTAGACTCACCTCGTCTCATTATCAATTTAGGAAACAGGTAAAAAGTCCAAATTGTCAATACCTTAGTGTGTTTGTAAGCAGGATTACAGAAAAGCTACTGGCCCAACTTTCATTAAACTTGGTAGAAGGGTGAACTATTGGCCAAGGAAAAACATTGTTTAGAGGTTCCAAATTTAGGATGATGGATATGTTTTTGAACTTCTTAGGATGCATCCAACAAAACACCCTGACTTTTACTGGGCCACCACACATTACAAAATATGAGAGACAATTCTAAGTCATTGGGCAACACTTGTATCAAAAGAGATCCTTATATCTTGCTTTTAAACTCTAAAATGACAACAGGGATTAGTAATACTAATAGAATGGTACCAAAATGGCCATTCTGAATATCAGGTACTCTCTCAAAAGATCATTTTAATAGTGAAGGACTGTCCTCTGCTAAAAAGGTTACAGTAGCAGGAATAATATACATCCAAAGGTCAAGAGCTTAATTCAAGAAGCACTACTCTACATTGTTAGGGTAAAGTTTTTATTCTAACCTGCTGAGTCAGCCGAGTGTCCTTGAATTCCAGAAGAAAAACCCACGCACAAAATAATGAAACCAGTTGATTAAGATGAAAGAACGATACAAAAAAGACCACGCTAAAGCAGGTACGAAGCCGGTGCAGACTCAGCGTTTACTGCGCTTTGCAATTTTCTTCCAATTCATCATGCAGCAATTTTCACCCCCTCCCTTATTTATTGTGCTGGTAGATACAAGCAGTATAATGAATCTGATGATATTCTTTCGGGTGAGGGTTGCTGGCAGTGCGCTCCTTTAGAGCCAACATATTGTGTTTTTGCTGAGGCAGCCGCGGAGCAGAGTGCTGCGCTTGGCTCTCTTTCTCACTCTTCACAGGAACAGGATGAGGCTCTGTTAGCATGCTACGTTCCATGTAGGTCTCTGACTTTACTATATGCAGCACTTCTGATACTCTGAGCTGATACCAATGATACAAGTCTTTGGCTGAATGCAGATGTTTTTGTCATTGTTGTATATTTTCTTTTTTTGTTATTTATTCCCAGTTCTTACGCCAGTAAACCAAATAACTTTTATTTTCCAAAAAATAAGGATTACTCTTCAAAACACTATCTATAAATGGGCACAAATTCAATCCTACACTGGTATGAAACGTCCATTAACATAGCTTTAAAAGTATTTTTAGCCTGCTAGACAATAGGGGTGTAAATTGCAAATGTAATCACAATGCTTGATTCGTTTAACAATGATACAACTTTTCCCAATATATAGATTTCTATAGAGTATATACAGGACTGTCTCAGAAAATTAGAATATTGTGATAAAGTTCTTTATTTTCTGTAATGCAATTTAAAAAAACAAAAATGTCATACATTCTGGATTCATTACAAATCAACTGAAATATTGCAAGCCTTTTATTATTTTAATATTGCTGATTATGGCATACAGCTTAAGAAAACTCAAATATCCTATCTCTAAATATTAGAATATCATGAAAAAGTATACTAGTAGGGTGTTCAACGAATCACTTGAATCGTCTAATTAACTCGAAACACCTGCAAGGGTTTCCTGAGCCTTGAAAAACACTCAGCTTGGTTCAGTAAACTAAATCACAAGTATGGGGAAGACTGCTGATCTGACTGCTGTCCAGAGGACCGTCATTGACACCCTCCATCAGGAGGGTAAGACACAAAAAGAAATTTCTCAAAGAGCAAGCTGTTCACAGAGTGCAGTTTCAAAGCACATCCACAAAAAGTCTGTTGGAAGGGGGAAATGTGGCAGGAAACGCTGCACAACCAAGAGAGATGACCGCAGCCTTAACAGCATTGTGAAGAAGAGTCGCTTCCAGAATTTGGGGGAGCTTCAAAGACAGTGGACTGAAGCTGGAGTCCAGGTATCAAAAGTCACTGTTCACAGACATGTCCGGGAAATGGGCTACAATAGCCGTATTCCCATGGTCAAGCCACTTCTGAACTCAAGACAACGGAAGAGGCGTCTGACTTGGGCTAAGGAAAAGAAGCACTGGACAGTTGCACAGTGGTCCAAAGTCCTCTTTTCAGACGAAAGCAAGTTTTGTATTTCATTTGGAAGTCAAGGCGCCAGAGTCTGGAGAAAGGCTGGAGAGGAGCAAAATCCAAGTTGCTTGAAATCCAGTGTGAAGTTCCCACAGTCAGCGATGGTTTGGGGAGCCATGTCAGCTGCTGGTGTTGGTCCACTGTGTTTCATCAAGCCCAGAGTAAATGCAGCTGTGTACCAAGAGATTTTAGAGCACTACATGCTTCCGTCTGCTGAAAAGCTCTATGGAGATGAGGAATTCATTTTCCAGCATGATCTGGTACCTGCCCACAGTGCCAAAACCACCAGTAACTGGTGTACTGACCATGGCATTACTGTCCTCGATTGGCCTGCAAATTCCCCTGACCTGAACCCCATAGAGAATATGTGGGGTATTGTGAAGAAGAAGCTGAAAGACACCAGACCCAACAATGCTAATGAGCTAAAGGCCGCTATTGAAGCATCCTGGGCATCCATAACACCTCAGCAATGCCACAGGCTGATTGCCTCCATGCCACGCCGCATTGATGCAGTAATCCGTGCAAAAGGATTCCCAACCAAGTACTGAGTGCATTAATGGACATTTTCAAATGTTTGATTGTGTTTTGCTGTTATAAATCTTTTTTTTTTACTTGGTCTGAGGAACTATTCTAATTTTTTGAGATAGGATTTTTGAGTTTTCTTAAGCTGTATGCCATAATCAGCAATATTAAAATAATAAAAGGCTTGCAATATTTCAGTTGATTTGTAATGAATCCAGAATGTATGACATTTTTGTTTTTTTAATTGCATTACAGAAAATAAAGAACTTTATTACAATATTCTAATTTTCTGAGACAGTCCTGTATATATTGGGTGAATAATATCAAAACTCAAAATGTCTGCCTGGTTCCGATTACAATATGATTCAGCATCCTGTGATAGATATGAGATGAATTTGCTACATTTTATAACTCACAAAAAGCAACTCAAATATTATTTGACAGTCTTTATTAATAGCAATGTTAGGCTGCTAGCACCATTTGATAGCTGGGTTATCAATGTTTTCACTTTCGAATCAATTTCACCTGGATGGTTGTATTGAATCGATAATCTATCCAGATCGATGGATGGTTATACCAAATAAATAAATAAATACCCAAACAACGTGAATAATTGTTCAAAACATAGGCAACAGAAATATTCTTGTTGTGAAACATAAACTCCTGTTTCCCAGTTACAATACATCATTTATTTGCCAGCGCAAAATTGATGCAACCCGACAGATACACATTGGCCACAGCCATTGACTAAGGTCATCGTATTAAGCATATATCAATCAAAACAGATTTTCTGCTGAGAAATCTGTCAATCCCTCCTTTGAACCCCCTATCCCTTCCACTCACACCTATAGAGACAAAAGCCTCATCCCAATACCCCTCCTCGACTCCTCCTTTCCCTCACTCGCTTCCCTTCCTTGCGTCTTAGCTCCGCCTCCGTAAGATGCGAGCGAGAGACACAAGGAGGTGACGCGAGGACAGAGGAGTCCTCAGGTATTAATTGGGATGTCCTCGTTCACTCAAACGTCACTTTTAAACGACGTCTGTTAATGATGACATGTGCACAGCTGTATCCCCTCTCATCGGGCTTAACTGAATAACCCCTTAGAACCGGCCCATTTGTTGTTACATTTTTATTTAAATGAATGAATCTTTCTCTTGTTAGTCAAGGAATTCAATGTATGATGGTTGGTCCAGCTTTTGTGTTCCGTTTTGGTGTAAAATGTAGCCTACATTTAAATAAAACTATAATTATAGTAATGTGAAAGCCTTTTGGAAATGAATTGCACATAATAATTCCCACAGAGCTGTGAGCACTTACACATGTATGTGACACTTTTCCACTCATCTTCCAGTTGTCGGTTTTGGACCAGCTGTGAAGGTGGGGGCGGGGCTTTTATACGTGAGTAGTGAAAACACTTCCGCGTAGTCTGCTCTCGTGTATCCTCCCTTTCGTCTCCTCCCGCACCCCTCCTCCCTAACCCCTCCTGGACTTCAGTGTGCATTTCAGCTATTGGGACGTCCTTCAAAATGGCTTGTCTTGATCGATTTCCGGGTCAAGTCCCGGAGGAGGGGAAGAGAGTCGTGGAGGGGTATTAGGATGAGGCTAAAGAATAGTTTGATAGAGATGATGAGGTAATTGGGTTCAGGCAGAGAGGGGGGAATGGAGTGAGATAGGACTCTGGGTTTCAGTTCCAGATCTACTGCGTTGGGTTTGCCTTGCTCAGCAGTTGTCTACGGCACAGGACTGCAGACCTTTCCTCTCTTAAGATCTATGCTTTTAATCAACTGCTAATACTCAGCGGGAAAAGATATCTGTGCAACATCCATTTGTAATTACGTTGATCTTATAATCCTTCTGCAGCCTTTTATTGTTCCTGTTGGCTCATCTGCTTGATGAATGGAAGGTCAATTAACCGTCTGACATATTTAAACTTTTTAGCTTTATTGGTTTCCTTTTTAAACTGTGATGAAAGGATAACAGCAACACCAACTAGCTGGGATGAGAATGTATAAAGATTATAAATAAGTGCTACTGTGTCAATCACATCGTAATATTACAATTGATCATATTATATTTCTAGTGTAAGAGAGCCTGACAGATACTAGATTCTTAAAACCAATATCTGAATATTGATATTTCAGAGTGAAAATCCAATTCCAGTAACAATACATAAAGCTATAATAATGTGAAGATAAAATATACTATTGGAAGGTGGAGGCAGAGACCTCTTTCTCTGATTCATTAGTCACTCTTGTTCTCTAATATTTTTAGCTCCACGTTTCTACTCTCCTAATGTCTGTTTGCTACAGAGCAGGAAGTGTACATTAGGTTTTTAGGGCTCTTTAACGAAGACAAACTGCCTGCTGGGCTGTGAGTGAATATGTCAATATGAGAGCCTAGAGAGTCAACCATAACAATACAGTTGTGGCTCTGACGGTCTAACGTTGAGCTGAAACTCTCTATAAAGCTTGGTAAAACAGAGAGCAGCTGCATATTCACACTAACACGTTATATTATAGATTGTAGTTTCCGTAACGTCTTGTTGGTTATTAACCAATGCAGACATTGTGTTGTCGTCAACGATACAATAAAACATTCAGTTCACGTTAGTATAGATATTTGTTCACATTTTACTGTAGATTGTAAATTCTCACTAAGTTAGTTTTTTATTCGTACCTTAAATGTTTAATTTCTCTCTTCTTTAAGCTTGTTACCTTGTTTTTAGTTAGGTATTTCTTTATCTTCTCTTCATCTATGTGCTTCTTTTCTTTGTAGGTGATGGTCTTTTCTGTGTAAGTATGTCTTGAAGTGGCTGCTCGGGAATGTGGGAAACAGTATTTCGATCTTTCTGTGTGTACACACATATTTTGAGATTGACAATAAAGTTGACTTTGACTATATTACTTCTCACATCAGCATTACAGTTTAGTTTAATTGCAGGTTTTTTCCATGTTATTACAACCACTCTGCCTTGTGGTGCAAAGGACAGTGATGTAATGGTAATCAATAGCAAGGAGGGAATATGTGTATACAACAGGAAGAGTTATGTGTACAGTATTTCTACCGAGTTCACTATGAATACAAAGAAAGCAATGAACATGACATGGTTTGATACAGTTTGTGCTTCTAATCCAAGCTAAAAGGGTTAAGTTGAATCAGCTTACATAGAAAAGGTGAGTTTTGTGCGAGTGCGTTTCTGCACAGTGGCGAACATATTGAGCTAGTAGTCATTTTTATAGCTTATTCCCAAGGCTCACTTCAGAATATGAAAACCAAACATACAGCTTGAATTTGATGCCGGTGTAGCAGGTACAAAAGTAATAAATCATTTTGCTGAATAAGGTTATTGCTGAGGGACATGCTTCCTCTAGTAATACACTGAAGTAGTGAAATGTAAAATATGCACAAACTCCATACAGCGGGTGAATTAGCTTAATGCTATAGTGACTGACTAAGCAGTAGCAGTTTCAGAAGGTTTGCAGAAAAGCTGGCAGAGTGTCAGCTATAGATCACTGTTTAGATGCTACACCAGCAATACAGCGCTGTGGCACATTCATTTATTATCTGCTAATGTGAACAGCTCCCACAAGGTAGAGCTCTGGGGTCCTGACCTGGTAATAATGAAAAACTATTCTGCAACAAAAGAAATGTGGTTGAAACTTTCTAAATGGGATTAAAGAAGATAGAACTTCACAATTAAAATGTGAAAAGTACCTATATCAAGCACTGCCAACATTGTGCTAATATAAAAATATTCACGAACTGATTAAATGGTCCGCCATAGACCTTTAAAGATTATTTCAATAAATTGATCTGAGAAAGAAATGCAGTCATATGGTATGCGGAGCTACAGGATTTCTGCTTCACACACGTTGCATACCGCTATTTTACTGTCTTTTTCGGACACCTTAAAATAATGCCAGACCGGTGACGCCACTTTGGCGAGCTTGTTTTGCCGCGCACAGAGAAAAGTGTCATGTATTTTACGTCATGCGATCGGCTCTCGCGATCGGCATGTTTAGAGAGCACCAATCAATCGGTAGAGAGTGAGTATCGGCCGACCGGTGACCGATCGATCGGAGCATCCCTATTTCTCATACGGCATCTGTATAGTATGTGTATTCACTCTCTGTCCTAAACGGCTTGTTGGAGCTCCTGCCCCCCCTCCCTATGAGCCCAGTGGCAGTTTGCGAGACAGCGAGACACAGCGAAACCCAGCCCGAACACACACTTAACGTAACGGCTCCGCGGGCGTAACGTAACGGCTCCACGGATTGGTCCATTTGGACCAATGGGTCAATTTGGGTATGGGCACGTCACTGTACCCAGGAAGAAAAAGAGAAATCTCCAACGAGGCGTTCTGGGGCAGCATAGACAGGTCCTTTCTGTGTTAGAGTTTTACTCGCTACAGGGTGTACTTTGAGGGTTTGTGATTCTGCAGACCGTTTACATGTACATGCAGAAAAACCTTCATAACACACAAGGGGACGGGTAATAACCGGAAAAGCATGACATGGGACCTTTAATGGAAACATGGAGGAGATCCAGTTACTCAAAGTGTTGTGTGCATTACCACATTGGCCTCTTACCAAACTGTTTCTGTAATGAAGCATGCCATGCAGAACTACTTGGCGTATCTCCAAAGTGCATTCAAATCATATCTTTGAAGCGCTCTCACCATGGCCTGGGAGGAGGGGAATATGATACGAGAGAATAGTCAGATATGAGACCCTCTTTCATTTAAATAAAATGAAGTGAAAAGCCTGGAGTTCATGGATGGAGCTCAGACAAAGGCTAAGTGAAGGTGCCAGACTAATGTGACTCTGTAGCCATGGCAACAGGAGCATGCAGAAGGTGATGTAATCATTTCACAGGAAACCATCTATCTCTTTTCCTTCATATTTGTCACTGAACGTCATCCAGTCTGCCCTGGCTGTCTGTTGCTCTATCTCAAATCACATATACGCATGTTTATTTCATATCTCTTTTCTTTCTCATCCTTTGTACCACTCTCTATTTCCACATCCACCATTACCTCCTCCCCTCTCAATCCTTCTACGCCTCTTTTGTTGTTTGTCATTGTTTTATCTGAATATCGAAGTTGCCAGGAAGTTGATTGCCAACTGCTTTTACTTCCATTAGAGAGAAGCTATACAAAGATGTTATACCAGGCAGAAATATGGACAGTTCAGTCACTCAGGTCAGACGTCTTAACCCACATTGGTTTTTACTCTTTATTTACAGGCTTGTGGTATACTTAGGTTACCACATGTCTTAGCCAAGAAAGCTATGTTCTATGTTCAGGTAATCAGGATTCTTAGAAATGTTATTATCAGCATTTAAGTAGTACTATACAATGTTTTTTGTCAAATGTACCTCTCCTCAGTCACCTGGGTCCTGATCTGAATCCGCCCACTTCATAGAGTTGACTGGCATAAGGAAATGCACTAATAATTCCTAAAAACCCAGAGAAGACTTAGCATTTTTCCAATTCCATTACCTTCATCTCAAAGTCAATGGTTTTTTTAACGTATTTGTTCAAATGGAAGAAGCACTAGAACTAGAACATTTTCCATTCATGAATGTGTGAGGCTTCAATGTGTCATAATTACGGCTGTCGTAAAGACTAAATTGTCTTCCAAACGTCATCACGCCGTACAGGAGTCTGCCTTAAGCTTAGCGGTGGTGACGCTCAGACATTCGGCCGTTATTTAGTTTGGTTACAGCATACGAAAGCTATTTATTTCTGACGATTGTATTCACATTTCAAAAATTAAGTTGTGTGAACATGTGGAGATTATCCTGCTAAACAAAATGTGATAAGTATCATAAAAGTGTGTTGGCCACAAAGTTTATTTTATGCATTAATGGAATCCAACGAGGAAATCCCATTGCTTTTTGTCAAGAGACCCCATGTGATGCTAACATCCTGGTCGGCCTACAAAAATAAGTGATCATTGCACCACTCAGTTGTGACATGAGACAGTGGCCAATCCTATGGCCCAACATCAAAGTTTGTATTTTCTTGGCTCCACTCTTAAATCCTTAGCAAAACCAGTATGTTGGCATGGCTACACATTTCACATACATTTGGTTTGGCAAATAAGACATTGGTTATCAAGGCTAGATTTTCTTCTGTTGCCAGCTTTTGCGTACAAAGGTGATTGATATCAATCTTCTTATTTAACTCTTAGCAAATACGGCTATTCTTGGTGACAGCAGCTCACTCTGTAGGGCCATGTTAGGAGTGTGAACTCTTACTTTGAGAGGTGCCCTTGGGCAAGGCACCTGACCCCCACAATACTCTCTGGGCACTGTATTTTAGCTGTTCACTAACTGTGTGTGTGTGTGTGTGTGTGTGTGTGTGTGTGTGTGTGTGTGTGTGTGTGTGTGTGTGTGTGTGTGTGTGTGTGTGTGTGTGTGTGTGTGTGTGTGTGTGTGTGTGTGTGTGTGTGTGTGTGTGTGTGTGTGTGTGTGTGTGTGTGTGTGTGTGTGTGTGTGTGTGTGTGTGTGTGTGTGTGTGTGTGTGTGTGTGTGTGTCGATTTCCCAAAAATGTCAAACTGGAAGTGTCATCCTGCCATGGAAGCCCTAACTGATCTGTGTCCGTCAGTGGGATGCTACTGTATGGACTCACTGCCTCCTTTATTGAAGGCAGATGAAATAGTACAAACGATTGAGGGTAAAGTAAGGAAGAAAGAGGAGGAGATGTTGTAATGATGTAAAAGAGAAGCAGAAGGGAGAGTGGTTTCTGAGAACATTGAGTTTACTGGCTGGTCCTGAGACCGCTCACTGAGACCACGTCATCACTTTCTGCACGTGTGTGTTTTACTGGTGAAGTCTTTGTTTGCTTACAGTTAATAGTGCCATCTTCAATCATGTCATGTGACACCATAGAGCTAAGGCCGCATGTTACAAACACGCAGAATCTGTGTTCTTTGTTTCATATGAGTAGCATCCTCCTAACAAACAGAACACATTCAAAGGAGCTACGTCTCTCTTTTACTGTTTCGGTCTATTTGTCTGTCACTTACGCATGCACACACACTAATATCTGTCATGTCAAATCAGCACAAAAACAGCACACATGATCAATAAAAGGATTGGTTTCATTACACAGCTCGAGCACAAATAGTTGCAATAACCACTTTGTTTTAGCTGAAGTAGTATAAAACTAACATTATATTATGACCACGATTAATATGAATGGCGGTGCGGCATCTGCGTCTAATTTTGACCTTCATCCCTATATAACATGTCATTTAGACATTGTGACTTTTACATTTTATTCATATTATTTTTTAGGTATTTTACACAAATCAAGTAATTATGTAGTGTACTTGATTTAAATGTTGATCTTTTTTAAATAGATAATATAATATATAAAGTACGTCCATGCACTTTTTCTCATTTGGCTTTTATTCTTATACAACCTTCTTCCACCTCAGCAAAGCACAGACAATTGTTTGCAATATTTAAATGTTTTTCTTTCAGTTTTTTTACGCGCAAATTGAAAAAACTAATATACTGTAAAACAAGGCCCCCAGTAGGGCTACAAACAAACCAATGTCTAAAGTTTTGCCATAATATTCCCGCATATCCAGAAAAAAAAAAAAAGGTTTAGGCATAACATGTTATAATAGTCCAAACACCCCAGCATGAAAAAATATCTCATATGGAATTAAAATGTCATAACCATCCCTTTTTATAGAGAGGAAAATGCATTAGTTGCCACCTGGAGACCCCTACAGTTTACAAGATCATTATCTACTCTTTCCCCTCCTTCATCACTTCATACTTTTTCTCATTACCCTTGCTTCCGTTTTCACTCCCCCATCTTTCATGCCTTTCTCTTTTTATTTTTACCTCTTCCCTCCTCCTCCTCCCATCGTCCCCTGCTAGTAGCCACATGCCTGCTACTTGATGTGTTGCCATGACAGCCAGCCAAAGTGTCATCACCAGGGTCATTTGCATATGGCCACCAGAGTTAGGTCAGGGTACCCGTCCTGAAGTGACTGCATCCTGTTGAGAGTGTGTGTTTGTATGGAAGATACATGCAGTATGTGTGTGAATAAATGGATTAGGATGAGCTATCAGTGTCTATAATGGGAAGTTCAAGTCTAATTAACCTTTAATAATGTCAGAGAGGGTTATCATTCCACATGGATTAGAGCAGTGGTTCTCAAATGGGGGTACGCTGGAGTACTGCAGGGGGTACGTGAGATTTATTTTATGTTAATGAAAAAAATAATATGAAAAGAAAATACCAATTTTAGGAAAAGTAACAAAGTTTGAGCAGTGTGGGTTTTATATTAGCAGAGTTACACATATTTCAAAACGCAAAGTGTAATAACTGCAGTGGCCTTCCTGTCACTGAGAATAACAAAGATCCTCAGTGAAGCACAAGCCCATGTTTCTCACTAAATTGTAAGCACAATTTATTATTAAAAAGATCAGTTCAATGCAACTAATGCTGTTTTAGTGTTATTGCATGACGTTAAAATTGGTTTGCCATGAATTCAGTGATGGATTGTAAACATTTGAAATGTAGCATTTAAGTGTTTCTCAGTTACAATGTTGTTGTTTTAATAAATCAGACACTGATGGTGCAGCGCTGTACTGTACCTCTTTATATAGGCATTTCTTCCCTAACATTGTTTTTGCGCTGATCAGGGGGTACTTGGCTGAATTTGTTTTTTAAAGGGGGTACATCATTGAAAGACGTTTGAGAACCACTGGATTAGAGCACAGTTTCAGAAGAGTGTGTGTGTGGAGGAATTAGGATTTGTTCTCCAAAGACGAACGCATGAAAGTGTCATGCTCTTTTCAAATGCTTTGTAATTTAACATGAGGGTTTCTGAAGTTGACTCATTACACTGAGTGATCACTGGGCCCCCCTCAGTGCTGTTGAGCCTGAAAAAGGCTTCAAATAATGCTGTGTTGGCCAAAAATACTTGTACTCTTGTATCGAGTAGACTCAGAATTTATCAAACTTGCATCATTTTTATTAAACTAAGGCTGTGGTTGTAAAACATGAAATAAACATATGTTTTTTCAATTAATATGTATTTATCACCTGAGCTGTAACTTACCAGAAAACACACCCAACTTAACTATTAACATATCTCACAGCCCAAAAACAAAACAATCTGTGGGTAAATCCATTTTCATAATTTAATGAAATGAAATAAAATGAAACAAAATACAATTATCCTTAATACATTCATTTATGTTTTTCTTAAAACCAATTTTATTTTTTAACCAGACAAAACAGACCCTAGTATCTGCCCTGATAACAAGTAGTTAAATTACCAAAAGTTAAATCACTTCTCAAATATGTTATGTATAAAGATTGTTTCAATCCTCTTCATTTATTTTACATTTACATTTTTTCCCTCTATGGAAAAAACTATTCAAACAATAAATGTTTTTATCAGAAAAAAAGAAAGACATTTAAATAAAAATAAATAAAAATGCCAACAAAATGTATCAGGAACAAAGAGGATTTTAAAAATTGGTTTGCCTTTTGTTCTAACCAATGAGATCTATTTGTCGTTGTGGAGGGAATTGAAATGTGAAGGGTTGTGATGTGGTTTGATATGCCCCCTACACGGCGAAGGAATACTTGGCAGTGAGATGCTATTTGTGGCTCGTGTATCCGGTTGCCTAGGAGACAGTTGGCAGAGCGCCAGCAGGAGACCGGAGGTGACCTCAGTTACAGATAAATAAATGATTACCCAAACGGGCAAATCTGATTTGATATATATTTCCACATTTCTACTTATTTACTTTTTCTTTATTTACCCGTTCCGATTTCTGGGTTTGTCCCAGTAACTCTCGTTATAGAGTTACAGAAGAAGATGTTGTGGGGGAGGAATATATCATTTCATGTCGTATTGAAGTCTCCTCATTTGTCCTCACATAGCGCTGTACTCCTCCACCCTTTTGTCACCTTTATCTCAGTATCACTTGTCATCAGCCTCATCAGTCTCCATGGAGATGACACACTAATCCTCACAAAGCACCTTGTTGATACTCGCTGCTGAGTAGTGCCTCCTTGATTGGTCCTGATGAGATTTGTAGCCAATTACACACAATTAGGAGTATCTGGTGTGAGAGGGAGTTCGCTAATGTTGACAGGTTATAGCAGTGCGGCCTTTAAAGGTCCCATGTCATGGCCATTTCCACTGATCATAATTCCATTGTTGAGGTATACTAAAATAGAAAAATACTGTGCAATTTTCCAAACTCACATTGGTTTCGCATACAGCATCTCTGTAAAGTATGTGTATTCAGCAGTATTCACTTTCTCCACTAAACGGCTCGCTGCAGCTCCCCCCCCTCCCTGAGAGCCCAGTGTGCTCTGATTGGTCGGTACGAATCGCGCTGAGCTCCGTGGAGGTGTGATTTCCTTGTTTAGCGATACACAGCCAAACACAGCCAAACTCAACCTGAACACACACAAAGTCACAGCCGAAATAAAAACAATAAGTGTAGCTTGATATTGAGTAAGAAAAAGGTTGATAAACGCTGTGAGAATGGGTCTGCAGAGAGAATTTTGCCGCGATCCCAACTGTCTGTTATCAGCCTGCAGCCAGGGAGGAGAGATCAGCAGAGCTGCATGCACTGAGTGTGTGTGTGTGTGTGGATTGGTCAATTTGGACCAATCAGCGGGGGCTTAACGCAACGGCTCCGCGGACGTAACGTAACGGCTCCACGGGTTGGCCCATTTAGTTCCGGGTACGTGCTTTCGTAAGCAGGTACCCGGAAGAATCAAATGGATGATGACGTTTCACCAAGGAGGCGTTGTGGGGAGGTATTTTCTGTGTTAGAGTTTTACTCGCTACAGGGTGTACTTTAAGGGTTTTGACTCTGCAGACCGTTTACATGTAGAAAAACCTTCATAACACACAAGGGGACGGGTAATAACCGGAAAAGCATGACATGGGAGCTTTAAATAAGAACAATTCATCTTTTTTTGGTGCCGTAATTTAAAGGATACAAACATGTTTTCCTACAAAGCCCTTTTTAATCATGAAGCTAAAGATTACATTTATAGAAAAATCTAAAAAAATGATTGTTTTGTTTCAAATCAGCAACAAAGGGTGTAAATCTCATCGTTTTTCTAAAACTAAGAAAAGCAAATCTAATCTTCTGGTATCAATAAGTTGTATTATTTGATTGCCCTAAGCTTCACAGTGTTTGTATATCCAACAAGTTATGTATCATACTCACAGTGACACCTCAGACTACAGTTTATTTATTGGTAACCAAGCAGAAATGATTGTCAATAATTGAGTTAGTTGTTACTAGTTAGTAAAAGTTTTGACTATAATATTGCTATTACTGCAATTATTCTTGGTAATTGATAATCATTTAATTAATTCCCAAGCTCAAATGTTATCTCGACAAATGCATCGACAGACTTAAGGGTCTCCTATTATACTGTTTTTCATCGATATATTACAGGTCTCAGATATATACAAAACATGTCTCTGAAGTGTTTGGCTCCAAACACCAAACAGATCATTGCAGCATTACCCATAATCCCCTCTGTTTCAGCCCTGTTAGTGCTGATTCTATGTCTGTTACTTTAGATGAAAATAAGGAGCCACTCCCCACGCCCCTCTGAGAGAGATTTGGTTAAAAAGAACACAATGGTGCTCTTGGAGGATATTCAGGTGATAAGGGGGGGGGTTACCTTGGTTGCTGATTGGCTAATGGTTACACAAGCCAAATCATCGCTATGACATCATAAAGTGGCCAAAATCTGATCAGCTCATTTTCTGACAGGTTTTTATATAAATGGACAAAAAGAAAAAGTGAGAGAATCTTTTTACACACGTGTTAATGTATGAAAGACATGAAAAAGTGGATTTTGCATAATAGGTGACCTTTAAGGTATTATAATGTTTTTTATTCTTATTAATAATCAATAACCAAGTATTAATAGTATGTGTAGACTCCAGAAAAAATAAAGAAATCACATCACACTATATCTTTCACATCTGCGTCCTCCATTATGTCTCATATCTCGAGGCCAGAGGTCGTTTGAGAAGCAGCAGTTTTTTATTCTCATGTGATTATCCTGCTTTGACATTTGAGCATGAATCAGCTGCAGTACTGCTGGAGGACAGAGGGAGGGAGCATGTATAATTTCTACCATAGCAGCAGTCTCCCCACATCATCTCTTAGTAATGGGCTTTTTTCTCTCTTCATGGAGCGTCTGGGCAGGCCACACCCTAACTGCTCCAACATGATCTAATCCTGCAGGCCGACTGCATCACCATCCAACAGCCACTTTAGTGTAAGAGTATTCCAAACTTAAACGTTTCCTTATCCAGTCTTTAAATCCATTTGTAGGGTGTCAGATATCTGAATTCTGCTTTGTCAGAGTTGAAGGAGGAAGAGAGAAATAAATCAAGTGTAAGAGAAACAGCAAGAGAGAGGGAGTAACTGAGACAACAGAACAGAGGAAGGTCATTACGTAACGTCTAACCAATAAGAACACTTCTAATTAGTGACAGCTGAGTCACATCAAAGGGGAGCCAGACCAATATGAGTTATTGATGCTAGTATGGATATTGTTAATCATGAGCAATAATAAAAAGTTACAAAAAACACAAATTAGAAAAAATTGCTTTGGTGCTTGAAAGCTGATGACAAACATATTTAAATTAAGTTTAATAAATGTTGGTTATGCAGTAAAATGGACATTTTATTTATAATAACTGTTAAATGTAGAGGAAAAATATCCTGCCTTTCATTGACATCCAATGTTTAACTATTAAACAATTTATTTGGAAACCAAATGATGTAAAGAAAATACAAAACTAGAACGGCACTCTGTGAGCACAGAACCCCACCCAGGCATGTTTTTGCCTTCATGGCTTTAGTGGTAATGTGGAAACAACATTGATGCAAAAAATCATTTGTGTATTCGCCAAGTGATTTGGACCTGATCCAAAATGTAATGGGTTCTTCATTTGTTCATGCTACACCCTTTCATCAAGTTTCATGAATATCAGACATGTCGTTTTTCCAGCAATCACGCTGAAAAACAGACTAACAAACCAAAAACACGAGATTTAAGACATTTACATTTTTAGAAAGTAAAACTATCTCAAGTTCATTATAACTGGTCTTTACCTGCATGTGCTCAATGTCCCTATGTGGTGTTAAAACATTATTTCTTTTGGCCACTTAAGGGCAGCAGAGCAAGCTGTTAGCATGTAAAGGATATATATATAAGGGGGTACAACTCTAAAAACACCCGTATGAAAAAGATTGGTTTACATTTCAATAATCTAATAAGTATATGAACATAACCAATAACAAATAAATGTAACTTTTTTTATTGTTGTTGTTCATTCATATCTTATTTTACCAGTTAACATGTATTTATTTATGCATATTTTTGTATCTCTCCAACTTTAAACGATATTTTTGGTTTACTGTCCTATAGTATACATTGGAATGATTTCAAACCTGTTTTTATTTATCCTAATAATTATAAAGGAGTGCCTTGGAAATATGTATTTACATCATTTGTGGTCAAAACGTTTGAGACCCACTGAGATAACTTAGACTACCATTTCCATCACTTACAGGGCCCATCGTACAGGGCAAATGAAAAGTGCAACCGGGGTGAAAAGGGTGTTAAATTTACAGGCCGAAAATTAGGATTGAGCGCACCAGCACATTAGCCAGTCAATATGCAAAGTAAAACAAACTATTAAAAATCATTAAAAACTGGCAACATTTTAAACGATTTTAGGACATACGAGCACTCACATCTACCAATGGTGTCGTGTTCTCTGTCCTTTAAGATGGACCTGAATTCCCCCATAGTGATTACATCTGAGAGTTTCACCTCCTTCTGAACATTGTTCCAAACTTTGGGGGCAGCCTATCTAAAAGCTGTTTTACCCAGTTTTCTCACTGTAGGAACCAGAATCTGAATAAAATCTTGGGACCGCAGGCCATCTAGACTTTCTCTTTGACACATATATGTGCAAATGTAGGAGGGAACCAACCCAAGCAGAGATTTATAAATAAAACCCGACCAATGGGAAAGTCTGCGAGCAGACAAAGATGGCCAATTAGCAGCAGCATATAAAGTGCAATGGTGTACTCGATATCCACATCCAGTAATAAATCGTAAGGCACAATGGTACACCCCTAGATCAGGTCTCTAGTAATTGTGTGCTCAAAGTGCACCAGATTGAAGCATTTTACTTTAAAATGTTCAAAAACATCTTCCCGGGGGGCATACCTCCAGACCCCCCTAGAGGATGTGACGTACACCCCCCATTTCAAACATGTTCATACAATACTGAATACATTTGAAGCCATTTTGACGTATATTACCTATGTCAATACGTTTCTGTTTTGGTAGTGTATTTGTCTTTTTGTAGAGATTTTTCATGTATTCTTTATATATAAAATCTCGCCTAGGGCTGCAAATTGTCTAGAACCGGCCCTGGCACTAGGCCTCAAGAGCCTTTCTTGTGTTGGCAGACACATAGAAATAAATTGGCGGGGAGCGCTTCGCACGTGAAAATACAAAACAAATCCACTCGCTCCGCGCTCACATTATGCTGGGCCCACGTGCCTTAGCACCGCTGCTATGACTCCATCCTAGGGGAAACACAGCTTGTTGGCAAAGCAATATCTAACACTAATATGGAGTCGTTTTTCTGTCTACCTGATGAATGTTAGACTAATATTCACTCATTAGCTACCATACAAACGTATTATCTATTGGCTTGTCTCTAACTGATCCGTCTGCTTTTTGCTGTTGAGCAGGTTCAGAGTTTCTCCTTTTGAAAACAGCCCTCTGCTTCTCTTAAAACCGATGTTTAAGGAAAATTGTGAGACTGAACGAAAACATAAAAGGTGTCACTACGAGTGATGTATTTTATTTGACCCATAGTCATATATTGATTAATGTAGCTTTATATTTATCACCAAATATTTAAGTGATGTTCATGTTCGGAATGAAAGATATTTCATTAATATTACGTTGGTCGAATTATTTTGTTCAACTGATGTTACGTGTCCCTATTGACTACTATCAAATGAATAAGAACTACTTTTGTTTGCATTAACAAACATTTTAAAATCGAGAAAATCAATGTAACTATCTGGCTTTAAAAATCCAATACAGCCAGCTCTAATTTATGAAAAGTCTGCAAATTTTTTGAAGATAAAATATGCAATTGAGCAGTCACTTGAGGTGAATCAGTGATCTAAATCACACCAGACTTGACCTTACACACACACTGTCACACGGATGCCATGACTTTTGCTGTTATTTGAGGTGTTGAACTCACTGAAGGCTGTTACTCTCACACACATTGATCTGAGAGACAAAGACCTTGTTTTCATTTATAAAACATCAAACAACATTGAAGAAGCATCTTGTCGCCTGTACTGACCGTAGATTGGCCTAACATAGGCCCCCATCCTTCTTTCTGTTTTAGATCATTGGTGTAAAAGTTGCAAGGTTGTCTGCACCGTCACACACACTAAACAAATAATGAAGCAATAAGGCTGTCAGGGTGCGGACTTGACAACTGCAGGAGCATCGCTGTTTAACAAAAGGACATCCGTGTGCCCTGTCCTGTGTGATAAGACCCAACAATCAGCAGGTTCACCCGTGTTTTGAAAAGATAAGGAACAAATACAGCTTGATATTGGTTACAAAAAAGCTCAAAGAGACTCGTAGAGATAAATTACGAAGCAGGGAACCACAGCACAACCTTATTCTACATTTCCTCTTTAAAACTAGTGAAGAAAAACTGCTACTGTGGTGAGATGGCTTTACATGCCTCTAGTGCAGCTCAGCTCTTTGAGTTTTGTCCCAAAAGGATTGTATTAGCTGGAACTAGCAATGCCTTTTTTGTTACTTTATCCTCATTATACGTGTGCCTCTGAATACACTAAACTGTGTAACAAATCCCGGAAAATGTAAAAAGGATCCGTGAAAGAAATTTCTTGAGGGAAACTTTAAAAGAACATCAGATTTCACAATGCTAATGTCCTGATGCTGAAGCCCTCACCCACCTGGAGCTGTGCGCAGCTGGAAACATTATTTAATAATAACTTTGAAGCATGTTCAGTGCCTAAACAGATCCACCTCCTCTTGTGTCTTAACAGGGGATGTTGGCTTTAATTAGACTGGAGAATACAGAGGTGCAATGGAACAAAATGCTACCACGATTAGCTACATCAAAGACATACTGTGTACATATAGACACATGCAGAGAGCCAGAGAAGCTGAAGGAAGCCTAGTGTGTTAATGGTTTGTTTTAAAAATATAATATTTTAGGGTATATACGTAAAGTGAACAAAAATAACCATTTGTCCTTTACCTGTTGATAGTACCATGATGCAACATTTGAAACATAGTAAATCAACCTACTTTTTTTATTCAAATCAGTGGGTTAAAACTACATTTCAAGCACAATCACATCAATTCAAAATAAAGAAAATAGATGTAAAGAGAAACAAATGATGTACAATGCCACAGAGCAGGACATGTTTGACATGTTGTAAAATGTTATTACAAAAAAGGACAAAACCATTTCCATATTAAAGGAAAGTGAGTGCACAAACTGTAACACTCTACTCTAAAAGCTGGCAGTTGTTTGTGTTCCTGTCAGCTGGGAGATGCTAAGTGGAGTGCTGTGCAGAGGCTTTATTGATACAGGTCTGAGCTCTATATTCTAATCAAGCACTAACTGCAGCACATGCCAAATTAAATTGGACATCCGCTGCAATTTAAATCTGTTTACAGCACAGCAGTTACGAGGGTCACCTGGGTTCAGTGCATGAAAATGTCTTAAAAGTATAATTGTGTCGTCAAACCTGAGGTAAATATAACATTTTGAGTAGTGTGACTGGCTTTGACTGATTGCTAAGTGTTACTGAAGAAAAGCCATATTTCTGATTTAACACTACTTTAACTATTAATGTCAGTTTAAGGAAGTGAGTTTAAAACAACAACAATCCACTTGCTTCCTAACTGTGATTCTCTTTTCTCTCGGCGCGATGCTGCCTCTCAGTGGTCATAAAAATAACTGCATATAGTACACATTGTAGTAAGTAAACATAAATACAAAAAAACACCCTCAATAGTAAAGCACACTGACACACATTTTCAGATCTCCAAAACGCCCTAATATGTATTTGAATCCATCTAAGAGGCAACTCACATGTATTGGAATGATTTCCCACTCTCATATGATCTTCTACAGTACTGTAATTTACTGTAAGAGCTAAAAAGGTTTCCTCCATCATGTATGCCTAAATCATTAATGGGGTTTATGACGTTTGCGATGAAAAACTGTGATACTCTGAGATTGCCACTAGAGGGAGCCAGACACCACTAGAAACATACGACACCAGCTACAGTCACTCATTTACTTATTTGGGCATATTGTAGCATTGTGCAATTCATTTCCCAATACTGTATCCACTTACTTTTATTTGTTATGTTTGCACATTATATAAGCTTATAATTACCTGATTGTTATGTCCTTGGTTACTCTCTCACTATTTTCACTAGGTGAGTTAGGTTCAAGGGCTTTTTTTCATATGCACAGATGCTGCAGTGTAGAAATGGCAATGACAATCTTAAGTCCAGAGCTCCTCCAACAATGCAACACAATATATATATATTAGGGATGGGAACGATTAATCGAATATTCCAATTATTATTATTATTTTTTGGGAGGGGTGGCTAAGTTGATTACATATTATCAAATGGAATAATTCAATGTATACGACAGTGCAATAGCTAAACGGAGCATGCTGATCTCTCTCGCGTTTATGTCCAAATCCATCAGATCTAGCTAGTTCTAGCTAATGATATGGCTGCTGCCCCTCCCTACTCGCAGATCACGCAGACTCAAACCTCATTTTATGCCCAAATTCCTGCTGAGAGGGTCTTCTCTACAGCTGGCCTGAATGTGAATCGCCTCCGCACCCGCCTCTCCCCTGAGTAGACGTGCTCATATTCTTAAACAAGAATGAGTATTGAATAGCTGCATTCTGTTCATAGGCCCTGCTATAGGTGGTTGACCTCTGTTGTAATAGGGTTACGTTACCCTAACCCGTTATGTTGTTCGTGTATGATCCCTCTTTCATTTAAAAAACAAGTTATGTTTTAAGCATGAAAGCTGTAGGCCTATAACTGTTCAAACTGTGATCACCAGTTCAATACATTTGACAAATTCGACTTGGTTTCTATACTTATTTCAACATGTTTTTTGTAAATTCTTTTCCCACATTTTTTTTTTTTAATAGGATATGTACATTTCGGTTAATCGGTTAACCGTTTTTTTGGGGGTTGAATATTCGAATATACATTTGCTTTCAAATTCCCATCCCTAATATATATAAATATATATATATATATATAGGACAACAAATATAAAATTAAGTATTGTAGTGTAAACAATTTAATACAGTTTATTGTAGTGATTAACATAAAGACAAATAAAGGTGAGGTAAACTCATAGGGTCAACTTCACCTAGGTTTTGACTGTGAAACTGGAAGCTGTACTCACGGCAGTTCAATCTCATCTTTTCCCGTACACACACACTACTCATAAACACACTCTTTCTTCCCTTCCTCTGGTTGGGCGGCCCGTCCCGGATCCATTAGGCACAAACAAACAACAACCAACCGTCTGTGTGTGTGTGTGTGTGTGTGTGTGTGTGTGTGTGTGTGTGTGTGTGTGTGTGTGTGTGTGTGTGTGTGTGTGTGTGTGTGTGTGTGTGTGTGTGTGTGTGTGTGTGTGTGTGTGTGTGTGTGTGTGTGTGTGTGTGTGTGTGTGTGTGTGTGTGTGTGTGTGTGTGTGTGTGTGTGTGTGTGTGTGTGTGTGTGTGTGTGTGTGTGTGTGTGTGTGTGTGTGTGTGTGTGTGTGTGTGTTGCCTCCCATTACCAATCCTTAGAGAACATTCATAAGAGTCATTTCCAGTGGTTTCTGTGTGTTTGTGTGCTCACTGTGTTTAAGCGTGCACCTGTCTATGTTTTGTTCCGTATTCAAGGCTTGGCACAGATCAGGTTGTTTGTTCAAATAGAGAAACAATAGAACATTTATTGTGTATTATTATTATTATGTATTAATTGTTTCAACTGTTGGAGAAATGCTCTCTATATATTTGCTTTTTTTATCATGTATATCTGTAAATAAACCTCCAACACACCCCTGTGTAAAGCAGCAGTTTGAGATGCACACCGTCAGACTAGTGGAAACAGAACTACATTTTCAATATTTAACTGTTTTGTATTGTTGGGTATTTTTCGCATTTCTGACATTAAATCAAGATTATAAACAAACACAAATTATTCAACTTATAATTGGATACAAATAATATCTCTTAATCAGGTTTTTTGTTGGTTGCAGGTCGTTGCAGTTTGTAAATTCACCTTGGTAAAAAACCTGATGTTTATTTATCTAGAAACAATCTCTAATATTATTTTAGCGGAACAAGAAGTCTAGTCGATAAATCGTTAATGTAGCATTGCAGCAACAATATTAAAGTATTTTTGCTGTTTATAGCTTATTGAATGTAGATTTTTTGCTGATTTATTGCAGCAATCATATTCATATATTTGGGTTTTGGACCTTTGGTTGGCAACATAACATATCAGAAATGCCACATTGTTTGATGATGATTGTAGGTCAACTTTCCAACTGAGAATATTACATGAAGTTGTTACAGTACATCCATGAAAAGAGCCTAATTTTTCTGATTCCTCCTCTCCAACAGTGCGGTATTGTTCCTCCCCTGCGGAGGCCAGTAACACACACTTACCCAGGACTTGATTAACTGCAGTTTCACGGGCTGTATGCACTGAGCAGTTTGCTGCAGGCGATGGTTAGCATTAGCATTGTTTAGGGACAGAAAGATTGATGAAGGACAGACAGAGCAGAAACGAGAAAAAAGGGAACAGGAAGGCAGCGGATAATAAAAAAAGAAATATAGCAACACTGGCATCTTTGCTGCTGACCCACATCTGGAGCCTGACATTACTCCTGAGGTTGCTGTTTCCTTTGAACAGAGACACTGCGAGGGAAAGAGACAGTCAAGTATGGCTGGGAAGACACCACCAGAGACAGCAAGCCAAAGTCTTCAACCTTTAAACATAATCATCTTTTGTCAGGCTCGTTTATAATTTCTGATCCATGCACAGAGGAATCACCTGCTGTTAATCCCAGTTTCAGGACAGACAGAGAGCCTTTAAAGGATAGTACATCCACATCATAAGCTCCTCTTACAGATGGAGATAATTAAGGATTTGTCCAATAAATCCTGTCTGAAGCATTTCACTGACTGATGACTTATTATGGTGCAGTGACTGGAGTTTGGCCTGCGATTAGCTTCAGGCCAACATTTCACTTTGTGTTTAAAGGCTGTTTGAGCACCTGTCACAAAACAGTGAGCACACTTCAGGGAAGATAATGTCAACTTTAGGCAACCATGTTGACATCATGATACATCTTTTTATTTTTATACAGATAACAGCATCTGTCAGGTTTAGTTGAATATCTGACCTGCTGCTCTTAAACCAGCTTATCATTCTAGTTACTTGGCTGTTGTAGTATTGTGTATTCCTTTACCTTCAGTATTATAATTGGGAATCGTTAGTTTCTCTAACACTATAGCGTATCAATATTCTTATGATCTCACTTTCAGAAACAAACACATTCATTTCACAATAGGTCTACAGTCATGCTTGTGTATTACACAGCAGTGTTTTGAGCTTATTGCTAATATTGGCATGCTAAGATGCTAATGTTGAGCATGTATATCACGTCAACTATCTTAGAATAACGTGCTAACGGGCAAACTTTAGATAATTTGCAATAAACACAAAATAAAACCTGGTGCTGAAAGGGATTTTTAATTATTGCAGCTCAAAAGTATTGGACAATTTAAACTGTAAAAGTTAATAAATCACCAAAGATATTACAATTCATCCTTACAGTGACATGAATGTGTCATGGAAATATATCTGACAGTTGTTGCTGAGACAAAATGCTGTCACTAAAGGGAAAATCAGGGGATTAGGTCAGAAGGGTTCATACTCTGGGGACTATGAATCTCTTTAAAAAATGTCTTGTGGATCCATCCAAGACTTGTCAAGGTATTTCAATCGAGAACAAAATGTTGGACCGACCGACCTTAGAAACGGATTATACTTATTGTAATACATCTATTATCTTTTGGGTGATTAGCTTGAGTGTTATTTAGAGGAGATAATAACATGGTGATCATGTACAGGTCAATTACATGTAGAGTGTTGTTTACACTACATACTGCAGTTAATGTCATGTCCAAATGTTCGCTCACTGTTTGGCTCACACCCAGAGGGAAATATCTGGGCAACACGCTGTATAGCAGCTTGGCAGTTACGCTTAACGATTACACACACATCCGTGATATTATTCCCGTGATAAATCGTCTCCAAGCCCAACAGAAGGCTCTTCTTACCATATTTACCACTTTAAATACCATAATACTAGATGTAATTACTATCAAACGCTTGTTGTTGTATTGCGACATCCTCCCCTCTTCTCTTTGTTATTGTGAGGTTGAGGGTGGGACCTCCCTTTCCAGGCAGCCAATTACAGCCCTCTCACATCCCAAACAGCCAATAGCATGCCTGCTGTACTGTCACATTTCCCATCCCCTCTCCGTTGCTGTTAATATGCAAAGGCTGCAGTCTACCGACATGAGCTCATACCAGCACTCATCACACACACACACACACACACACACACACACACACACACACACACACACACACACACACACACACACACACACACACACACACACACACACACACACACACACACACACACACACACACACACACACACACACACACACACACACACACACACACACACACACAATGAGACATTAAAGAACATCTTGCCATTTAAAATTGTTCGCTGATATTATTTCATGATGCTTTGTTACATTTAAATGGGTTTTTTGTCACCTTAGGCAACACTTTGGATTTTTATTTTTACTTCTCATTAATTTAGGGCTGGGGCTCCCCCCTAAGGTAGCTAATTGCAGAGACATTATAATGTCATCCCCTTAAGGTATGATTGTAGCATATGAGAGTATATCGGTTTGTTATGAATAATGCATCAGCATCTTAATAATGTACCCATAAGTGCACAGCAGCCTGCATGTAACAACATTCTTTATGTTTTAGGTTTTCCCAAATCATTTTCAATTAAACTATTTACATATTCACTGTATGTTGCTTCCTGCCCCGTGCATCCAGTTAACTAACTGCGACTGTTTTTAATCAATCAGCCGTTTCACAAACTGTAGCCGTCAATAGTTATTTGGCTCCTTTAAAGCAAGGCAATGCTCACTTTAATCCAGTTCATTTAAACATACGTGTGTCTCATGGCAATGTAACAGCAGAATGGAGTTTATACATTACAATTATATAATTTACAGGACATAAAGATGGCAATAAAGAAATGGAAACAATTGGACCTAATGATGGTGCAACATAAACTTTTACTCAAAGCAATGCCAATATATGTAGACAATATTTCTGGGTTTATTTCACTATTACCAGTTAACGATTAGGCTTCAGATCTCTATGCTGATTATTGATTGTTATTAATGGCTGCATCATTTTACAATACACAGTTCAGACAGTTTAAAAAATATATAAAACTCTTATGACACATATAGATCTGTGAGAGATGAATTCCTCGTCAGCTCTTGTTTTGAGAGGAACACTTGTGATCAAGCAGGGAAGAGGCTGAGCAATAGAAGTTTTATAACAAGAGCATCATGGCAGCACACTTACTGCACTCTCCACACCGTATTGTGTGTGTGTGTGTGTGTGTGTGTGTGTGTGTGTGTGTGTGTGTGTTTTTTTAAGCACCCTGTGTGAAGTATCATCCTCCCTTTCTCTTTCTGTATCTCCCAGCCAAAGCCAGCTGGTACCAAGCAGAGGTATTCATCCATCCCTACTCCCTCCTTTTTTCTCTGCTGTCCCAGCTGCTCTCTCTACCTCTCTCTGCCTCCTCCTTTCTCACCCCTCCTCCTCCTCATCCGCCCCCACCTTCTCCTCCTTTCTCAACCTCCTTTCCACCGTCATTCCCCTCTTGTTCACATGTCCCGGCGAGACGTCGCGGACAGAACGTGTACATAGAGGATGGCTCAGGGCTCAGGTGCAGGCAGCGGGCTGTGGGAACCAGTGGAGCAGGCAGCCGTCTATTTACCCATCACACAGAGCACTCTGCTGGAGTAGGGGCTGGATATTGAGCCCTTTCTTGGACCTCCAAACCTGGAGCTCTACCTGTAACTGTTTTCATATACGTTATCCTTAATCAAAAGGGACCATCTCAACTTGCTGTGGACCATATCAATACATAGTTGTTTTGTATTTGCTATCATTTGCACTTGTTTTGCACTTTGAGCGCTGAGAAGTGGAAGCCTTCAAAGCGCTGGAGATTGAGGAGTGCTGTCTGTGCCCTGCCCTGAACTGGACTTTTGCGTCTGAGCAGAGTGGATAGCTGCTGAGGGAAGACGGGAACAAAAGAAAGAGGGGAATCTTGTAAAGGAGAAGAGGGAAAGCATTCCCTCTCACACACCTGTGAGGGTTCCTTCCCTGACAAAAGCACAGCCGAGGATACAGGAGGAACACGAAAAGGCTAAAGAGGAGACTTTGGGTCCACGCTCCATCCATCCATTCATCCCTCCTTCCACCTGTGAGGATTAATTGCACTGGAGCAGCATGGCGCATGCCGCCTCGCAGCTGAAGAAAAAGGCGGATGAGAACATCAACGCTGTGGACGATGAGAAAGAGAAGAAGAAGGCAGCGAGGAAGCGTTCCCGGGAGCTGAAGAAAAAGGTAGAGAAAGAGGAGAAGGAGGGATTGGGGAAAACAGTAAAGAAATGGAGGAATGAGAGCCGCCACAGGGGAGAGAGAGAAAGGCTTGAGACGCGTCGGTCTGGTGGAGTCTCTTTTGTCATGATGCAGCCTCTTCACACACACACACACACACACACACACACACACACACACACACACACACACACACACACACACACACACACACACACACACACACACACACCAGAGTGTTTCTGGAATTCTGGGAGGTGGGCTGGGAGGGTGAAAAAGACAGAGAAAGATGGATGAGAAGAGCGCACAGACAAGGAAGAAAATAAAAAGATAACAGGATTAAGCTATGGAGGGCAGATTGGTATTTTAGGCAGCGGTGTTGCTATTAATATGTGAAAGAGACCGTTCCCTGATGAGTTCTAAAATGTTTCCATTGGATTCATATCATTGTTGTCTTTAGTTTTTTTTTTTTTAATCTAAAAATAGTAAAGCATCCATTAATCACTCTGACACACTTTTTGTTTTGTAATAGAACCACCGTATATGTTCAGGTTTACCTCTCTTTGATAGGACGCGTGTGTGTGTGAGTCTTGTCCTCAGTCACCCCTCTCCATCTCCATGTTAACTTTCTTGTATGAGAAATGTTTTCCTTATTTACAATACTTAACACTTTAAAATCCCACCTCCCCTGCATAATCTCCCCTTTATCTGATAAAGTGTGTTTTCAGGATATTTTAAAGCAAAACGTGTGTGAATGTGTACAAATGCCAATAAGCGGCAACAGTCACGCCCTGCGGATGAGAGTTATTTGTGTGTGCGTGTGGTGAGTGCACATGCGTCATTGTGCAAGGACAAAGTTAAGACACACACAAACATGCATAAGATGATCGATAGGTCACACTTGAAATCAATATTATTTCTCAATGCAGTTTAATTTGACAAAACAGTTCAGTGAAGTTGATTGTGTGTGTGTGTGTGTGTGTGTGTGTGTGTGTGTGTGTGTGTGTGTGTGTGTGTGTGTGTGTGTGTGTGTGTGTGTGTGTGTGTGTGTGTGTGTGTGTGTGTGTGTGTGTGTGTGTGTGTGTGTGTGTGTGTGTGTGTGTGTGTGTGTGTGTGTGTGTGTGTGTGTGTGTGTGTGTGTCTTACTGTAATTCAGCCTGTGGTTAAAATAAGTTATGTTTGCTTGAGTGTGTACATGCTGACATTTGTGTGTGTGTGCATTTGTGTATGTTTGTGTGTGAATACTGACTAACCCCAGGCTATCATAAGTCTCTGGTTAGCCACCTGTCACAAACAGTCAATACCAGTGACCTCATTTGCATCAAGGTCAAAATTGATATAGAGCTTAGAGATCACCTCTCGTGTTCACAGCAAGTCAA
The DNA here is from genome assembly GCF_949606895.1 of Notothenia rossii. Classification (NCBI taxonomy): domain Eukaryota; kingdom Metazoa; phylum Chordata; class Actinopteri; order Perciformes; family Nototheniidae; genus Notothenia; species Notothenia rossii. The sequence goes on from NC_136910.1 coordinate 17,959,881, forward strand.
GAGGATTGTGTGGTACTAGTTAAGTGCTGGAGAAGCCGGAAGATAATTTAATTTTTTTTCATAAATGTACCACTGCTTAAAAAACGTAACAAATTAAACAAGTGTAACCCTCTACATCAAACATCTTATAAGAAAAGATGTTGAAGATGTTCAGAGTGAATACTTTGATTACTATCCTTGGCTATCTGACCAGCCTCTCCGGTAGAGCTATTTCTAGGGGGATGCAGGTTTCCACCCAACGCTGCGTCACACCCAGAGTTTACAGTTTGCCTCATTCACTTGATCAGGTTCCCTAATATCTTTCGTGTAAATCCTAGATGCTTTGGAGGGGGCGTTTGACAATTAATGTAATTGGCATATGAACGTGTAACATCTGTTACAACAGCTACTGAGGCTAATGTTAAAGCAACCATAATGCTTACTCAACAAATGCTATAAAACAACATGTTTATGTTCAAGTGACACATTGGTAGTAATTATGACTCTTGTAAGTCTAGTAATGTATTAACTCCGCAAACAATTTACTAATAGATATATGATCTTGACTGCCAGTCTTCAATTCAGTATTTTTTGTAAGTGATGGTCCCATTTACAGTCAAACGGACAATCGTTAGCTTTTCTGCCTGGCTCCCTTGTGATTGGCAGGTCCCCAAACACTGTTGTCCAGTTTGGGTGTTGTCCCAGCTTTTGTTTAAGAAGTTTAATCATTTTCTCATTTTCTTTAGGCGAGAACATTTGAGCAATTTTCTCGCCTAAAAACTTTGCTCCACCCTTTTTTTTGTCACTTCTGGTTCCAAAAAAACAAAATAGCGATGGCAAAAGTGCAAAAATCAAGGCTTCAAAACCTAAGACCACAAACCCATTGTTGACGTTGTGGTGACTACTTCCACTTTTTACATGCATTTTTCTTGTTGATGGCTTTCCAAAACTTGGTTTTCTCCACCAGCAATATAATAATGTCATTTTGCCATTGCTGCATAGAGATTAAGATTATAATGTTCCCTTGTCAGGTACATTTTAATAACAATTTACAGTTGTGTTGTTTCTGTGGTTAGGACAGTCTCCCCATTACCCGTTTTTAAGTGTTGTTTAGATATTATATAAGTGACTGTCAAAGAAGTATTTTCTTTAGGGACAAGGAAACGATAATGGATTTGTAATTAATCCCATTCCTGTTTTGGCATGGTTTCTACCAATCTTGTCAATTACATTAGACCCGAGCTCTGACACAGGCATCGATTTGAATGCATTGATCCTCCTCAGCATGTGGGTTGTGTAATAGATATGCTGCATAATGACTAGCCTTCATCCAACCCAGTCTCACGACATTTCGTGTTATAGTCACGAAATTAATGTAATCTATTGATTCGTGTTCACCAACACGATTTTCAAAAAAATTTGTGTCACACAGAACGATAAAAGCAATGTATTTCTATTGGTAGTATGTTTCGTGCCTGCACCACGTCTTTTTGTCCAGTCGGGTCTTGGAAGACCGGAAGCTGTGTGGTTCATAAAAACATTTTCTTACTCAATATCTTACCCTAAGCCCAGCGCCATATAGATAGAAGAGTTACGACAGCGGAAGTCCAAAAACGATTATCGTCACGTGGTTCATGTAGACGAGGATCGTTCCCCGGAAGTTCATAGCGGGCAATGTGAATGCATTGATAACAGGAGATAGAACTACGATTTTTGGTAATTATTAGTGAATAAAGGTTTTGATTTGCAATATTTATACAACAAATCGATATGTGTATGTATTTATATCAATATGTTTTAAAAAATCAAATAGAATTTTCTAATATTAAGTGATAATATTAGGATTAGTGCGAACAACTAGTTTACATGTTAGGCTAACAGTGCCTTGGTTAAAGAGCCTGTTGCTGTTTATTTATAGCTTTGAATTCTTTAAAACCAATATTATCTTCTTAAACTTGCATGGTAGTCAGGAGCATCACTTTCTAATGTTTATTGATATATTTAGAGGGAGGGGATCTAAAGGAATGCTTCAAAATTCAGATTAGATTCATTTCTACCATTTTCTTAAATTCATGGTAGTTTTAGTAATCCCATGGTAATTGAGGACACAAGTTATCTAAATGACTAATGTCATCTTTATGGCTTTCAGAAAGGACAGGAGACCAACAGGTGACTATCAAAGGACTAGCAGCAGCAGCAGCAGCAGCAACATGATGATGATGTTAAATGTGTTGTTTTAGGAACATCCATTGCAAATACATGGAATTCAATAAACATTGAATAGCATATTATGCAGTTTGTCTGTGCCTTTTCCTCCGTGTTGTCCTGGTTTGCTGTGCTGCCTCCTAGTCGCCACCATGGTTTGCTGTGCTGCCTGGGGATGCTCAAATCGCTCCGAGAAAGGAGTGCGAATGTACGGCTTCCCCACTGACACAGAGCGGAGGAAAAAATGGGTGGCTCAAGTCAGCAGGAGCAATTTCACGACCAACAGCAAAAAAATATGTGAGGTTATTATATACAAAAACTGCATTTGCACTTTTTCACAAAACGAAAACCACGCCATTGGGAAAGCTTAATGTTTAGTTTAATACAAAAAAACAGGGAAAGGCTTGAAAAACACTGAGATTTGAGACTCAGGGTGCAGGGTGAGGGTCTCAGTGCAGGTATTCAGGCTCCATTGAATCCCCCTCTGGTTCTTGTGCTGAAAGAGGGAGTAACAGACAGGAGAAAGGGTTATACACACCTATATAGCACACCTATTGGATGGGAAATTGCCTTGGGGAGATAAGGTGTGGTCTTTGTTCCCAACTGAAGTTATGGAACTTTATTATTTGTAAATTTAACAAAGTATGACAAATGGCATCAGTAACAGATGTGATATGAATTTCTATAAAGTTGTCTCACATTCTTGGTCATATTTTATATACAGTATGTAATAAGTATAACATGTCCAGTAAGTATAAAGTGTTTCCTAATACTGTGTATTCAACCACTATGGTATAGTGTATGGTACTATGGTATGGTATCCTAGCTTTATCTGTTATCTGTAAACGTTCCCTAAATCTACTAATTTAGGGATAATCCACTGACATCTTTTAATACACATGTTCATTTGAATCAGATGTACTGATAATATCCGCAATATATATCTTTAAACTTCTTCTTACCTTTAAAGGTCCGTCACGAACGTTCTATTATGCTGCAACTCTACAGCTCTGCTAGCCTTGGCACTAACTTCCGGGGAACGATTGAGAGGCTCCACGATCCGCCATTGCTGTAAAAAAGTGGTCCATTGGAGTGAACGGAGATGACGTAACTCTCAGTCTATATGGCGCTGCCTAAGCCTAACCCTATCCTTTTATTTTAAATCCGTCCGCGAGGAAAATAAATGGGGCTCAGAGCCTCAGAATACTAAATCTGTATCTTTTTTCCCTTCTAACTTGTTATTATTTGGTGCAGGCACGAAGCATACTACCAATATAAATACATTGCTTCTAAAATCGTTCTGTCTCAGAATACTGAAACCTGCATTTTGTTAAATCTCTTTTTCCTTCTAATTTGTTATTATTTAAATTGCTTCTAAAATCAAATTAGTGTGACAAGAAAAAAATTCGAAAATCGTGTTGGTGAACACGAATCAATAGAAATACAGTGAGACTATGTTGCTTCATCAAACACTGAGAGGAATTCAAGGCTGCACTCTTTTTAAATTCTTACATTGAGGAATCTGAATAGCTTGAATGCTAAGAGAATGGAAGAGGGAGGTTTGACCTAGAGGTTGAGTTTGAGCCGGTGTGATAACAGATTTACGGTTTCTCTATTAAGGCAACAGGTGAAGGGAACGTGTTGCTGTACTATAGTGTGTATTGGGTGACATCAGCAGTTTCTCAGTTTGTAGCGTAATGTTTTAGGCAGGGTATCAGCTATCCTGGTCTCACTCAAGGTAAATCTATAACGCTGTCTGCCAGGGGACAATTCTTGGCATCACAGAGCAAAAAATATCCTCTCCGTCCTCGGATCACGTCACCTCAATACCTTTCTTAGTATTGCCTTAGCTCAACTCACTCTGCCTATTATACTGTGTCTTGGCTTTTTGTCCCCCTCTCAGACAATGATTGAACAGAAAATACGCTAGACACTCCTTCTTTATCTCTCAGCTCTCTCTACTCCCTCTTTGTGTCCTAAAGAAATCTGGGAAATATAGATTTGTTTTACTTTTTCCAAAAGATACGAGAGCCAGGATATGTTAGCATAGCTTAGCCTAAATACTTAAGGCATTTGCAAAAAGCTTGGCCTGGCTTGCTTTAAAAAAAGTAACAATATTAAATCTTACAATACGTATACAGTTGTCCTATTCACACAATTGATCCTGTTGGTTTAACCCATACATAAAAACCAATGTGGGCGGTCATGTGAGCTTTTGGTCAACCTAGCTAGCGCTATAGCTAGCGAGCTAATCTCTAATCTGCTAGCATGTCTACCGGCTGTACAGGCTGTGCAGGGAAACAAATTACTAAAGTCCCCTAATAGAAAGTTGTTTGTAAATAGTTAGTTAGTTTGTTAGCAGTTGTGTTCTTAAGTTGCATGCTGTAGCTATTTCTCTATAATACTAGGACTTAAATGGGCTTATTTGCCTTCATTTTAGACCTTCTTGCCCGCCACCCATGTATACCTTTTTAAACAATAAACACACTACATGTAATATCATAACTTTAATTTGTACCTTTTGTTTTGTATTGATTACAAATGCATTCAAGTTACCAGTGCTATTCTCAGTATTGTTTGTGTTATGGTTATTACTGGAAACTGAGAAACAAAGTCCATACATTAAGAGTAGCCTACTGAGACAAATGCAGCAGCAGCAGCAGTTACCATTAGAGCTATTAGCTGCATGCTTCAAACAAACATTTAGCTGACTATTGAACTGCAAGCTCTGCTGTATCTTTTTCTACATCTCCTGTAGCACTGCAGTCTGTCCTACTTTTCAGATTGATTAGCTGGTGCACTAACTCGCTTGTACTCTATCGGTAGACTGTCTGTGAGATAAAATAGCAAATGTCAGTCTTTAATATTCAGTGTTTCGGGCATCTCCTGCTGAATTGAAGCTTTATTCATTTCAAAACTCTCACACCAATATTGATATTTGAGCAAAAAGCCATCTGTGTGCTGACCTTTCATAAGGGAGTAGAGGAGGGTAATATTCCCGTCAGCGGGGAGTCAAAATTGGCAACAGAACCAAGTCAGCGTGTGTAACCAAATGGTCTTCAAGGCAGAGAAGTGTAATGCAAACACTCAGTCAGAATTGTTGGCATTGTTTCCCTTCCTCCAGATTTCTTCCTTTCTCATTTTCAATATCATGCTTTAAGTGATGGTGTGACTCAGACTCTGGAGCAATCGATGGCGGCTTTCCCTCACCTCTACTGTGTCCTTTGTCTAAAATAACTCACACGTCCATACACATAGACGCAAACTCCTTATAACATTTGTATTTATGTATATAAAATACAATGAGTTTAAGTTCAATAATGCAGATGAATTAAAGGAAGAAGGGGATGGCCCTAAATGTTACATCTACCTAAATGATATATAAAGCATTAAGCAGATGCAGATAATGGAACACAAAGGAGGTTCAACGTGATTAAAGTCTAGGAAAAAGCCTCCAGATGCAAAACTATTGGATAGTTTGCCATACACATCATTTTAATTTATCCCTTATGACCAAATGTAATGACATTCCCATCAGCCTCAGCTGCACTCTGTCTTCCTACAGATTCACAGAGCGCTCGGGGGGGGGCTTTAAACTGGAGAAAAAAGCAATTTCAACCAAATGAGAAAAAGATGTAGTTGTTAAAAAGAAGATTAGATTATCCATTTTGAAGATTTTAACTGCGTCAACACTTCGTAGGAAGTCAAAAATCTCATACAGGGATGACTTAGATGTCCGCTATATTGGAGCGAGGGGGGGGGGATGGAAATGCTGCTTCTTCTGTGGTATATCTTTAAGATGGACTCGATTCTAAGCCTCCACTCTGCCACCCCCCACCCCCCCATCTCGCTTTATCTTTCTCTCTCTCAATGCCCCCCTCCCTGCATCTCTGTCAGCTGGCAGAAGGCTTTATTGTTCTGCCACACGTCTGCTTCTGGGACTGGGGGGGAGGAAGCAGGACACACACACACACACACACACACATACACACACACACATGCGCGCGTGTACACACACACACACACACACACACACACACACACACACACACACACACACACATGCCTGGTCCCTTGTGACCAGGCATTGTACTTTAATCCCTTGACACTTATTTAAGCCAAGATTCATATGTGGAAGCCATTTGTTCTTGCGGCTCTACATCTCTTTGTCCCCTATACGCCACCACCTCCATTTAAATATTCACTCCTTATACTTATTGTTTGTGTTTATTCCTATCAATTCATATTTAAAATAATTCAGTCTACTTTTATTGTGATTAAAAGGGGTCGTCCTTGAAATGTACAGCCTATTGTTTCCATATAACCTTTTATGTAACACTGCCTCAAACAGTACAGTACAAAGTCATAATGTAATGTTCTTTTTGTTATGCGATGTAATACAATATATACATTGATTAAGCAGGTTAGCTTTAGCATTGATGCTGTACTATATTTACAGCTGAAATGTTAAGTTGATTAATAGAGGGGAAATGGATCTGCAAATATTGTGATGATCACTTCATTGTTCAAATTAATGCTTCAAGAAAGCATGCTTAAGATCCTTGTTTCTTTCTCAGCAAGTTCTTCACATTTCAGTAACCAACTGATTGATTGCTAGAGAAAATAATCAGCAGATTAGTTGATGATGGAAATAAGGTTGAGCTTGAATGCCTCCTGCTTCTACTCCACTCTTCTAACATTCAATCAATCACTTTACCTGGAAAATGTCAATGGTTGTGCAGCAGTAATATCAATTGTGTGTAGAAATATAAAATCACAAATAAATAAATGTCACAGTAACAATGATAGCTGCAGACATTTACCACCACGCCGTTCTGTTTGACGTCGAGAAGAGCATGTTGACAGATGAAAGCAAATGTGAGAACTGACTCGATAAAAGTTCTATAAAAGAAAGTCATCAGCGACTTGTCAACATGAAACTCTCTCCTTCATCCTCTCCATTGTGGCAGTTTGTGTTGCCACTTGCAGAAATGGAGCTGAAACACTCATCACACAGTGACAGGCTGAGGAAACCTATTTCTGTCATCAGAAGAACGCGTCATGAGTTCATTTCAAGATACCTTTTAAAACAGAGAACAAGCAAGGACGTCACTTTTTGGTGAGGACATAGGGGGTCAGATGATTTTTAAATTGTGTTCAACATATTACATTTGAGGCAATGTATTGGGGTGAGCTAAGTAAATAATTACAAAGATCAGGAACAAATATATATCAAGAAATATTTGAAGTTACTGATCAGTGAGCGCTTGATTTGTGGTCACTGAATAAACCATTTCGATCTTTCATTTGTTGGTTAACATTATTTGATATCTTTCAGAACATTTTGAACAAATACTGCTTTAAAGGGGCCCTATTATGCTATTTGGGGTCTTCCCTTTCCTGTAGTGTGTAATATAGGTTTTTGTGCATGTAAATGGTCTGCAAAGGATAACATACCAAAGCTTATACGTCTTTAAGCAGTTGACCAATCACAACAGAGCCGGCAAGCTAACCAATCAGAGCAGACTGGGCTTTGGTTTCAGACAGAGGGTGAAAAGAGGTGCTTCAGCACAGGCAGAAGGAGAACAAATAAAGAGCTTTTTGAACATTAAAGCATGTACACCTGTCTCAGTAAAGGCATAAAATACAAATATGAGCCTAAAAGTTAAAATAATACAGGCTCCTTTTAAAATAACCGGGGACAAAATCAGCCATGAACACATCGCATCCAAACAAGAGCCGTATCGCACCAGATTCCGACACTGACAATCTGACAGCACTCGGCAAAGATTACAAAGTTGAAAAGGAGTGACCTAACCGAGGAGAGAGCCTTATGAATTATAGAATGACTCCATTACGGAGCAGAGGAGGGTAGACAGCTGCTGAAGAGAGCTGAGATGAATTCAGAAAGAAAATCAGAGGGTTAGAGGAGGAGAGATTTGAAGAGGGGAGATTGGAAAAGCGGTGTTGGATAGGAAGGCACTCGTGTTTTTATGCCACCCTTGCGGCGCCAAATCCTAATGTTCACGGGGGGGGGGGGGGGGCACATGATTGGTGCAGAGCCTTCCAAGCGTTGTGATTGGTGGACGGGGTAGGGCAAGGAGGGGGTTGTTGAGGGGGGAGAGAGGTAACACATGCATCCCCAACATTCTGCAAAAAATAGATAGGGATGAGAGAGGAGGATGAAATCAAATTAAAATGGAGAGAGCAAAGAGAGATGGAAGAGAGCGATTGATGAAGTGGCAGAAAAAGAGAGGAAATGGGAGAGTGGGCACGCAGAGAGACAGAGAAGATGAGGATGTTGTTAGCGAGGCCTTTTATCCTCCTTTCCTCTGCCTCCCTGCAGCTCTCTTTTCTCTCACTAAAGTGGAAGATCGGCACCAAGAACTGGGCCATTCCCATTCACTTATATACACACACATACCCACACACCCGCAGATTAAACACATCTTCATTTTACTGAACACACCACTGTCTTTTCCCTTTCTACAGCCAGATTAGTGTTAAGCACAGCCTATTGAATACATCTCCTCCTTCTTTATTTGTGTGCAAAGTCTTACGTAGCAGTTTCATAGCAATTAATGTCATCCAAGTAAAACAAAAATATGCTTTTTTTGGGTCATAAATTGTGTTTAAAATAGACCCTGTAATAGACTGACAAACGGCAATCCTGCTGTGTTTGTTTGATGAAATATCATTTTCAATAAAATTACATTCATACTTGATTTCTTTTCATCATTTCTGTACATGTATACAGTATGTAGAATCTTGCATTACACTTTTAGGAAAGATAACATTGTCTGTTTTATAAAAAATAACCATATTACTCACATTATAAAAAAATAGCCAGGACCTTACTTGTGTTACTGTCCTGAAAGCTTAGAGAAAAACACGTTTTGAGCAGCGTGATTTTGTAATTACCTTTTGTGAGACACTGCTCTAAAAAGAACAATACACAACCTAAATATGTTTTTCTTGTTATACAGTATGCTGTAAGTGCTTAAGATGGACCCTGTAATAGACTGACATCGGTTCTCCTTTTGTGTTTGTTTGAATAATTATCAGGGACACTGTGTGCAGAACAAAAGCAACTAAACGTTGTCTTGCATGTCAGGGTGGCAATCAGCAGCAAAAAAGGCATATAAATACTGCAGTGTTTCCCCTATATACAAATAGTGGCGGCGCAGCGCCGGTGTTGAAATATGAGCGCCACTCCTAGAAGGCGCCAGCCAGGTACCCAAAAAAAAAAGAAAAAATGTCTTTACTTTTTTTTTTTTTTTCTTAAAATAATAATAAGTGGTCACCCTTTTTCATTTTTGATTATTTGTTATGTGGATTTGTAGTATTTGTGTTACTGGCATAGGCGACACAGGCGGTCACCTAGGGCGCCAGATCTGGGGGGCGCTGCGCTGGTAGCTCTGGGAGGGAAAAAACATTTTTGACCGTTAGCGCTCACCCAAATGTTCGGCCTTGATGTAACAACATTCATAATTAAGTAAATGTAACACCATTTTCAACCCGGTTACACGTTTAATTTGCCCTGTACGGTGGGCGTTGTAAGTGATGAAAGTGGGGGATGTTGGCTTATGAGGCGCCCGCAGCTCACAGCCAAAGTGCGAGCGTGGTAGCGAGAGAGAGAGCAAGGGAGAGGGCGCACCGGTACCGGCGCTGTTGTTATTAGAATCTGGTGCTAGCTGCGCTAACAGAGATAAGAAGTAGATGTTTCTACAACCAGGGTGGAGGAGAGCTCTCCTGTCAGACTGAGAGGCTCAGTGAGGTTAAGGGCTCTGAGTATTTAGATAGTTAATTTTAGACTAAGTTATCTCAGTGGGTCTCAAACGTTTTGACCACAAATTATGTAAACACATATTTCCTAGGCACTCCTTTATAATTATTAGGATAAATAAAAACAGGTTTGAAATCATTCGAATGTATACTATAGGACAGTTAACCAAAAATATTGTTTAAAGTTGGAGAGATACAAAAATGTGCATAAATAAATAAATGTAAAATAAGATATGAATGAACAACAACAATAAAATAAGCTACATTTATTTGTTATTGGCTATGGTAGGTTATTGGTTATGTTCACATACTTATTTGATTATTAAAATATAAACCGATCTTTTTCATATGGGCGTTTTAGAGTTGTACCCCCTAGATCAGGTCTCTAGTAATTGTGTGCTCAAAGCGCACCAGATTGAAGCATTTTACGGGCATACCCCCGGACCCCCCTAGAGGATGTGACGTCCACCCCCCAATTCAGACGTTCATACAATACTGAATACATTTGAAGCCATTATGACGTCTATTACCTATGTCAATAAGTTTCTGTTTTTGCAGTGTATTTGTCTTTTGTAGAGATTTTTCATTTATTATTTACACATAAAATCTCGCCTAAAATCTCACCTACGGCAGCAAATTGTCTAGAACGGGCCCTGGTACTATGCCGCAAGAGCCTTTCTTGTACATAGAAACAAATTGGCGGGGCGCACTTCGCACGCGCACACACTAACAAATTCCACGCGCTCCGCGCTCACATTATGCTGGGCCCACGTGCCTTAGCACCGCTGCTATGACTCCATCCTAGGGGAAACACTGTACTGCATATTTTGTTCATCGAGTGAAATGCTGGCATATCGTACGAGACGGGGAGAATCAAGGGGACAGGGATGTTTTATGTTCAACCCCTTGTGTTTGCTCTCAGTGGGTGAGGTGATGAAGCATGGCACAGAGTCACGACACAGACAGGATGTGAGTCTGTGTAACGGGCGGTAGCAGACATTTTGAGGGTGAGAACCAGGGAGGAGACCTGTCTGGATCAGACAGACAGAAATAGACAGACAGACAGAGGTTTGGACACAGAAGAGACAGAAGGCTAGGCTTGTCTTAGTCACTTGTATAGATAGAAGGGATCCAGCCCCTGTGTAGAGAGGGATTTGGAAAGTGCTGGAAGTATTAATGGGACCAACCAATTTCAACACTGTTGTCATTAGCTGTCCTTAAAACAAAACGATACAAAGAATCTCATACACATTACATCTTTTAATTAGCCTTCTGCATCACCAAGAAATGTGTTACTAAGTCAATGTGAAGTTCTACAACTGCAGCAAGCCACACATTTTGAAATGTCCATTCCATTTTAATGGAATAAGTAATGAAGCATAAAGTACTCACTATGCAACCAAGATGGGCTTTCAGTTAAAAAATAATCCTTGTAATTAAAATACTTTTCTGCTAAGTAACTACAGGTGGCTAATAAATGTAGTGAAGTAAAAACTACATGTAGCGGATAAGAAGTATAAAGTTGCATAATGTTAAAACCCTCAGGTGAAGTACAAGTTAGTTTGAATTGTACTTAGAAGATTAGCAGATAAATATACTTAGCTGCTTTCCACCGCATTTTGGAGCATTCAAACAGGTTTTCTGTAAAGATTTTCTATTGGAATGTTTTTAAAATGCTGAAGCCACCTCACATGGTACTGCTCCACATGGGCTTGATCCAGGGTGATTCCCCGGCTTTTCCCATTGCATGCTAGGATAAGTCTAAATCTCCTCTCCTCTATTACGGTGTATCGGGAGTATTTACAGTAGATGGGATGGATGCATGGACGCTGTAGTGTATGACTTCCACAGTACTCGTCAGCACCTGGCTGTACAGGACTTTAGTGGGCTACTATGTGACTCTGAGCTAACGCTGCATTCTTGCTTCGTGCTGAGAGGGGTTTTTAGGGTGTCGTAGTTTATTCATGTCCTGGCCCACTAACATTGTGCAGAGATGTGCAGCCACTCGGGATTCATGGAGCCAAAAACATCGTCCTCCATTACACAATTCCCTACTGCCTCCATCTCCATGTTTTATTCCTTCCTCTCTCCAGTATAAAGCTGTATACACTTCTTCATCTTTCAATCGAAATCTCGCACCTCATTGATTAAACTTACAATTACATGAAATGTATTTGTTCTCTCACTACTGATTCCAAGTTTGAACAATTCAAAGCTTCTGTAGTTTGATCTTTTATTCAGCATTTTCTTGTTTTTGTATGAAATAAAGCATGCCTCTGGGGTTTACTTTCTATTCTCTGTATGGCATCCACCAGCACTATTGAAGTTGAAACGTTTGTGATAAAAAAAAAAAACCCTTCTCAAATGACCATTATATATCCAAAACGAAAGTACATTAAAGAACAACAAGGCTGGATTTTTTTAATTTGCTCTTACAATGAGAATTCAGCTGAACTCCTACTGTACCCGGAAGTTCTTGTTTCACTTCAGCTCTCTTTATGTGAAAGAATAATGAGTACAGAATGTAGGCCCACAGCCCCGTGTGGGCCGAGGCGTGAGAGTCAGCAGAGAGAGGAAGCAGCCATGCTGATGTTGGACGTACGACTAAAGTGCTCTATTGATTTTCTGAGCAATACCTTAATTGCCTTCGGATTCTATTAGCTGTAGTGTAAGGACAATGCTCCTACTGTACTTCTCTTTCTCTGCTCTTATTGTTTTCCTGTAGATTAATTTATATATTTTATCTCGTAACCTGTTAAATTTGTAAGAGTGCCAGAAAGTGGAAAACAGATATTTACCACTGGGGATGGAATATAGAGATTTTTCAGAATGACTTTTTTTTAGAGGATTCAATGTTTCAGTGAAAAATAAAGCTTAGTGGAAAATCCAAAATAATAAGGACAATTAATTAAAAAGTCTAAAGCAATACAACAAATGTGACCAAAGCAATTTCCAAGCAATTAGCGACATCAGCATGTTAGCACTGTCATTGTGTGCTTGCTGATGTCAGCCTTTTGAGCTGCTTGCATGACCTCGGAATGACTGATACCCACAAAAAATGTGTCATTATGTTTTTGGCTCCTAATTACATGGTTTGTTTGTGTTTCACCTTCCGTGACAATGGGGCAGAGTGTTGCAAATATCATAAAACTAGGCTCTGTGTGTGTGCATATAGGGGTATGGTTGTTGACATGCACCACCACACATCCCGCCCTGTTGGTGCACTGTGTGTTCTCTGTGTGTGCTGTATGTGCTTTTGGTCCCGGCCAGATGTTAATTTATTCATGGCCAGCGCTCTGTCTCTGTCAGAAGAGATTAACCAAGCAGTGCTACTGTAGCTTTTTTCCTTTCTGTTACTGTACCTGTTTTGTTTTTTTCTTTTATGTACCTAATTTTGGGGTTTTTATTTTTGCAAAAGAGTGTTCGTTTTTGACGCCAGCCAGAGTGAAGTCTTGCAGCTGCAGAGTGTGTGTGATTTAAGTAGAAGAAAGGATCGATGATCTGCCTTTTGGTGTTTCTGTCTGATATCCCCTCAGGGCTGCCAGTGCGATAGTGTGTCTACATTACCAGTCACCACACACACACACACACACACACACACACACACACACACACACACACACACACACACACACACACACACACACACACACACACACACACACACACACACACACACACACACACACACACACACACACACACACACACACACACACACACACACACACACACACACGTACATACGTAGAGAAGCACACAGCCTTACATCAGCACAGTGCCTGAAATCCAGTAGCAGCAGCAGCATCATCTGCTGTCATCCAATGAGACGACAGCAGAGACAATCTGCCAGCCAATCACAGGGAGCCCTAACCAGGGACTGATCCTGCAGCTGACTATAGGAACTAGTTAAAGAAGGGAGGGTTTGTTGATGCGAAGTGTGATGTCTGGAGTTGAATATCTTAAAAAGGGACTGAAATATGGCAGATTTATTATTATACATATGAAGGATCATAGATATGAGCCTCTCTCAGACGAATCTGCTTTGAAGTGTGACAGCAAAGAGCAGTAAGAGTAGTTGAAGAGTTTTTACTCTCTGTTTTTATCCTCCTCTCATGTGCTGCTGTGAGAGGGCTGAGACTGCAGTAGCCAAGCGACCAATCAGAATGAAGCACCAGTCGGAAGCAGGACAACACACACACGTACACACACACACCTAAATCTACCCATTCCCCGTTGATTTCATAATATATACAAGTCCAAATGACGTGTGCTTTTTCAGAGAGGGACTGCATCTGTTCTTATGTAACCAATTATATATACAACATTGATAACAGTATTGATTCTATATATTAATATTTAGTATTGTGTGATTGTATCTCTTTTCTTTTAAACAAACTGTTAAAAGTGGATATTGTTTACATTGAGGGACAGTCGTCACAGTGCAGCAGATGCAGTAGTTTTGCTGAGTCACCACTAGGGACTGATAGTGGACCTGCGAATTAATTACTGTAGCCAGGCAAGCTGTGGGAGTGTGTTTATGTCCTGTTGTGTGGGTGAGTGTTAGTTTTGTTCATCATGCACACACATGTTGGACTTCAGTGCACTCAATATTTAAATTGACCAAATACATAGACTATTACTATTAACACTTTTTATAGTTCCCACAACAGATCTGCCACTATCATTTGATCGACGTTCATCAAACATTCATGTTCCAGCCTCTAAAATATGGTTAATTGCTGTTGATACAAGTTTTGTTAGCTACATCAAAAACATATTGAAATGTCATACACAACTAACATTGAGATCATTTTAACACTTGGGATATGATTTGCAATAATAAGGGGAGTGATCATGTCACATCATTATTTACATTTGTTTTGAAATATAAGGATTACGGTAGAGAATAACCCTCACCCTAATCCTCATTATCCTATATCAAACAAAGATGTTTTTTTAAGTCTGTAGAATATTATGTGGGTATTTTATCCTCTTAAAGAGAATTTGTGATTTTAATTAGCATTTTGACATACATTGCACCTCCTAAGATAAAAAAGAAAGAAAAAGCTGTAGGCTATATTGTCATGTTGATACAATACAAAAAAATTGTTCAGCCGTGAAGAAGTCCCTCATTGGCGATGGTACAAGATCTGCAATAATTAGAAATGATTGTACTAGGTTAATCCAAGTTTCAGTGGTTATAGTTTTAACACCAGTGGGTTCTTTACATCCCTCAAGATCCAATGTACCCATTGCAGCAGTGCAAATGTAGGGGCTTCAGTTGCCATGGAAACACCTACCTCCCTTTCACAGATGTCATAAAGCACTATCGACGGATCATTAAATTGGTGTGTGTCGGTATGTGTGTGTGTGTGCCGGGGTTGAAATGATTGGCGGTAGCCTTTGCCAAAATGCAGTGACAGAAGAGACAAATTCCCCCGCTTCTCTTTGAGAACTGAAATAAATAAATTGATTTCTTGACAAAACAATCAGCGACAGTCCAACAGAAGCAACGTTTTATCTTATTTGGACATTTTCTAATCCGGCTGGTCGTGATGCACCGGTTCAACAAAGCTGAGCGCGGTGAGTCTTGACTTCACCGAGGTTGACCCAGTTCCATTTTTAAGCAGCAAGCGATCTGATCTTCATCGTGCTGTTTTTCAGAGAGGAACCGAGCCCTTTGAAGATGTTCCTCTGTACACCAGCTACACAGGGTGAAACTCCCCCGGTAAAGAGTCTGTCTGAGACTATTTGAGTAAGCCCGAAAACACACTTCCAACCAGAATCCTCCATAGGCAATCCTGGTGCAGTTCAGATTAACCATCTTGATCTTTGACAGCAATAGTGCATTTCTGTCCATTGTCCCCTAATAAAACAACCTAGAAAATGCTAATTTGGTCTAATACATAGAATAGTAATTCACTAAATCCATCATCATTAGCCCCCAATAGTTCAATGGAAAACCAATGAGTGGTTGGGTTATAGTGACCGTTTAACCGATATGTGGCCGAGAAGTAATTCAGCCTGTTGACCTTTGGAAGTGTTAATCTCCGTCCGTCAGGAAGCTTAAACTCTCCATACAAATTTGCTAAATCATCTCATCCATACCAGTTTGTCACAACAGCTTGGACAGTCAAACGGCAAAAAAACTGTGGCGCATTGTCAATAAATCATTCAAGATAATTGGTTCCATAAGTGGAATTGCTATATTGTACACAGAAAAGGGTGTTCCCTCTTCTAGCTGAAGCTCTTGGAGTGTTTATAGGCCACTGTCTGCCAAATCGTCCCATTCTAAAAAAACAAAATGTTTTCCTAACTTCAATATCAACACTTCTAACCAACCCTGATTGGGTGATAGAAAAAGCAGAAGGTGTAAATTCCAAGGTATAGCTGGTATCCCTCCGTCTCTGGACCGGCAAGAGATCATGTCCGTAGAACTTCTGAGCCTCAAAGTCCACGATCTCCAACCTCAGCTCGTAGTTCTTGGTTTGGCTAGGTACTGTAGGTTGGCCAAGGTAAAACAGTAAGGTTCAGCTTTAATGAAAAAAACATTCATTCTTTCTTACAGCTTACACTCATAATGCATTTTTGTGGAGGGTAAACAAAGTCTTTAAAACTGAAGTGGGTGTGCAGTTGGTGTGTCCTCGAATCCTAACCGTCTGTGTTTCTGCAGAATTGTCGATCTACTCCTTGTTCATGTCACAGTAAACCTGAACAAGAGGGATGGGGTAAACACAGTCAACGTCAGACCCTTCTAGTCCATACTCTGCTATATTTAACTGTCACCATTATCTCTTAGACCAGTGGTTCCCAACCTGGGGGGCGCGGGGCGCCAAAGATCGCAGGGGGGGGGGGGGGGGGGCGCCAGGCCTTATTTTGTATACATGTACAGTAATTGTAACGCAATACATGATTGTCACTAAAGGCCTTGTCTCTACATTACAATAAAATATAAAAGATTATTGATTAATTAATTAGAATAAAAATTCAAGTTAGTAGCTATTAAAGGCATAAAAAGACAGAAATGTATAATTGTTTCTTTAATAGAAATGTTTCTTCTGCCCGTAAAGTGTCCAAACCAGGCTTTTCTGGATAAGCGCATTTTTAAAACATAGTCATTGTCCATGTTGGATTATTTGTCACAGTTGCTCCGATCAGATCGGTCTCCCCCATTTTGTAGATTATTTACGACTTTTGAATCCACATAAACTCAACGGAAAATCCCGGCTTACTTTGAGCATGTGTTTTAAACAGTTGAATCCCTTTGTGAATTGTTTCCACTTGCGCCGTCCTTTAATTTCTTCATACAGCGGGAATCCAAATGAATTAATCCTGAGTCCAATAACCATCAAAGTCACTCCAATAGTGCTCCTTAATTACGCTTTCATCCTCCTTTAACAAAATACTTCCCCCCCCCCCCCCCTAGTGTGTGTGTGTGTGGGGTGGGGTGGGGGGGGGCGCAACTTCCAACAGGAGTCATTTGGGGGGGCCCTTGGGAAAAAAGGTTGGGAACCCCTGTCTTAGACCATAAATCTTATTGTAGTCCACTTTAAACAGCATTATGAATGATCGTAATGAGGGTATCAAAGCACTGAATGATTCTCTGATTTCTTGGATGCTTGAGTGTGATGCTAAAGTGCCTACAAACTGAGTAGTGAGTGTATCTTTATGTATGATTTCTCCGGCGAGGCGGACATGAAGTGATTGGAAGGATTCAGGCTCAAGGAGACTTTTACAGGCTGTGACTGCCATTGACCCTGTAATCTGTTGCAGTCATGAGTCAGCTCTTTTTCTGACTGAATAACACATTTTGAATACAATTACACATTCTCACTGGAATATAACAGGCAATAACCAAACAACTGTAATAGGTTAATTTGATATCAATTAGTCAATTTTTATTTCAGTTAATCATTAAGTTACTGAGAAATCACACAAATGAATATCGAACCAACATTTTTTTTTTTTTTTAAATGCATTGCATGAAGAATAGCGTGAACATTTGAAACATTTGAAAAACTGTTTGCTTTAAACATTTTATTAAATAAACAAATAGTTGTTTTGAGACTCATGATCTCAATTGTGTGTTCTGCATCTATGGTGATGACATAGTCAAAGCTGCATTTATTAATTTTGAATTGTTACTTTGGAAGATGTAGTTGGGTCTAGAACCTCAATTCCGTGACCATTCTTCTGCTAAGATGTTTTGACACTTGATTTGACATCATTGGACCTTTTATAAAAAATATAGACCCAAGGTCCCTCCCAAAAATCCCGGCAATTTTTGCTAGAGGGCCAAATCCAAGATGGCTGCTCGCGCCATCTTAAAAAATTAACTTTTGAACCAGAGCGCCTAGAGTCATGTGTAAATGCACTTTTTGGGGTAAGTCGACCACAAGGATTCCATTTCTGACATCAGTTTGGCGCTATGACATCGTTCGGACCCACAAATCCAAGATGGCCGCCACCCGGTCGAGAAATTACACACGTTTTGAGTACTGATCGACTTATAAGCAAATAATCTGCATATTAATATTTTACCATGAAATAAGAATGTATGACAAGATATACAACTACTTAACCTTCAAATAAAATACTTTTATTAGCTGTAACTTGACTAGTTAGCAAATGAGAACACTTCAAACAACATGTAATAACGCAAAAATGCTGCCTCGAGAAATGGCAAGTTTTGAACAATAACACAAATGAAACACAATTCTGCTTTTTTTTTTATTTATCAATATGACACAGAGTCCGTATCAGTCTGAATCAGAGCACCCTGCCTCGCTACATTCTGAATCCTCCGATTCCGATGAATCGCCTCTCTGGACAGCAGCAACTCGATTTTCGTCATCATCATCGCTCTCATCTTCCTCATCTTCCTGTCCCTCTTCAGTTGGCCTTGGTGCAGGTAGATGCATCGGGAGTGCGGGTCGCGTGTGACGTACAGGGCGACAGCAACCACCAACCAGCTCCCAACCATGTCCGATTGGTGAGGGATGGTGCTTTAGCGATGGATGCGCACCAGATACGCCAGGTAGTTGGCACGGAGGCAATGTTGACGCAAGCTGTCGGCATCCGGAGGGAGACGGATGAAGGATTTCTTTTTGATGGTCCTCCATTTAGCAGCACGGGCCTCAGCCATGGTTTTGCTCTTGTTGTCACCGTAGATGATGCTACGTGTGAAGGCAAAGAGCTGCTCCAGCACCTCCTCTGTCAGGGCAAGGTTATCTCCACATCGCGAGAGCTGTTGTCGGGCAACAGGGCTCTTCGCCACCTGGTCATACACAGACTTCTTACCTTTGCCGTAAAAGCCTGAGTTTGCATCACAGCCTGTCATACAATGCAGCTGCACAATACAGTCGGCCATCATGTCAGTTGTCATGTCACAGCAGCGTACCGTTTCCTGCTTCCTCTTGATACAGAGCATACCTGGCAGCTGCTGTGAGATAAGTGCTGCCGCAACATATACATCAGTATCAGTGGCATCGATGACAACTGGACCACTGTAGCCTGACTCGCGCAAAACTACATAGGTGGAGAACAGGACAGTGTCAGCCTCAGACTGGTCAAAGCTGTAGTTCTGCATCGGTTGTTGGGTTGATAAGTTGGTACAGTGGGAGCCGACAGAGTAGACAATCTCCACATCAACACTCTGTGCAAGATCGGTCAGGTAGCAGCATATCATTTTCTGCAGCCGCCCCTTGTTGCTGGAGCTACACAGCAGCGTCTTGAACATTCTGGCAGTGGGGAATGCGTCACCCAATTTCATGTAGGTGTTGGGCACATGTGTGTTTCCCTGTACCCTCAGGTCTCGCTCGTCATCCTTCGTCGAGTATGCTGTGTCGTACGGGTCGTTCACACATATGATACGGTGAGCATTATGATGGCGTGCAAGGATAATAGATGATAGCTTGTGGACATAGTCCGACCACTTGTATGGGTTGCCATCTTGCGTCCGCCGATCCTCTGCTGATGGAGTTGCCATCCTCCAGATCATGCCCATGTCCACAAGAGCGATGTATGATTCCTGCAGATCTACAGATTCCAGAGAGATCTTCTGCACGAGCATGCTCTTCTGTGTCTTTCTGAAGGTGCCGTTGGAGTTAAATAATGGCACACACTCCTCGACAATACGATGTTCGAGCAACTCGGGGAGGTTCACAAGTTGACTGCCCTCAACCAGGTTTATCATTGCCTTGAGGGCGCTTCGCTCCATTTCTGCAGCTTTCGCCTTGAGTTCATCTGATGGCTTCTCCTTGCTTAACGCCTTCGCAAACGTCAATCGTTTGCACAGAGGGACGGGTGCATGAAGAGAGGTATTCTTATTGAATACCCGTTCTTCCAAAAAGTGGGTCAATTTCTTCTCCCCTGCGGCATGGGCTGAGTTGAAGTCTGCAACGAGCTCATCAGAGGCGGGCATGGCCGACTGCAAGGTACGGAGGGTGGTTGAGGCCGTATCGAACGGGAAGGTGTCAAACTCATGCATGCATTCAACCAGGTCTTGCACACACTGCTCATCTTCTCGCATCCGTTTGGGGCCGCATTCCGTGTGCTTCCTCTTTGTCTTTTTTCGGTTTGCAAGGGCATTGTGAGCTGCCCGGATCTGGGCCACATTGTTCACATTTCTGGAGTGCACCAGCAGCTGCTTCTCATTCTGTAGGATAGAGAGCCAACCAGACTTCATTTTGCTACCCTTGTTCATGGTGCATTCGATCCACATGTCCCAGGCCATGTTGGAATAGGGGTTGCCTGTGATGGACTGGGTGAAGTCAGTACGAAGGAACGCAACCTGATCTGCAGGGAGAGCTGTCAACATCGCCCAAAAGTCTGGCAGCCACTTCCCATATCTATTGTTGTCGTAAGCTACCATCCATGGCAGCATCGCACGCAGAGAGCTCACATACTCATCCCAGTTGCATATATGGACCGCATGTACATTCTGCATGAGCGCGTCTGTCATGGACAGGAAATCCCTCCAGTAGTTTGCCATGTCACTGGCCTCAACGTGGGTGAACATGTTGGTGACAAGGCTCTTGAGGTCAGCATCATTCTCTAGTGCCACATGAGCATCAGCGCGGGATTCCTCGGATTGACTCGTATCTCTCAGAATGTCAAGGTTCTCCCTCGTCTCATCAGCCAGGTCGGGCCCGAGGTTCTCCTTCATCAGCTGACACATAAGGGCCTCGTACATAAGTCGCAAGCAGCGTAGCCCCCTCTTATAATGTTTGCCTTTCAGTGCACGATCGACGGAGCCATCGGCAATAACTCCAGCCGCGACAAGTACTTCACCTAGTTCACTACCTTTGTACCGCTTGTAGATGGCACTCATCATCACACACTGTGTATGGAAGGGACCAAGAAAAGGTACAATGGCACTGAATTTGCTTGGGTTTTCGGCCTTGAGCAGGGTGATGAGGACATACACGGGATGATCTCCAACTAAGAAGGCAAAGGGCATGTGCTTAGTTGCGATGATGGTAACCAGCTTGTCCATGACGTCCTTCACAACTGACTTGTCGGGCGGTTGATTGTAAGATGTATGAAAATAAGCCTTGCTTTTGTCCTGCCACATATTCAATCCAGCGTGAAACCCGTTGTACGAAGGGATATTCTGTTCGGCTGCAACAGGGCGGTCACCATTCACATCAGCACGTGCAAGGGCATGAATAATGCTTCGCTGGCGCTGAGGCTCAGTACTCGATGAGACAGTAGTAGGCTTAGGACGGATCGGAGGTTCGCCACGCTTGACGGTCCTATATGGCATAACCGTTTGCATCTCAGAGGCCTTCTCAGTCAGCACGTCCGAGACAGTCTTGGCATGTTTGATCCGCGGTTGCTCATCCTGGGTGTTTGCCTCATGCTTATGTACAAGACGTTCTTCGCGTTGCAGAAACATCAAATTACAGCGGTGTGAAGTACCTCCTCCTGTCAATGTATCGTTCCGAAAATCGTCATTGTCGATGATACTGATGCTTGGGTCCCCTTCAGCGATCTCTGCCGGACAGACCGAGCACCGCTCAAGGTCATGCATTGTCCAAACATCACGTAGCAGAAGCACGTTCGGGTAACTGATCCCCATGCCCAGCTTGTAGTACGAATCAACAAGCTCCTTGCTACGAGTCAATCCGTGAAGGGTGACGGTGGCATTGATGGCGGTAGTGGTGGGTCGCTTTATAATGTACTGTGTGATGAGAGAGGTGAGAGAAAGTGTGCTTGGAGACAGATCTACCCCATGCTTCCCCTGCAAAGCCGATAGCAACTGCAAAACGAGAGGCGGGAGTTCCTCCTCCTCCTCTAGCTCCTCGACTCGTGGAGGCCATGGGACGAGTTTGATGGACTTGACATCATCTCTGAGCCGCGCAGCCACATTTTGCACCAGTTGCTCACTGCTGACACCAATAGAGGAGATCGCTGCTTCGACATATGAACCGCTCCCAGATGTGTCATAGACTAGGTCGCTCTGGTTTCTCTGAGGGCGAGAGTGGAAGCCGATCTTGTCCTTAAACTCCCGGGTCAGGATATCTTTGATGTAGGATGACTTGACTCCAGATGTTGGGAATCCATACCGAGAAACGATAGAGCTGTAATCTCTGAGGAGGCTCTGCAGTGACCTTAGTTCATGTTCATCAAAGATAACTGTTCTGATGTTATCAAAGAAAATTGTCTGAGCTTCACGGAGAGTGACATTGTGCATGTGGGGAAGTTTGTCATCTTCACTCATTCTCTGGTAGTTACGAACATATTTAAACCAGCATTTTTGATGATATCTGATCTCAAGTGCATACGGCTGATCAGCTGCATAATTGATCAGACAGTTGATTCTGTCGCGCATTAGTTCATCTTCCAGAGCCACCGTATGGCTCTTGAACGCTGCCCATGCATGATCGTACGAAATCAGGACCAACTTTGATTCTGGATGTTTTGCCGACTCCGTCTTACAACACCACACACATTTATTTTTATCGTGTATCAGCCCTAGACTAGATCGCAGCCGCTTGAAAGATGGAGTTGCAGCTGTGGAACTAATGTCAGACGTAGACGAAGACTGAGCTTGGCATTCATCGACAACTCGTTTTTTCTGTCTGTTGTTGGCCTGTTCCAGTTTTGTGGCATTGCATAAGGTCAACCTACATGTATCATGGACACAGTGTCCGACGGGACCTGTATCCCAGTCGATGGATGTATGGACGTCTCCGAACTTGTCAAGACCGCTCCATAACTCTGTATTGTTCTTTAGAGTGTCCCATTTTTCAATTGAGGTAATGGCATCGGTGGCTTTGCTGCAAACCCTTCCACACTGCAGGATACACGGAATGTTGGACATTGTCACAAGCTATGATCCATATCGTGCGGCATACTCATGAATCCCTATAAGAAACACAAGTAGGCCTACGTATTAGATATTGATATGGGGGCAGATAAGAAATTAAGAATAATTTCCATTTGTTAAATGTAGCTATTATTTAGTTAGTAAGCATTTGGACAGCCTGACAGGTCTGATTCAACTAATCAAGAGCTATGACTATCTTATTAGAACAGTTGAATCAGGTGTGTTAGTTCTGGGTTGGAACGAAAACATTCAACAGGACTGGAGTTGAGAACCACTGAGCTAGTTAGCTAACGTTAGCGCACATTATGACAGGGTTGAATTTGGCAAATTTTTGACTCGGATAGTCAATCTGCTTTCTGAGGTAAACTTAACGTGTAGCTCGCTACACCAAAACTAACATTGTTATTATTACTAATATTTCTATTTCATGACACAACAAAAATAGCCTTATGACAGTTTCTACTGAATGGTAATAACAAACGCTGGCTAGCTAACGTTGGCTTGGCTAACTAGCAAGATTACATGATCCATTCGCTAATGTTGACAATACAATCAAAATGGCATAGCCTACCTTTCAACTTGGCACGTTTCTCTTCTTCTTCTTTTCTTCTGTTTTTATACTGCGCCCCGATGGCTTTTGCCTCTTCACAGTTCTCTAACGTTAGTCTTTCTTTCCTCAACGATCAATTTTAAAAACACTTGACAGATACCCATCAATGCACAGCGCTCTAGCATGTTCTGACTGTGAACACTTAAAGCTGAGGCTCTTAGACCGACCGACCATTTTAGATTTTTGGCTCATTTTCCCTTATGTTAGATTATTATTTATTTTTTTTAAATAATGGTTGCAGATATAGAGCCAAAACTGCGCCAAGCAAACTTTTTTTTTATTTTTTTTTTATTTGTGGCGCCCCCCTCTGGGTGGCGCTCTAGGCAAACGCCTATATCGCCTGTAGGAAGCTCCGCCCCCATATATAGTACATATATATACTTCAGTTTATAACAGTGAGTGCTTGTTCTACTGCCGTGACCGGTACCTCGTGATCCTGCATGTTCCCGTTCAAAACGTGTATATTTTCTCGACCGGATGGTGGCCATCTTAGATTTGTGGGTCCGAACGATGTCATCGCACCAAACTGATGTCAGAAATTGAATCCTTGTGGCCGACTTACCCCAAAAAGTGCATTTACACATGACTCTAGGCGCTCTGGTTCAAAAGTTAATTTTTTAAGATGGCGCGAGCAGCCATCTTGGATTTGGCCCTCTAGCAAAAATTGCCGGGATTTTTGGGAGGGACCTTGGGTCTATATTTTTTATAAAAGGTCCAATGATGTCAAATCAAGTGTCAAAACATCTTAGCAGAAGAATGGTCACGGAATTGAGGTTCTAGACCCAACTAATGAACAAGCAAACATGTTTTTATTTTATTTAAACTGAACCGGCATCTTTCGCAAAGTCCAAGTGAGTTGTTTTTGGGCCCAAACCTTAACCATAACCCAGTCAAATCGCAAAAGTGATTTTCAGTAGCGATTTGTAATTGTTTTGAAAAGCTTCTATTTGTCGAAAGAAAAAACTGCATATTTTGTCCTTTTAATATGAAGGAGCTAATGGTATGTGTGATATACAGTAGGCTGGACAGTTCTAACAAATAGGCTTTTACTTGATTTCAAGACTGTGACACTGATGTGAACTTCACCACCTTATAAGCTCTGACTCACAGCCTCAGTACTGACCAGCTCCTCTCACTGAGGAGGTCATCTTCAGGCTGACCGGCTATCCTTCTACCAGGTTAGCTGTTGCCGTTAGCATCTTAAATACCTGAGGAATCCAGATCCTGCTAATCCGTCCTTTATGGCTCAGCATGTGTCTGGTTACATCCTGGCTTGCTGGTCCTGATCTAGAGGGAGACTAGAAGAGATTTTACTTCCACAGTCGGGTACAGTTACATGGGTTGCTGGAGATTATTTAGCGTGCAGTTGTCTCTGTATTTACTGTAAACCATGTAGGGGATGGTGGATTCAGATATCGTATGTCAGGGAGTATTCCCTTCATGCACACAGACACGCAGATAGGATCATAACTGTGGAGCTATATTCTGAAAAACTGAATACAGTTGAGTAATCAGCCTAATGGTTGAGTCTTTAGAGCCAAGAATGTTAATGTAATAACTGCCAATAGTAGTGGTAATAGTGGAAATATAATTCCTAGGGAGAACTAGTAGGTGTGTGTGTTTGGTAATTTGAAAGAGGTAAGGAAAAGCTTATGGAATATTAACACGTCATTTCAAAAATGTAATTTAAAGGGGCCCTATTATGCTAATTGTCAGGTTTCATATTTGTATTTATGCTTTAATGTTCAAAAAGCTCTTTATTACTCTCATACTGCCTGTGCTGCAGCACCTCTTTTCACCCTCTGTCTGAAACCAGAGCCCAGTCTGCTCTGATTGGTTAGCTGGCCGGCTCTGTTGTGATTGGTCAACTGCTTAGAGATGTCCCACCTCTTCGCCTATCACATACAATGTGTTGGAGCGCTAGCCAATAGAAGCGTTATGTACGGATGTCAGTTTGTTACGAAAGTCAAAGAAAGACTCCGCTGGAGTTTCAGGCAGGGGGAGTGTGTTGGAGAGAAACTCCCTCTGGAGGGAACTTTGGGATTTGACCCTTTGCAAACCATTTACATGCACAGAAACCTACATAACACACTACAGGAAGGGAAAACCCCAAAGAAGCGTAATAGGGCCACTTTCATTGCTACATTTAAAATGTATTTATTGTTAAACAACGCTAATAACATAAATAGCCAATAGTGTAAAACAGTTTTTAAATTATGTGTAAACAGTAACTATGTTATTAGTAAATTATTACATGCACAACATTTATCTGGTGGGTTTTGAGATGTTGAACGAGAGGAAAAAAGTTCTGATTAAAAAAAAATGGAACAAAACTATTATTACAATTAGCAAAAAGATAATTAAAAAAGATACATTTCCCTTTAATTTAGTTTATAGTCTAGAGTAGGCAAAGTTTGAAAAACCTGATAATTAAATGTTTTTTCAGATCAAATCTAAAAGGTAAGTAGTAATAGGCAGTACAATGTAATATTTCCCTCCTATCTGCCCTAAAGTAAAGCACAGACTACAGAAGGAGGAAACTTTGATTTTTATTTTCTACTTTTAACAAGTGGCTGGCAGACTCATTTTCCTCTGATCCCGTGTTGTTCCAGTGAGAGTTGGTGTGAGATTAACGCCGGAAACTCTCCTGTCTCACCCCTCCCTCCCCCCCCATTCTCCACCATGCTCTGGACTTTCTCACTGCAAGCCAGGTATTTTTAGCTGTGACATAATGCCCCTACCTCTCTCTCTCTGTCTTTCCCTCACCCTCACTCACCCATAGATTGTCCCTCCTCCTCTCTCCTCTCTTGCCCCCATCCCTCTCTCCCCTAGCTTCCAGGGCTATGGCTAGCTGCAACAGTAATTGAGTGCTCAGGTTTCACTCTTTCAGCAGCAGGCTGAGAAACATGGCAGTGGAGGAGGCAGCAGACTATTTGGCTGAAGTAAGTCTCTACCGTGTGTACTTTACTGTAAAGTCATGGAGCTCTGCGACTGTAAACAGACTGTCCTGTCCTGCTGCGTTGAGTCATGCTAACAGGATTTGGGGAATTTACAGCCGGTGTAGGATTTAGTGATGTTGTGGCGGTGAGGTGAGACGTTGAGGGGTCGTTGATGGTACGGGTGGCAGTGGCAACTGTGCTGCACCACTCTGCTGCAGTATGTGTGTGTGTGTGTGTGTGTGTGTGTGTGTGTGTGAATGCTTATTTGCATTCCTGACTGCTTTACTTGGACCAACATTTGAAACATTTCTGCTGATTGCGTTTGTATGAACCTGTATATACAGTGTTGTGGTTTCATGTCGCACAGTGATGTGTGTGGAAGCACCTGACCTTGGACAGTGGTGCATCCTCTGTGTTTATGTGGAAAAGAGCAAAAAGGGAGAACTGAAGTGTACAATTTAGGGGGAAATGCGGATTTAAAGGGAACAAAAAGGACTAAATAATAACATTTAGAGAAAAAGGTGGATAAAAGAACCGAAAAAAATAGGACTGAGGGGACATTTAGTGGAATGCAGGGATAAAAGAGAAAAAATGAACAAGACAAATTAGAGGGAAAGGAGGGTTAAAAAAGAGAACTAAAAGATAACATTGAATGGAAAAGAGGGAAAAAATAGCAAATAAGAAGAACTAAGGAATGCCATTGATTCTAAAATAGAGGGAAAGGAGCAAAAGGAAAGAACTCAAATATAAATTTTAGAGGAAAACAGGGACAAAATAGCACAAAAGGAGAACTGTAGAATACTGTTCAGTGGACGAGGGGGCTTACATTGCAAATACGGAGAACGTCATAATAACGTTTTGAGTAATCAGGGAGAGATTGATGTTAGAAATGGTTGCTTTGAATTAATTAATTGTCATGATAAGTTAATCCACTTAGTTAGAAAGTCAGACTCTTTATGAGCCCCTGTGATTGGAAAAGGTCTCCCTGAACATGTTGATATGTGATATACTGTATGCAGTAAAAGCTAGCTATCATCACTGACTTACTGCAGGGGGCCAAGCAGTCATTTCATTGATAGTCACCTCAGATATTTGCTGGAAATTTGCCACATTTGTATGATATGCCAAATCAAACCTAGCATGGATTACATTCAATGTATTATAGTGTTGAAATTAGTTTGATAGAAATGTGATTTTTAATTCAGTTAAAAGGCCGTCCTGTTCACTACAACATTCAGTCTGTCTGGTGATATGAATGAGTAACAGGCTCGTCCCGCAGCGTTGTTGTTGGTGGTCGGGGGGGCAGCTCCCATGTTGGAATGTGCGTAACTGTATGAGCGTGTTCCAGAAAAAGAGCCACTGTAGCATTCTTTGCATATCTCTCATGGGTAAATAAAGTTACACTGGAGAACACAAGTTGTAACTCTGCTGCTGCAAACAACCAAGATATTATTCAAACTAGCTTTACTGATCTGCGGCCTTTTTTTCCTATCAGTGTTCATTTTGGCCCCAATGAATTGATTCGAATGTAAGTTGGTCAAAGTCCTTAATGTCCAAAAATATCGAAATGGTAGAAAAACCCAAATTTTGGTCTGTAAATTGTCTTGTTGTCTGTCTAAAACCACATGTGTTGCTTTTTTACATGGCCTCCACAATGGATTATCATAGCTGCTCTCAAATGGTTGAATTGCTTCAATTGTATTACTTACTAATTTGGACGTTAGGATATTAATCTGATAAACAACATAGTGACAAATGCATTCCTGGCTCAGACTGATAACCTAATGTGGCACAGCACCAGAGCTGGAGAACCTGAGAGGCATGGTGATGAACACAGGGGAAGAGTTGATGGCAGGAATCACAGCAGGAGCATTCATTTCAATGGGAAGACACTTTCATTGGTTCTATTTTTCTACTTGAATGTTTTTTATGGGCTCTTAACCTAACACTACTGTACCTGCATACTGTACTGTCTGTTGTTGCTCAGCAATACGTTTATGTATGTTTGAAGTGGCAATATGCCTTCCCTTTTCTCTCTTTAGCTGCCTAAATAATGTTTTTATTCTTATTTTTACTTTTTTCTTGAGGCTGTAAAGCATTACAAAACCGGGCTCACACATGCTTCTGAATAAAATCAAAGGTTGGGTCATGAAGTGAGTTTGCATCTATTTTTGCCGCAGTTCTAATCAGGAAACTAGTATTTTTAAAGAGGAAAATATTCAAATGGTTTATTTTATTTAACAGAAAAAGATAAGAAAATATGTATATCTTCAGTTCTATCTTTAGTTTGATTGTGATGAACAAATCTGATGTGCAGCTGTTGGTTTTATCAGTGGATTGGCAAATTCTCAGCTGGACTTCTGTGCGTTTTGGCTCCCTCAGAGCGTGATGCTTTAAACTGGTATTCTGATAATGCTCTGAGTTATGAGCGGTCGAGCCTGGTGCCACTTTGGACTCAAAAGGCTTGGCATGGTGCCTTACAACCCCTCTCAGGGTTTAGAGAACCTCCACAGCACGCCTCCTCACACCGCGCGTAGCTTTCATAAGACAGAAACCCACCAAAGGTTTGATTGTGGATAAGAAACGTTTGCTGGTCTTTTCCTCCACTTGTGTTGCTGGTGTTATTTGTTACCAAAACAACATTTTCCGCTGTGACACTGAAGGCCAGATTCAAGTCCTTTAGTTTGCTGCACCTTTCATTGAGTGTGTACTTCCACTCTTTGTGCACTTAGCATCTTATTCTTACAGGCTGGAGATAATTATGCAATCAGTCTGATCAAATGTAAGTCTGAACCACTTTTCAGTCCCTTAAATATTGCAAGTTATGCAATATAAGTGAAAAATAATGTCTGTCTATCAACTTGTGGCTAAATATACCACTTTCCTAATTTGGTTAGATTGGCTGTGATCTATTGTTATCTCTGATGTCCATGGTAAAGAAACATTCATAATTATGTTTTGAAGTCACCAAAAAATAGATACTTCATATAAGCCTCACTGAGAATAATCAATCAATCAATGTTTATTTATATAGCCCAATATCCCAAATGTTACATTTGTCTCACTTTGGATGCTGACACCAGAAAACACTCTGGTGTGTGTGTGTGTGTGTGTGTGTGTGTGTGTGTGTGTGTGTGTGTGTGTGTGTGTGTGTGTGTGTGTGTGTGTGTGTGTGTGTGTGTGTGTGTGTGTGTGTGTGTGTGTGTGTGTGTGTGTGTGTGTGTGTGTGTGTGTGTGTGTGTGTGTGTGTGTGTGTGTGTGTGTGTGTGTGTGTGTGTGTGTGTGTTCGATGATGATGAACCCAGATAACATCCATTCAGTGAGCGGGAAATGAGCTCAGCTGTCAGCTTTAGCCAACAATCTGTCTACAACAACACAGATCATGGTGCAGTGAGCATGACAGGACTGTCTGTAGCACTTATATTTAAATTACCCACAAAGCCGAAGTTATTTTAATGCAAAGGCTTCATGTTGTTATGGCTGCAGTATTCCAGGAGCACATTCCAGATGTGTTTATTGTATCTGTTCAGTAAATCAGTCCCAATGTCGCCACTGAACCCTGGAAACTCAATAAATAAAATAGTTGTTTCTATCTTTACTACAAAGATAACTATCTTTTACTGGTTTGACTTTGATTGAGAATGACCCTCTTTTTGGACAAATATCTATTCATAAATACAGCTGAAACTTTTGTATAATATGTTGACTGTCTGTAGTTTCTGTAAATGAATGGACCATATGTTCAGCTCCCTGCTAGAGTTGACTTGTGAAAGAGGGTTTGTGAATGAGCCCAGTTGCAGAACTAAGAGCCTTTTTATGTGTGTATATGCTTTCTAGAGAATAGGTGGGTTGCTAGGTTAATAGGCACATGAGCAGAGGGTAATTGGAGAGTGCTCCTCCTGTGTTACTGTGTACGTCTGGGTGTGGCTCACAGGAGCTCTGCACTGCAATCATGAAATCAGGGACTCACTGATGGTCTGCTTTTAGGCCTGTTTGTGTTCCTTTTTTAAATCTAAATATTCTGATGCATTCCTTGTGTCTACCTTGTATAACCTTCCTATCAACATTGGCTTGGATTAAGCAGCCTTCTTGGCTTTTGAAAAACACTCTTAACTTTTCTAACCTATGTTTTTTTTCTCCAGCTAATAACAAACTTGCCTTTAAGGATTTATTCAATTTATCTCTAATTTCAGGGATTCACATGGATGAAGTATCAGCTTCTGACTAAGCATCCCAAATAATAACTAGCTTAGAATAAGCTCTGAGCTCTTACTGTCTTTAAATAATTAACGCTTTTTTCTTTTCACTTAACCCGAACAAAATCTTTATGGTTTGTTTACTAATTTAACATACAAATTTCTTTGGTATTCCTGTACCTGCGTTGACCTTTGTGAAGTAAAGATGACAACATGCTCCTTTCTGTGTCCTGCAGACGGATATAAATGCCTGTTATCTGCGATCAGCTCGGGCCGGGAACCTCGAGAAAGCTTTGGACTACCTGAAGAATGGAGTCGACATCAATATTTGCAATCAGGTGGGAAGCATGATAACGTATAGGAAACAAGAGTCTACCTGCACTTCATGGTGGTCTGTTTTTATCTTGTACTATAACAGTATAGCTGCCAGTAAGGTCTGTGGGGCATTAAAGTGGTGATTCACCTAAAATGACAAAAAACACTTTCCCACATTTGCATTGGCTCCTGAATAAATGGCTATAAACAATGTTTCCATGTGACACTATTGCGCTTAGCTCCAAACTTCTTTAATGATTTCACGAGATGAATAACTTTGGTGATCTTTTCACATTTCTTATCAGGTCGACATTTATCTACCGTTTGGTTCTTAACTAAAAAGGCTTACCTGCAAAACTAATAGAAGCCCTCGAGTAGCTGTACGCCTTCTGCTTATTAGCAAGAGTTAACATGCTCCAGAGGTGGGAGAAGTACTCAGATCTCGTAATTGAGTAAAAGTAGAAGTTACAGAGTGTAGGAATACTTACTGTTACAAGTAAAAGTCCGGCAACATACAGAAATATTTGCATCAAAATAAACGTATGTACCAAAAGTAAAAGTACTCATTATGCATATTGGCCCACTTTCATAACCATATAACTGTATATGAAATGTTTTAATTATAATTATTGATGCATTAAAGTGTTACTAAGTAAAAGAGCAGAAGATTGAACAGGATTAATATTCTTTTCATAATAAAGACAAACAAAAGGGTTTAATCTCTCTCTTTTTCTTTCTCTCCAGAATGGTCTAAATGCTCTCCATCTGGCCTCAAAGGAGGGCCATGTGGAGGTGGTGGCTGAGCTCATCAAGCACGGCGCCAACGTGGACGCAGCTACCAAGGTGTGTGTGCTGCCCAGGAGTCACAAACACACTCGATCCTTCACATACTGTAGAGTGCTGCGTCAGCTCCTTCCCAAAGTCACATTGCTTAAGCAGCAGGAAAGGAGATGAATGGCTGCGTGTAAACGGAGAAGTTTGGTGAACTGATGAAGGAATCATTTGGCCTTGTGGTTATTTGTTTCCCACATAATCTTAATTAAATGACACTGATGTAGTTTCACGTAGCAAAGAAAATTCAATTGAATCAGGATGTATCTACAACCACTTCCTGTTCTGGAGCTGGCAGCTCTTTGTACGTTTAAAGTAGAAATAAAGTACTTCAAGTAGATATTTATGTACTAAATCTAATTCAGAAAATGAATTCTGATTCCCAATATCTGTTGCGTAGTTAACTGGACAACGTAGCTGACAACGCTGACCCAAGTAAAGCAGATACTTTAATATTAAATAGTTTAAATATTTGATCTGACATTTGTTCAAAATGCTGTTATCATGATCTAAATGACAGTGTTTACAAATGCTAAAGAGGGGTTATTGGCAGATAATAGAGGTCATTTGTGTGGAGGCATGGACTTGTACAGTACCTGTCACAAGGTCTCTGTCATTAGTTTGGTGTTGGGCAAGACCTCTGCAAAGGTTGGTATGGTGATCAACTGGAGGTGGGGGTGTGACAGGTGGCTGTTGTTCTCCGCCTTAGCTAGCTGAAGCTCAAGTCCTCTTGGATGCCAGTCTAGTTCAAGTTGAAGACAGGTTAACTAGTACGACCTTCTGGGTTACTGTCCTCCTTTTCACTATCAATGTTATCATCCTAGCTCTTAGCGAGCTGTTCCTTTAGTTCGCTGTTCCACTGCTCTACATTTTTTATTCATGTTTGCTAGTGAACCGCTAGAGTACATTCTAAGGAAACATCAGTAAAACTTTCAAAAGCTTGCCGCTATAAAAATTCCAACAGTCCATCGTTGAATAATCCATGTTTATTTGGGGGATATACAATATAGGGATGTCGGTGATACAGTTACAACCAGGGTTCCGGAGGATTATACTGGCAGCGGTCTCCAGGAGAAATATGACTGAGGAAACAGGGTTGTTCTGATCCGTTACCTTCATTATGGAAAAGTGCCTATATTTAATATGTTTACATTAAGAATGGATCAAAAGACTAGAATGAGAGAGAGGTCTTTAGTAGTGACAAAACCTTGTAGATGTATGACCCGACCCCAAAAGGTGTTGGCGTTTTTCAGTTCTTGTTTTGGCTTTAAGGCCCACCAGGTTATTGTTCTGCTTGAGTGTCACCATCAGCAATGTTTTCAAAGGCAGCAAGCAGCCATTCTTTGGGTGAATTATTTTCATACATTCTGGAGCAAAGTGGATGGACTTATAAATCCAAATGAATGCTGTTTAATTTGTAAATAGGCATCTGTTTTTTAACAAATGTGTTATATCAACTTCATTAAACTCTTAAGCCCCACGGACCCGTTTCCGGGGCCAAAATCGGGTCATTTGCAGGAAACAACGTCTAAGGAACCTTAATATTTAATATACTATGAATATTTTCTATCCATATAACGGGAAAAATAGAATTTAACTGATCTTTTTCAATATAAAATAAAAAACAATACTAACAGTGAGCCTCTGAATTAGCCCAGAGCTAAAAATGTTAACCTATTACTCAGAGGTGGGATCAAGTCATTGTTTTACAAGTCCGAGTCAAGTCTCAAGTCTTTGCGCTCAAGTCCGAGTCAAGTCTCAAGTCTTTGCGCTCAAGTCCAAGTCAAGTCTCAAGTCAGGATGGGCAAGTTCAAGTCAAGTCCAAGTCCTAAACTTTGACAAAACGAGTTATAAACAAGTCATTATGTGCTTTTCACCAAATGTAATGACATCGATCAACAGAATAATACTTAATAATCCAACTGCTTTTTATTAGTCACATTAATAATGTAATAATCCATTTTCTCTCTGCTGGTAAAGTAATGTGTTTTTTTCTAATTTAAGAAGGATCAGTAAGGTAAGGCTACTGTGACGGTTTGATTCAGAAGGCGTTTAATGTGCAAGATCCCTGATGTTGAGATAACCAGAATGTTTATTTCTACTGTGTACAACATGTCATAAGGGACCCACAATCTATCTTTATGCAAGGGATAATGTGCAGCGAGGCGGTCAGTCATTATGGGGAAAAGAACACCCAAATCTAGATCCCTCTGCAGTTGGTACTTTTAGTATATTTTGATGCTAATACTTTTGTACTTTTACTTGTAACATTTTGAATGCAGGACTTTTTATTGTAACTGAGTATTCCTACACTCTGGTACTTTTACTCAATCTGAACTTCTCCCACCTCTGACAATAAATCCTAAGTGCCAAAAAAAAACCTGCTCTGAAGGTTATTTTCATTTTACAAATCCTGCACTCAGCTTTGCTTTCTCCAATATCATTGAAATGCAGCCAAATGCTGCTTATTTTTTCGGTTTTCGCTAATTTCTTGACTTTTTCTGACGCGCTTGCATTTAAATCCGGCTCCCGTTGCTCTGTGCCGCTGGCCTGTACCACTACACCTGCTGTGCCCCCCACCCTTCTTTCACATAATGGTATGATCCTAGTGTGTCCTCGCATATGATTGGCCACATGGTGGCCCTAAATAAAGTCCCGCCCCTGCCTGCAAGGATTCTCAGCAAGAGTAGAAGCGGCTGGAGATTCCGCTCTCCCCGACGGGAGTCTGCTCTTCTAACTGCAGCTCGCGATCGGCGTGTTGGAGACCCCTGAATTAAATTATCAAGTCACCTCAAGTCAGAAGGCTCAAGTCCAAGTCAAGTCCCAAGTCATTGGTGTTCAAGTCCAAGTCGAGTCGCAAGTGTTTTGTCAAGTCCAGTCTCAAGTCATCAAATTGATGACTCGAGTCTGACTCGAGTCCAAGTCATGTGACTCGAGTCCACACCTCTGCTATTACTGCACCGAAAATCACCCCTAGCTCCCTTATTACTTATCCTAGCTGCACATCCAACACATCGTTTATGATCGTAAAGACACAGAATCTAACGGTGCCCACCTCAACACTGAAAGATACAAACTCGCGATGTTATCAACAAAAACGTACATCAAAACATGTGGCGCTAGGTAGCCCACAACGCTGACATGGCTTACCTTCGTCTTTGTCTGGTCTAAACTGGTCTTCGATGGCATTAAAACGATAACAACGATGATGTAGTTAATCCATAGGTTAATATCCAATGTGGCTGTGTCCCCTTTGAAATGTTCTGATAATCTATAAGCAATAAAACTGCAATTCCGTTTTAAAATAGTAGAGCAGGCCATTCCTACGGTCTGTAGCTTCATGGAATGCGCAAAGACGTCACCTTTTTTTTAACATGAGTGTGTGCAGGACGATTTCCCTTCGATTCTATTGGCTCTAACGGTCAGAAAGAGATGTCACATGTCAAAATCGAAGAAGGGGGGCCAGAGATAAGGAAAATCCACCCAAATGGCCCCAGAAGAGGTTTTATTTGCTAAATCTGTCTAAAAAGGTCAAATATCACTTGTTTTGCATCAATCTTGATACAGGGTACTTATTATATGTTGTACTTTGGATTCCTACAGCTTTTAGTCTACTAACCCATCATCCAAGGTTAGTTTTCAATATAAGTACAAAATATCTTTTGGACGGACACTATAATTTACAGTTTTTTACTATGTTCAATCTGAATTTTCTTTAAAATAGAAAACATCTATATTGATTCTGACTTTTCTACATCCAACTCACAGGTACCATTACTTTTAGAAAAAAGATTATTAATTGAACCATTTTAGAAGAGAAGATATGGTCATTTGTTCTGGGAATGTCATTTTCGAGCCTAAAACCTGAAAAACAGGCTCAGTGCTTAAGAGGGTGATACTATATCTTTGTTGTATTTGATGCTTGTATCAGCATTAAATAAAACCTCTAAATGCAGGTTTAGACGTATATAAACCTGACGGAAAGCAGAAAAAAGAAAGCACCAGCTTTTGCTTCATTTCTGCATATTATCTCTATTGGAGGAAACTGCCTGCAAATTCAATGTGCTCAAATATTGTTACATAAGCCTCCATGAAATTGTGCTTTCTAGTCTTAATGCAGTGTAGCAGCATGAGAGGAAAAATAGAAAGGGCAGCCTAGATCCTGGCATGAGGGGAGGTGTTTAAGTGGAGTTCCCATTGGCAGCAGGAATGACAACATGTTAACAGCTGCTGCTGACACACACACACACACACACACACACACACACACACACACACACACACACACACACACACACACACACACACACACAAAACAGGTGCATCCATTAGAGGTTCAGTATATGGAACTCACCCTCATACCAACTCTAACACAATCTGCATGTACATTATACAGTAAGAGGGTACTTTCTTGACTGAGACTGCTCACCCTTCTCCCCTCCTGCTGCACGTTCATAGTAGTGTCTTAATATTATGTAAAATAACATGCTGACTGATTTTTCAGTAGTGATTCTAGCAAGTTTTAAATCATTTATTTAATGTAGAAATCCGATTTTTCATACAGGACAGAATTGGAGGATGAAACCCTCTTTAATGGTCACACATAAATGCAGCACACAGTGAAATGTTGCCTCTGCATCCTAGTACTAGGAGCAGTGGGCAGCTTTTGTACAGCGCCCGGGGAGCAATGGGAGTGGGGGGGAAGGGGGTTTCCGGTGGACAAGGGCACCACGGCAGGGCCTGTTAGGGGACTGGAACCGGCGACCCTACGGCTCACAGTACAAGGCCCTACTGACTGAGCCACTTTACATTTTAAGTAATTTTTTTTTCGTTTGTTTTGTGTTATGGTGTTTATTTCCTATATTATGTAATTGCAATTAAGAAAATGACATAAAGAAAATGGTACACATTTTAAGATATCAATGCTTTGAAATAACTGAGGGTCAGAACGTATTTTTATTGCGGATTTGATCTGCCATCTAGTACCACATTCATGGGATTAAAATACATCTTAGAAGTTTATTTTACTATAAAGATCAAAAACATTTAAATAATAATTGTGTTTTACAATGGTAAAGCTTATTTTCATGGGTTTTCTAACTCAACATCTTCTAATCATTTTCAAGTGATTTCGAACTAAAGCTTCCATAATTGGGGGATGTAAACAGGTTTACTATGATAACAGAAATCAAATAAAGATCATGATCCTAAGGCAATTCTGAACTTTTTCTTTGCTATGATTTTAGAGCAGACATTTATTCTGAGATAATGATATCCCGGGGTGATTAAGATGCAATTAGAAATAGAAAATGTACTCATATCTCTGTGTAAATGTTTGACCGGGTTTATGATTTGAAGTTGAAGTTATTTAAAAGAAAGTTTATAGTGTGTATTTCCTGTTTTTCAAAGCAGAAAGGAAACACAGCTCTTCACATAGCCTCCCTCGCTGGGCAGAACGACGTGGTGAAGGAACTCGTCACCCACAGTGCCAACGTCAATGCACAATCTCAGGTAAGACAGACAGACACACACACACACACACACACACACACACACACACACACACACACACACACACACACACACACACACACACTCACACACACACACACACACACACACACACCTCAAAGCTCTCTAATTTTCAAATGATCTCTCAAATCCACATTTGAGTGTGTGCTTTCATGCAGATTATACAACGTGTGTGTGTGTGTGTGTGTGTGTGTGTGTGTGTGTGTGTGTGTGTGTGTGTGTGTGTGTGTGTGTGTGTGTGTGTGTGTGTGTGTGTGTGTGTGTGTGTGTGTGTGTGTGTGTGTGTGTGTGTGTGTGTGTGTGTGTGTGTGTGTGTGTGTGTGTGTGTGTGTGTGTGTGTGTGTGTGTGTGTGTGTGTGTGTGTGTGTGTGTGTCTTACCTGAGATTGTGCATTGACGTTGGCACTGTGGGTGACGAGTTCCTTCACCACGTCGTTCTGCCCAGCGAAAACTCTAGGTTTCCGGTCCTACGACGCTGGTTCACTTCTTAGCGGGGTATATCTCCATGGTAACTTATGCTGAACGGCTAGCCTCTGGTCCGGAGCATGTTAGATTCCAGGATAAGAGATCAACTCAGTAAAAGCACCTCCTGCTGAACAATCAGAGCTCATTGTGCGGAGTTTAAAGCATAATTACAGGATAAAGGAAATACAGAAAAACTACCATTGCAGGAAAGACGGCTGGCAAAAATCACCTGACTGTGTGAACGTGAAAATTAATAGAATATCACCTCCCATCTTCAGAGCAATCTGACGATTATAACATTAGCGTTAAGAAAGCTTACTTAAATATCTGCCACAAGTTAAAATAAGTAACCAGATCAAACTAACATTACCGGCACTGTGAGTGCAGACGTCGAAGTGTCCCATTATCATTCATATCACATCATAATGTATAATATATTTCCTTATCTAAGTCAGCTTCTTGAGCCGTATCCGGCAGTGATATCATAAACCTATTAATGTACGCTTTCAAACACTTTTTTTTTTACCAGCTGTATTCATCTGGTAGGTGCAACTAGGTTGCTTTTATCCTGGATAAAGTGTTTGAGTCATGGATGTTTAAAGTTTAACTTCTTCATATGTCTAATATTATAGTTCATTCAGGGAAGTATGCTGTCAGTGCGCTTCTTCATGTTTGTCATTGGTCAAATGTTGCTAGCCCCGCCCCTTTCACATGAACGCGCACATAACTAGATAGGGCACACCGGGCTTGAGTTACCGAGTTGATAACCAGCGTCGTAGGACCGTTTAGCGAGAGCGTGTTTGTTTTGGATTAGGTAAGCCGGGTAACTCAAACATATCCTGGGCCCAGGAGTTCAAAACTTTTAATCTCAATCAGATCCGATCAGATTTTGAAATCCCATTTTTTGTGATCCAGGATCAGAAAAGTCGGCCAAATTTTGTCCCTGGAGTTCAAAGCAATTCAGGATAGGATCAGCCTGATCCAGATTACGATTTTTCAAGATGACTAGATCCTGAATATCAGTGCTATAATCCTACCGATCGCCATCTAGTGGACATGAAAAATAATACAAGGAAGACAAGAGACCACATTGCAGAGACATCAGTTGTCGGCAATTACTTTTGAAAGGTGATGACAAATTAATGGACATTATTTTTGTTGAAGATATTATTTCTTGAATCTAAATTACATTTGTGATTGACAATCTTTGTTGTGATACTTTTATGAGCATAAACATTTATGTCATCAACATTTGTTTGAAAACAAAATAGGCCACCACAAACGTGACCAAAAAATTAAAAATAAAATTGATTTCCCATGAAGGCTAAAAATTGTGTATTATTTCAGTTAACAAACATTGCCATCTTATTTCAATTGAAACATATTTTAAAATAAATTGCAAAGTACATTTTGCTCTGGTAATCCACTGGAAATCCACCCCTCTGGTGGGATCAGGATAATCCAGTTTGTTGGGATCAAACTGATCCCAATCCTGTGTTGTTGGTTTGAACTACCCATTTTGAAGATTTGATCCAGATTAAAGCTTGGATTGGATTTCCTGATCTGATCGGATATCAAAGTGATCCTAATCCTTGCTTTTTGGTTTTGAACTCCCCAAAATCCAAATCTGATCTGATCAGATAGGGATTAAACGTTTTGAACTCCTGGGCCCAGGGTATGTTGAACTGGATTCTTAGTACAGGCCTCAGAGCTGCTGAGAGAATGAAGATGACGTTGGAATTGATCAGCGATAATGATTTGTTCTAAACTGAAAGTTATTAAAACATCATATTTAGTTGTATTTTTGTTAAAGAATAAAGTAGTGTGTAGAGATGGCTGGTAAATTAATAAACAATGTTTTTATTATAATGTACATGTTAATGTTTTCAGAAGTCTGCACAGCTACTTCACAATACATTAAAAGGAAAATGTAATACTTGAACAAATTATATAATCCACATTAAAGGTGGGGTAGGTAATTTTGGAGAAACCAGCTTGAGTGCGCTAGAATTTGAAAATGCACAGCCGGAAGAAATCGGCTACTTCCTTACAGAGCCCCTCCTCCAAAACAAACGAACGAGCACATGAGCAATGAGGGCACGAGATAAGTTTGTGCACAGATGGAAGGCTGACAGGCAGGTAGGCCATCCAGTTATTTTAGCCGGGCCGGCTAAAATGATTGGTCGTGCTTTTTACAGCGCCACAGCTTCCACAGATGAGATTTTTTAATGGATTTTTTGAGCATTCCATGGAATATAACAAAAAGTGTATCTCGAGCCGGTTTCTCAAACTTACCTACCCCACCTTTAATGCAATAGGTAGGGAAAATGTGTATTCTTTGTTGTTGTAATACTCAGTTTGTCCACAAGAGGCTTAGATGAAACACTACCCCATGTTCAAAAGGATTAAAATTCACCACAATACCTTCACAACAGTACAAGATGTAAACACAGGGCCGCCTCACCTTGCGTAGGGGGCCTCACCTTGCGTAGGGGGCCTCACCTTGCGCAGGAGGTTCTCACCTTGCGTAGGAGGTTCTCACCTTGCGTAGGGTGCCTCATCTTGCGGAGGGTGCCTCATCTTGCGGAAGGTGCCTCAACTGAGCCGAAAATGCGGCACACACCTATGCGCTTCTGCGGTGCAATCAGTGTGGCGCGACACGGTTTCGCCGCTGCGAGGCTCCACTATAGCACCCCCGCCACCCCCCGACGACGACAACGCTCACAAAACAGAGGGCCTCATCATATAACTTTGCGTGGGACGGCCCTGTGTAAGCTGGATATCCAAATGTGATCTGAAAGCATGTTGAGTTCATATGGGGGGGGTTAACGGCTGGACCCAATTTGGCATCCAAAGAGTTTGATCCCATCCCAAGATGATCTTTCTAGTTTTGATCTTATCTTGGCAGGATCTGCAGTTTTATTCTTTAGTTACTTGGCAGAGTAGTTTATTTTCCACTGCGTCTTTGGTCATCGCTGCATTTTGACTGTGAAGGTGCAATGACACATATTAGAAGAGATTGTGTTGATGCATTGACATCAGAGTAAATACAAAAATAGGAGGAGGAGCTCTTTTGAATACTGAAGTGATTTTTGGATCCTCGTGTTGCTATGGAGATCTGTATTCTTGGCCTTGTTTAAGTGTTGCACCACACACACACACACACACACACACACACACACACACACACACACACACACACACACACACACACACACACACACACACACACACACACACACACACACACACACACACACACACACACACACACACACACACACACACACACACACACACACACACACACATACGCTTCAACTGCAGCACTGCATCTGATTTTATCTTCGCTGTTATCAGGTGTGAGGTATGCAGGGAGGTGACAGTATGTACTCATGATAGCCCTTCCGGGACAGTAGTTCTCTTGTTGTAGTTGTAGAGGTCATTTGGGATCTGATGCTAAAAGTACTGTATGTATAATAGCACAATATGATGATAAAGCACATCTTTGAAATTCAATTGAGAAACCATATTTAAATAAACCCTAGTGGGAATGTCGGTTTTTGGCTGACAAAGTAAATTAAATACCTGACTTCGATGAATGCAATGCACTCGAGTACATTTTGACTTCTTGGTCATACAGCAGAACTCAATAGTTACTAATGTTCAAACTCCCTGAGATAAACAGACAGGAGTGGTGTGATGCACCTTAAAAAAAACATGACTTTTGGTTTGATTCAGTGTTTTTTTTCTTCCCTGTTTTCCAGAATGGCTTCACTCCGCTGTATATGGCGGCGCAGGAGAACCACATGGACGTGGTGCAGTACTTATTGGACCACGGCTCGAGTCAGAGCATTGCCACTGAGGTACCTAAACAAGCACAAACAGATGATACACAACGCATACACAACAAACCCCTATTTGCACAAAACAGCTTTAAATATCTAACCGTTATCACAACCCTTTATTTAGACTTCCTGTCATGACTCTGCAGTGTTACAGTATGTATGACATACTTCTGTAAATGGTGAATACGTGGCTTCAACTAGTGTCTCATTTAGGAGACAAAAGCCGAATAACATGAAGTTGTTGCTTAATTTAAGAGGAGATGATTAGGGTGGAATAAAAGAGAGAGAAAGCATGACGAAGTATTCATTCAGAGTGACCTTGACTGTCTCTGGAGGACGGAACCATGGATGTGTGTGTGTGTGTGTGTGTGTGTGTGTGTGTGTGTGTGTGTGTGTGTGTGTGTGTGTGTGTGTGTGTGTGTGTGTGTGTGTGTGTGTGTGTGTGTGTGTGTGTGTGTGTGTGTGTGTGTGTGTGTGTGTGTGTGTGTGTGTGTGTGTGTGTGTGTGTGTGTGTGTGTGTGTGTGTGTGTGTGTGTGTGTGTGACGCTGTGAGTGTGTGTGTGTGTGTGTGTGTGTGTGTGTGTGACGCCGTGAGTGTGTGTGTGTGTGTGTGTGCTACGCTGTGAGTGTGTCAGTACAATCCATCATATGCTCTGCTGTAGTAGTGGCAGACAGCCAACTGCCACTAAAACTCTTTCTGTCTAAAACACATTTGTGAAGCCAATGCATATTTTCACAAGTTTTTCTGTATGTTTAAAAAAAAAAATTGATTATAGTGCCAAAAAAATAGCAGAGTTCCGCAGATACCATATAGCAAAACTATTTCCGTTGTGCAGGGGTGTAAGAAGTACTCACATACTTTACTTATTTAAACAAACATCTAAAATATGATTTTACAAGTACAATTCCTACATTTGAAATGTAACTTTGTACAGAAGGATTATCAGTAAGATGAACTAAAGTCATAATACCTAATCATAAGTAAAAGTAACTCTAAAATAAGCCACATTGGAATATATATCGGGAACATTTCAAACAATGAATATGGTAAATAGCAAGATAATAATACAAATAAGATAAACAACCTTTTGTAATTATGAATAACGTGGTGACAGATTTGTGTCAAAATGTGTTGAGGTTTGACCCCGGCATTACACATTTTTGTTGATCCTGACTTGAAGAAGCTATCATACCCTAACCTGTTAATGATTATACA
This sequence comes from Notothenia rossii, assembly GCF_949606895.1. Lineage (NCBI taxonomy): Eukaryota > Metazoa > Chordata > Actinopteri > Perciformes > Nototheniidae > Notothenia > Notothenia rossii. The sequence goes on from NC_136910.1 coordinate 18,003,137, forward strand.
GTATTCTGAAATGGTGCAATTTCAGACCATCATCTTTTGTTTAACCATAAATACTGTGAAAGTCTATAAAAGCTTTAAAAGCTAGTCACTGTAGTTTTGAGAAAACATGACTCAAACAGGAGTAAAGTGGTGTTTTTTTCAGCGGCGTAGTTATACACATTTGGTGCTCTAATAAGATTTTGGGTCAGCGAACGGTGTATTTAGGTCTCAAAATAAACCATGAGTGTCCCTGTCCTACTCTGCTTTCCTTTCATCTTCCTGTTTCTTCTCCATCCTTCTCCTCCTCCTTCATTCCTCCTTTTGTCTACCTCCTTCTCCACACCGCCACATCTCGCCATTTTCCTTCTTTCCTCCTCTGCCCCACAGTCTCCTCCAGCGGGAGACATGGATGAATTATTCATGAGGGCAAACATAAATCCATATTTGAAGCAACTCACAGTGTTCAATAATTAATATGTAACCGTTTCAGCATAGCACGAGGTAGAGTAGGACAGAAATCCTTTGTTTATTAAAAATCATCCGTCTGCAATTCATCTTTTTTATCGCAGGTACTTTCGTCCAACAGTACAAAATATGTAAAGATATTCTGCAGTGATATCGACATATTTTATTTATGATTTCATGTTTCTGTAGTATGAAGGTCACCCTTGCAGATCTATTTGTTATTATTTATTTCTCTTATGATTAATGACTTGTCAAGTAAGATGTACTGAGTGTCCTACTGTCCTGTCTACAGTTTATTTATGTTTTTCAACTCAGTGATCTTTAGCTAATTTTAAAAACACAGCAGGTAAAATGTGCTGTGTCATTGCAAGTGTTCATGCTTGAAGATAAAGATCAAACCCCACTTTCAGCGTTGTCTGTTCACTGTGGTTGCTTTTAAAGTATTTTTAGGACATAAAACTGTCTCAGTGCCTTTCCTGAATCGATAATAAAGCAGATGAAACAGGAGGGCAGTGCAGGGAAGGCTTGTGACTTTCTCAAAAAGGCTACATTTATGCATTTGAACATGTCCGCCTGCCCGTGGGTGTGCTGCGGAGATGCTCTGATTACGACTGTGTGCTAGCACGGGTGTGTTTGTTTTCCTGTGTGTGTGTGTGATCTCTATAAGGAGAGCTTCTGCTTTGATGTGTGGGTGTAATGATGTTGAGTTGGCTTTATCCAGACAGTCGGCGTCCTGTATAAACACACACATGCCCGTCCTCATACACACACATACAAACACAAGTGTTGTTTTTATGTATGAGAAATATTTCCTTTTCTTTGATGATTCATGCTCTCCGCTGCTGTATCTCTCATTTGTTATACTGCCTGTGTGAATGGATATGTTTGCAGTAGGATGCAGTTGGCGTCGTCTTGTTTTCTTCTCAGTTTGTGCTCATTAGCAGCTGCATTTCCTTTCGATTTGTCCTTGAGCGAGACACTGAACTCCTACTGAAGCACTTAAACTCTCTTTAGAGCATGAGCTGACATGCCTATATTGAGAAATGGTTATTAGAAGGCCATTTTGCTTGTTAAAGCCCTTTCAAACAGGTCCACCTTCATGCTAATCTAATAACAGTTTAACAAGTTTCAATGGCCACTTTTACATTAAAGTCACTGCGATAGATCTTAAAATGTTATATATAATTATACTATTTTGGAATAAGTTATCTGAACTGATTAACCTACAGTAAAGTAGTCATTTAGCTTAAGGTGAAACATGCAGAGGGAGAATTGTGTGTTATTCCTTTATTCTAAAACCACTGTAATAGATGTTAAAGGTCCCATGTCATGGCCATTTCTACTAATCATAATTCCGTTGTTGAGGTCTACTAGAATAGATTTACAGTGTTCAATGTTCCAAGATCACACTGGTTTCTCATACAGCATCTCTGTGTAATCACTCTATGTCCTAAACGGCTTGTTGGAGCTCCTGCCCCCCCCTCCCTGTGAGCCCAGTGTGCTCTGATTGGTCAGCTCGACCACTATGTTCTGATGAGTCTACCAACGTTACAGCGGAACATCAGTGATTATGTGTTACAATGGCGTTAGCAACCAGAAAATGACACCCGTAATGACAAACAGATGAGAATGCTGCGTGGGGTCTGGGTGCTGTGCTGGAGGGACGTTGCAAGGAGCGGACAGTGTGAGCTGGCTTACTGGGGTGATTTCCTGGTTGCTGCGTGGGGTCATCGTCCCGAAACCAGCCCAAGCACACACACACACACCCGCAGCCTCGCAACGTCCCGCCGTCTCAGGCTGAGAAATCCTCGGAGCTGCAGCTGAGAAAAGATTGAGGTCCATTTGGACCAATTGCTCCATTTGGGTATGGTTACGTCACCGTACCCAGGAAGAAAAAAAGGGAAAATGAAAAATGTCCAACGAGGCGTTCTGGGGCAGCACAGACAGGTATTTTCTGTGTTAGTTTTACTCGCTACAGGGTGCACTTTGAGGGTTTGTGACTCTGCAGACCGTTTACATGCAGACAAAGCTACATGACACACAAGGGGACGGGTAATAACCGGAAAAGCAAGTCACGAGACCTTTAAATCTTTGTCTACGAAAACAGTTCGAAAAAAGTCAATTTTAACTTCCACTAATTTACTGCTTGAGCACTTAGGGAAATTAAAATGTGCTCTCTAATATCTTTAAAGGAGGAAACTGATGACGGTGATGGTCACAAGGGTCATAAATAAAGGCAGGTTATACATTCTAAAGCCTTGGAGAGATCCCAAAATGGTGATCTTCATCTCTTTAATGCATTTGTTAAATCCTTGAACAAAATGTAATGTGACAGTGTATTCTTAACTTTTTAGATATTAAGTGAAGATTAAAAAGGTTGCTCATACATTCATGAATGGAGAGTTGTTTGTTTGCAGGACAAATGTAATATATTATTGTTGGTTTATTTTGTTATACCAACTTGTCACGATTTGTTTTTGGAATGTTGGAAACACAACCTAACTTCCTTTCTTCAGTTTGGCTGCTGCTAACCGTTAGCAGCTAACATGAAGTATTTACATGTTCCTCTTGTATTTGGTTCACAGGATGGGTTCACTCCTCTGGCAGTGGCGTTGCAGCAAGGCCACGAGCAGGTGGTTTCCCTGCTGCTGGAGAACGACACTAAAGGGAAAGTTCGCCTCCCCGCGCTACACATCGCTGCAAGGAAGGACGACACCAAGGCCGCCGCGCTACTCCTCCAGAACGACCACAACGCTGACGTCGAGTCCAAGGTACGCTCTCCGCACGATATACAGGACCACAAATCATCTACTCTCACAGAGGAAGTGATTGTTTATTATTTTAGATTTATTTGATTGTTATATTTTGATTGGACCTGCAAGTTAGCCACGTGCTTCAGTTTTACTACATTTCTTAAAGAATTTTGGGCAATAAGTGATTTTTGAAATACGACATAACATGTTCATTAATGAGCTTTAAAGGTGATTGTAGTCAGGTTTTTAACCTTTAGACTGAGCCACGCGAACTGTTTCTCTCTGTTTACAGTCTTTGTGCTAAGCTAAGTTAGCTAACATTCAATATTCACTCCAAAGTATCCTAGAATTTAAGAACTGAACAAACAACACATTTAATATTAGATAGGCCTATGGCATTGAATTTACTCATGGCATCATGGGGAATAAAGAAGGAGGAATACCTTTTTTGCTTTTCTGTTATTAAAATTGAATCGAATGTGATTTTTTTGTTGGTTCCAATAATGAAAGCATTTAAGTCCTGAACATGTTTTCTCTGGAAAAAAGTATTTAAATCTGTAACAATATACAGTAACTAAACTATAAAGAAAAGTACAGTATTCATTTATATTAGAGGAATACATTTGTGTCACCTACAGACTCTTTAACCCTAAGACTCTAACCCTAAGACTCTGACCGGTCATGGCCATGACAGGTCCCATGTCATGGCCATTTCTACTGATCATAATTCCATTGTTGAGGTCTACTAGAATAGATTTAAATTGTGCAATTTTCCAAACCCACATTGGTTTCTCATACAGCATCTCTGTATCATATGTGTATTCACTCTCTGTCCTTAACGGTTTGTTGGAGCTCCTGCCACCCCCTCCCTATGAGCCCACTGTGCTCTGATTGGTCAGCTCGCCCACTCTGTTCTGTTGAGTCCATCACCGTTACAGCGAAACATCAGTGATTATGTGTTACAATGGCATTTGATAGCAACCAGAAAATGACACCAGTAATGACAAACCGATGAGAATGCTGAGTGGGGTCTGGGTGCCGTGTTGGAGGGACGTTGCGCGGCTCGCTGCTGCGAGGAGCGGACAGTGTGAGCTGGGTTCATTTCCTGGTTGCTGCGTGGGGTCTGCGAGACAGCGAGACATCGCGAATGGACGCAGGAAGGGGGGGTTGCTGATGGGGCTGCAGCACCCCCATCTGCGAGGCTCCACTAGCACCCGCACACAAAAAAAAGCATGACATGGGACCTTTAAGGGAGAGTCTCAGTCCATCATCCAGTTGTGTGTACCCCGGTTTGGTTGCCTTTTAGTCCTTTTCATCACTCCCAACATTTTCTCATGTGTCCATCCTATGCTTGATGAAGCCGTGGTGTTGGTGTTGTAGTTGTTGTGGTGCACTAACCACCCCATTCTCTCCTCCTCCTCCTCCTCCTCCTCCTCCTCCTCCTCCTATTCGTTTCCTATTGTTACCCTACCGCTTCCCTTCTAGATGATGGTGAATAGAGCAACAGAGGTACATCTTCTCTTGTCTTCTTCTCTCCTTCCTCTCCTTTCAGTGTTCACTCATGGTCACCATTGCAAAGCCTTCTGTCTGCTAGCATGCACCGTAAATGCTGGCATGAAGCTTTCGCTGCTGACAATGTCTCACCTGTGCACCTGCTTTTTTTTAAAATCTGCATCGCATTTTTGACTTTGCTCTATGTGCATCCAGTGGCTTGCAGCTTTTTAGCAGAGTTTTAATAAATGCCATTAGATATACCTTTATATATACTATATATATATATATATACATAGAGCTTTTGGAAACATTTCACTTATGAGCCGATCAAGCCGAATTTGATCAATACAACAGCAGTCCTGTTGGGGTTCTGCACTTTGATGTACTTGTTTACATTTTTAACATGAAATATTGTTTTCTCCTCCTTTATTTCACGAAAATCAGTTTTCATTGACACAAAAGAGATAAGGAATGAAATCTCTAATGAAAACAAAGAACTGGTTCTTAATGTATGGTATGCTTACGGTAGTTATTCTTGTCTAATGCAAAAAAAGCCTCATTTCCATTTAAATCGATTGAAGCATTGAATCAGTCTTTTTTAACATGAAAAAGGCAGCAGTGAACACTTTGCTGCAATTTTTGTTCACAGACATGCTAAAGGTATGAAGGCCTGAATATGAAGCCTGCTCAGGCTTTAGGGAATGGTTTGATATTTTGGGAAATGCTCTTTATTTGCTATTTTGCAGAGTATGATGAGAAGATTGACATCATTTTTAATGTCTGTGTGGTAAATGAGAAGCTAAAGGCAGCAGCTTAGTCTAGCATTACAACTTGAACATGATATATCATTTGTTTGATCCATAACAAATGTAATTGGAAAATAGATGTCCTGGGAGTCTCCCCCTAGCTGTAACCAGACTGAATCCTAAGCTAACTGGCTGCTGGCTTTAGCTTCATATCTTCCATACAGACATGGGAATGATATTGGTATTTCTGTCCAACTCATGCATTAACAAGAATAAGAGTATTTGCCTGATATGACACTGTTCTTTTTAGGTCTTAAGAGAATAATTAGCATATTGCAATATTGAATTTTCAACGATGAAAAAGTTATTTTTCGTCTGTGGTCCGGCCAGAAAATGACTTGCATGTGTTGCTCCAGATCATTAAACCATCACTCTCTAGGTTTTTATCCTCTTTACCGTAAATGGCTAATTACATGTGTTTAGCAGTTATAATTACATTTGTCACAGAGTTGATGTTTTTGTTCTTTCCCCCCGTTACCTTTTTCCGCCCACAGAAGAACCTTTCTGTAATGTGATCCTACTCCAGTTACAATTACACATCTATTAAGTGCTTTTGCTCTCACACTGCTTAAGACATTGTGTAGACTGTATTGCTTTTGTCTGAATTAAGTTAAATTAAATGTCAGTGCTTTATACCATCGAAGGCTCTCATTTAGCTGCCAATGAGAGGACAAACTGTAGGGCTGAAGTAAAAGCAATGGGTTCAGTTGAACTGCATGCCAATAGATTTAATTAAATTGCATTTTTTTTTTTTTACAAATGTGACATTATGCTGACTGTCCTTTGAAAAAAATGCTTAACTATCACTGTGCCCAGAAAGCAGTTTAGTCAGCTTTCTATAAAGTAGCTTCTTGGTTTAATTTTGTTATAGCATGTTGACCTTTCCTATTTGTTGCTTTGGAAATGGAAGTGATTTATTAAGTCTGAAAAAGATCTGAACAAATGAATGATTTTGGATGAGTATTTTGAACACATTTACATGAATTAAGCAGGTTTATGACCCATTTAAAGGTTTCTTTAGGTCAAGCCTTCCAACAAATACTTCCTTCAAAGCATCCTTTTTAGAACAACATACCGTACTTCCTATTAAATCAATATTGTCTTTGATTAATGCAGAAGCACGATTAACTGCATGTCAAGATTTGCAAGATTCTTTTTTGTTGTTGAAGGAATCGAGACAAATCCCAAATAGACATTTTAATAATTGCCTTTGCATGTTTTTTATTTGACATGAGCTCAATGTGCTATGTTTGAATATAATTGTGGTTCTATCCACTACACATCTGAACTATGTCGCTGCAACTATCACTCAAGAAAAGTAGAAGAGTATTTCTAATAAGATGTGAACCCACGACTGAGAGCATGTTTGACTTCTGCTCAACCTTCGTCTGCTCTATTAGCCTGCTTTTGGCCAAGCTGCTATTTAATATCTCGTTATGCTTTGCTCGCAGCTCATTGAGAGAGTTATGTTTGTATTCCTTTATTCTCTCTTTTAATTTAATGTGTCTATCTTTCTGTCTCTCGTCCCCCTCAGAGCGGTTTCACTCCTCTCCATATTGCGGCTCACTACGGCAATATCAACGTAGCAACACTCCTGATGAACAGAGGGGCAGCTGTGGACTTCAAGGCAAGGGTAGGTACTTTGCTTCAAAGAAGGCAAACACACACACACATATTCACACACCTTTTGAAGTCAGGGCTTCTGCAAACACTCACTGTACGACTCTCATATGAGAGGGCGGGACGATGTGTGTGCAGGAATCTAACACGTACACACGTAATCCTGCAGCTGTGCGTGTCACTCTGCTGGAGAACATATATGAGATGTCAGTGTGCTATAGGATCCTACAGACAGGAGGAAAGGATGCTGGGTGTATGGCTGTTTGAGACTGAGTATGTCCCAAATACTGTAAGCAGTGGTAGAAGAAGATGTTTAACTTATTTAGAATTAACTTCTTAATACTTAGTCCTCATTTTTGATGTTATTTAAGTGAATGTACTGAATATAAAGTTTAGAATAAAATCCAGCCTGTCCTTTTAGATTGACTCCTGACTGATTTTGGAACAGACTGTTCAACATACAGTAGAAGCAAGATGCACCACAGATTTAAATGTGTTTGTAAATCCTTTGGGGTTGTTGTGTGTCTCTTTGAAGTTGTGATGCCTCTCTTTGAGGTTTGTGTCTCTTTGTTGTTATTTTTGTGTCTTTTTGTAGTTGTTTTGAGTCTCTTTGAAGTTTTTTTGTGTCTCTATGTAGTTATTCTTTTGCCCTTTTTCAGTCTTGTTTGTGTCTACTTGCAGATATCTTTTTGTGGCCTTTTTGTATTAGTTTTATGTTAAAATTATAGGCCAAGGTTAACTCCTGACACTTTGGACGCCAGTTCCTGTTACCTGTTGGCCTGTAGCCTTTTTCAGAAATCTATCCATGCATTTATTGTAGAAAATGTCAAGTCATTTAGGTTATTTTATATTTGTGTGACCTTATTTAAAAGACATTCTTGCAAACATCACTGTGTATCAGTCTGTTTTCAAACAAATATGAGGATACAATTGTACCACGTACAGTAATAATACAGTGCAGAAGAGTGTCTTATTGAAACCTCCCCCTCCTCTTTACCCCTATAGAAAAAACTAGAATGTTAAAACCAATTTGAGGCTAAAGCTGCTTGACTGATAATGTTCCCCTAGAGGGGGATATTTATCTAGTTTCCTCCTACACTGGCCGTTTCTCAATGTTGAGTAAAGCTGGTTCAGAGACACTATTTCAAATATACTACATAATCGAGTGGCGCCGAATCACTGTTTAAATGCCCAGCATACATGTGCTACCAAGCAAGTCTCCTCGACATTGAGAAACGGCCACTGTCACATAGAGCCCTTTTTTGTCGAGTAGGCACATTTTAGACAAGGGAGATGTATTAAAATGCTGGAGACACGGAGACAGGCTGTCTGGAATGTGTTGGAAGGTTTCATTTTCAGTTAAAATTCGTTTGGAAGCCCATTGAATGCACAATGTCATTATTCATTTTTAAGTTACTTGACATTATGTGAGCAAAAACAAAGTTAGGACATTTAGTGTAGTGTTACTATTGTTATTTATCCTTTCTCTTAAAACAAATATGACTTGAAATGAGTGATACATTTCTGTTTCTTCTTGTCTTTGTGACTGAATAAGGAAATTATGCTTTTTCTTTCTCAGAATGACATAACACCACTGCACGTAGCATCCAAACGTGGGAACGGCAACATGGTGCGACTGCTGCTGGAGAGAGGGTCCAAGATAGATGCACGAACCAAGGTAAAAACCCATCAAAAATCTACATTTTTTTTACTGACGTAAATATTTGTTAGGTCTCCATCAACTCAGCAATACACTTCTATAAACTTAGCGACGAGCAAAAGACAGATACAATAAAAAATACTTAAACTTAAAAGCCCCTTGCGTCTTAATCAATTCACATCTTTGAACAAAAAAAAAAGTATTTCAAGGGCCCGAGCTTTGTCCATTTATCCTCCAATACAATAGTAGTCATACAGTATTATATCATCATCTACAGCAAGTCAAACGGTGGGTCCCCCTTTTGTTTTGATAAGGGATTCTACCAACCTATAGACCACCATATCATTCTTCAAATTCAATATCACCCAAAAACCTCCTACAGTGGTTTGGAAGTGACCTGCAGTGCATTAGCCCGTGCATTGAAGGCTTTATTGCATTGCTTAGGGACACTGTTAATAATAGTATGAAGTGAACTGTGCCTGTGCTGTTTGTTTCTCCCAGGACGGTCTGACTCCTCTCCACTGTGGAGCCAGGAGTGGCCATGAGCAGGTGGTGGAGATGCTGCTGGACAGAGGAGCTCCAATACTATCCAAGACAAAGGTACACCTCCAACCTTTGTGTGTCTCTTTATTTCTCACCTGTTTTTATGACTCTACTTACTGTTTCAATTTCACTCTGGCTCATCTACTCTGACAAACCCTCTTACACAGTGACGAATTACGAAATGGTGAAGAAATTACGAAAGAACTAGCAGAAATGCTAACACCACTCTATTTCGTTGCAGTTCGTTGAGGTGGAGCCATTTTCTAAGAATTAACTAATGATTATTTCCATAAATTCACCTGCATCTTATTTCCATTATTATTCAATCAAAGGTTTGGTTTGGAGAAATTCTGAAATTAGTCAAAACTACAATCATAAATTCTCAGAAATCATATTGACACCATCAAAATGCTTTATCCAACCCGTAGTACAATATTCCCAATACTTAGTAATACAAGGAAAAATGCTTTGGTTACACATTTGTGAAGCCAGAACCATGATGTGTTTTTGCATGAAAAATGATTAATATCAATAATAATAAATAGTTGTTGATTGGTGGTCTATTAATGGTACATATCATTTGTACTTGATTAACTGTACTAAATGTCATTCCACAACTGATGTCAACTACAGCTTTATTAACTGGTGACCCTATTCCCTACAGAACGGTTTGTCTCCGCTCCACATGGCGACCCAGGGCGACCACCTGAACTGCGTCCAGCTGCTGCTGCACCACGAGGTGCCTGTGGATGACGTGACCAACGACTATCTGACAGCGCTGCACGTGGCGGCACACTGCGGACACTACAAGGTGGCAAAGGTGATCGTGGACAAGAAGGCCAACCCCAACGCCAAGGCTCTGGTGAGGATACAATGATTTAAGACCGGAGACAGTTGACGCTCTCGAGCTTTGGAAATCATCTCAACAATAGTTAATTATCAAGTCTGGATTTGTTTGGGGGAACAGAACGTTTCAGGAAAATAGACAGAAACAGAGAAGCGGTAAGATGGTGGGATGGTAGACAGATCTTGCCCCCATTTCTCAAAAGGGTTACCAACCTATTCAACTGTATGTATCATGTAGGTCAGTGGTTCTCAACTGCTGGATCGCGGACCCGTTTCGAGTGGGCCGCAGATGTGTGAGTGAAGAAAAAATAAATAGAATTCTTTCTTTTAAATCTTTTTTTTTAAAAGTCAAACTTTTATTTTGAAGGCCCGATTTTCTAACGCTTTACATGCAGAGTAGGCGTTGGACTGGAAGTACCGGAGACCATAAACGGTTTTGAAAACTTCTGTCACGTAGTGATCATCTTCTCAATAAAACATATTTGCTGATGTTTTTTCGAGTCTTCTGGCCAATCAGAATCAAGATTGTTGCCTGAAGTCCCCACAGAGAAAAACTTTGCGGTATGATTATTCTTTATACATCCATGGGTACAACTTCAGATAAAAATGAACACATAAGGAAATATGACCCCTGGTTTGATGATTGACAAGTCACAGAACAATGGGAGCTATTTACCCTTACCCACAATTTAAAGTAATTCACACAGACTCTCTCCTCTTTACTCTTCTCTCTGTGAGGAGCAGCAAGCTGTTAGAACAAAGTGAAAAACAAACAATGGCATCAAATATTAGTAATATGTCGGGTAGTAATAGATGTATTTATTTTCTTCTCAGAGTGTACCAGAATGCGCAGTTTATATGTTAGTATTTCTAAAAATCTCCTGGGGGAGAATCCTCCCAGACCCCCTACTGGGGTTGGGTTTTCAGCATGTGGGCCTTTTTATGTTATACAGTTCAGCTTTGATTCCATCATCTCATTAAACCTTTTTTAAAAGCATACTTTATATTGTATGCTATATTTATGAATATTGTATGCTGAAAAGCGTATATATTACAGCACAATTTGTTGTTGAATAGATTTGAGTGGTTTAACATTTCGGGGCGCGATTTATTGACAAAGGAAAAAGTGGGTCCCAAGGCCTGACCAGTTGAGAACCACTGATGTAGATGATGTCACTGGGAGGTAGCCATTGGTTTGTGGACTGCCTTTCAAAGTCTTGAGTTTTTCAATCTGACTGTCACCATCTTGGTTATTGACCATTGCCATCTAGCAAACAGAAGTATCATGACAGACTGGAGCTACAGTCGAATACACCAAATAAACTTCCAATGGGTTGAAGTTCTCAGACTAAAAAAGACCCAAACCGTAAAACGCTATATTGGTGACACTTCAACAAGGTACATCAAATCATACACTGCTTTATTTTCTATTTGCTCTAAATGGGAATATAATTCACAGAAGGATCTTTATGCTTTATTGAAAAAGATTGAAACTAGTGTTTAAGACTATAAACTGGTCGGTGAAAAGTATATTAAGTGAATTAATCAAGTTAAAAATAGGGTAATTTTTTCATCCGACTTCTTGTTTTCTTTTTACCTCCTGCTGGCTATTAGAAAGAATGCAAGTTAGGGCACTTTGATTTAAGCTTAAATAACACATTTATTACAGCAACCTCAGGGATCCTATATGAATATTATAGACATGTTGTGAAAAAGTGATATGCACAAACAGGTTTTTAGAGAGGAAAGAATGAAGAAAAATCAAAGTATAAAATAGATTAAAGCAGCAGTGTTGCTCCAGGTTGTGGTAGTGGCAGCCTTTTAGTGGGTCGAGGATTTCATCTCCCAAAATATCCTCCCTCTTTTTTAAGTCTTTCATTTCCTCTCTCCCTCCTTTCTTTCCTTTCTTCCTCACCTCCCCCATTATCTCAACTATTTGTCTGTTTATAACAAAAAGAGAGTAATCAGAGACTTTAATGGAGAAGAAAAGACACGTGAAGGAAATGAATGAAGGAAGTAAACAAGTTAAACAAGACTAAAAAGACACTTATACTCTGTTGGTGTAAGACAACCATCTCTGTGCTGTAATGGGAGAAGTCTGGGTGTGGTTAGAGCACTGGGACTTTATAGTTAGAGAGAATGAGACGGAAAAAAAGGACACAGAGGAAAATGAAGTCATAGGATTGAGCCAGAAACCTCAAAGTGAAGCGAGGGGGAGGGAGGGAGGGGGCACAGTGTACAACGTTGGCAAGAGAGGAGTAAGTTGTACATAAAAGTATCTATTTCAGTGCAGCATACTCTTTCTTTTTTTACAGCTTAAAATCCAGTTAATTATTTCCACACATGCTTGTGTAGTTTATATGCAGACAAGTGAAGAAGAAGAAAAAAAGGAAAGAAAGAGGGGGAACAAGCAAAGGAAGTCCCGCTTTGTACTGTACGTTCCACTCGGTGTTCCACACTTATCTTCCACCAGCTCAGCAAAACCTGCATGGGAACCCACACAACTGTTTTTGGACTATTTTTAAACTTAACATGTTTATATTTGTTATTAAATTCCTGTGTTTTTTAGAATGGTTTCACCCCCCTGCACATTGCCTGTAAGAAAAACAGAGTCAAGGTGATGGAGCTACTTCTGAAGCATGGAGCGTCGATACAGGCAGTCACTGAGGTATGTGTGAGTGTGTGTGTAGTGTCATTGAAACACAATGACATCAGTGTTTTTTTTGTAATCTGTTTTTAGTTATAGAATCATGTTAAGTACATGTGTCTCCACAGGTGTAACGTAACCAAGTATACTTGCTGCATTTAAGTACATCATACTAAATAGTATACTATACAGATTATACTCAAACACATTACTACTCTATACTCTGAAACCGTGTCTTCTATTTAACATTTCTGCTTGATTTTAGAACAGCAAAGCCTAATTCTGTTGTTATTTCCATTCATTTCTCCCTTGCTCTGTGTGTTTCTTCACTCTACAGTCCGGTTTGACTCCAATCCATGTTGCAGCGTTTATGGGACACGACAACATCGTGCACCAGCTGATCAACCACGGGGCTTCACCAAACACAAGCAATGTGGTAAGTTCTTCCTTCTTCTTTTATCCTTCTTTGTCCTCCCAATTGCCATATGTATAGTCTATCGATAGGAGCTATATTTACTACGGAGCCTCATAAATCATTTCAGCTCATTGTGTATCTATCAGACTTTTCTGTTCGGGTTCAAATGTTAGGTTCACGGTTGTTTTCATCACGATTTACCTAAAAGCTCAACAGCAGTTACAGGCTGAACTGGTGAACATAGTAGAGCATTTAGCTGCAAATGAGTGGGTGGAGACCAAACATAGAGCTAAAATAGAGTGCGAAAATGTCCTACATTTGTCAAGTGGCCACAATCACTGCTTCAAATGACTGATGATAACTTTTGACACTCAAAAAGGGATGATATGAGTACGTGAGAACTGAAATGAAAATGTTAAAACAATATATTGCATTGTTCCCCTGGATCCTTGAGATTCTACAATGTTTGGTCATTTGAGGCCTGGAAAGTGATTTAATTTATATATTTTGTGCGACAATAGAGACTGCTCATTCCTGGAAGTGCAATTAAACCTTTATAAATGTATACAATACTTCAACAAGCATTAACAACAGAAAAGCAATATTTCAATATGTTCTTTTCTCATCCACTGCTGCTGTGTTTTACAGTAGCAGAGCATGCTAATTAGGATAAAAAACAAAACCGTATGAAGTCTAACTGTTTATCGTGTCCCAAACTATGCCATGTTGCATCCTTGAACTTAAAGGTGACCTATCATGCAAAATGCACTTTTGTACGTCTTTTATACATGAATATGTGTCCCCGGTGTTCCAGGGAACTCACCAAGTGTCAGAAAACACAACCCTCTCTATTTTCCTCCATACCCAAATCTCTTAAAAAGGGGCTGCAACGGATCTGATACAGACTGATCCAGATTTGAACAATTCTCTGACATCACAGAAGTGGCGCTACGGCTATTGGGCCAACTCCACCAATCAGGAGGAGATAGCCACGGACATTGCCGTTCGAAAGCGCTGGAGACGCTGTAGTATGCCAGGCCTGTAGATGGTGCTGTTCTCACAGAATCAGCCCATGCAAAGACAGTGTTAAATTGAGCAAAATGAGGAATGGCTAAAATCCATGATCTGTTTGGTATTTTGAAAAATAAAAAGTATAAATATACCTTATATAGGTATGGTCCTACACTATATTATTCAAATATAGCATGATAGGTCCACTTTAAGGGAATTGTACCTGGAAAGTCCTTGGCTTGGGATCCCTGATAATGAAACATAGAAAGCACAGTCATTGGAACAGACAACGGAGAAAAGCTGTGTACTTCAGGAGGGAGGAGAGGAAGTCTATTAATGCCATGTGTATGTAACCAGAGGACCTCTCATTCTCATCTACTCTATAAACACTTTTTGATGTGAGCTGGAAACTCTAACTACCGACCCTGTTGACTAATTGAAAGAACAAAAGAGAAACAGAAGAGAAGGACATAGGTAGAGGAAGAGTTGAAAGAGACAAAGTGGGTAATGAGCAAACAGAGAGGGGAAAGAGTTCTGCACGCTCAACTCTTCAACCCCAAGAATTTGGTCGCCCACGCCGTGTCTGTGGCCAGGTTACCGTAGAAACGGAGCATTAGGGGACGTCATTATGGAGGGTTGGGTGTGGAGAGGAAGGGGGCTCTCTCTCTCCCTCTTTCTGCCTCCCATCTTAACATAAGGAGAGTTTTTATGGATTAGAATATTCAAACTTGGGAATAACTATCATTTCCTTTTTTCTTGTGTGTGTTGCAGAGGGGGGAGACAGCGCTCCACATGGCAGCGAGGGCCGGACAGTCTAATGTGGTCAAATATCTGATCCAGAATGGAGCACGGGTCGATGCCAAGGCCAAGGTAGTACTCATGTGACTTCAGAAAACAAATGTCCCTTTTAAACAAAATGTAGTTTTGATGAGCTTTACTAACTGTTTCCATACTTTAGTCTTCCGCTCCTCTGCGTTTTAGAGGCACATTGTAGTTTTTCCTTTATTTGACCTTTTATGTTAATCAATATTATAGGCTAGAGACCTTCTTTTTTAATAAAGGGCTGGTTTCAGGCTGCCCTTAAACGTCCTCCTGGGTCCTAACTGTTATGTTACTTTGTTATTGTATTTCATTTTATTTGACTCAATTTATTTGTATTTTACATTCTATCCTGTAATGTTATTATAGTCCTGTATACATTTTATCTTTTTAATTAGCCATTCTCGTTTGTTGATCTGTAAAGCCAACTAACACATTGTGTTTGTTGTCACCAGGACGACCAGACACCGCTGCACATCTCAAGCCGTCTTGGTAAGCCAGACATCGTCCACCAGCTGCTGACAAACGGAGCTTTCCCAGATGCCATCACCAGCTCTGGATACACTCCGTTACACCTGGCTGCCAGGGAGGGACACAGAGACATCGCTACAGCACTGCTGGACCAAGGAGCCAGTCTGGGAATCATTACCAAGGTAAGTCTGATTTGTGGGGATGCATACGTCTTGGATATTGGTTATTTTGATAGGTTGATAAGAAGTTACATGACCAAGTTACATTGATTTGCTCAAAGAAGTAGACCAAGAGGATTACTGTTACCTCTACACGAATAGTGTACAAGGACACACTGACAAGACACGTGCTGGTCCAAACAAAAACTTGGATTGAAGACCATAGGTTTTAGTTGACTTTCTGCCACTAAGTGAGTGTCAAAGTAACTTTTCCAGAGCTTAAAAAGCCTTTGTGCATCATTAATTTCCTTACATCCATTTAAACCGCAACAGAGCACATGATGGCCACAGTTTTGACTTTTTTGATCACAATTGGAGGTTTGCGATGGTCAAAGTTTCTTAAGGGTACAATATGTACATTTTCTGCATTAAAGTTTCTTCTATGACTAGACAGACATATTTTACAATTTTGTTACGGTTGTAAACTGACACTGAAATTTGAAACGTTTCCAACAATTTATAAATGTAGATACATCTTTGATTCTTTTTGTCACCTTTAATGGTTGGTTGTCTGTATCGTTGTCCAGTTTTAAGACACTTTTACATCATCAGAAATCTGGATGTTAAGCTATCAGAAAAGCTAATAAAAAAACACTCAAAATAGAAAAAAATAAATAACTGAAAAGTAAAATAAATACATGTTGACAGTGAAAGATAATATCTGTAGACTAACAAATAAACGCAATGAAGGGCATTCAATGGGAGAAGCGGAGCCGGAATGCAAATGGGGAGAACAACGGCCCAAGCTACTTTATCACTGCTTCTTTTTTTATTGTTATGATACAAATACCCCTAGTGGCAGAAATGTAATATTATGATATTCAGGGTCTTTAAACTAGGAAGCCTGGATTCTGTCAAGTCCCATTAACGATGTGTCACCTCGTTCAACATGCCCATGTGAACACTCACACAGAGCCAGTTCTATCTGGACAGAGTGTGTTCATGGATCCGCATTGCCTCATGGCCCAGGAATCTGATGTAACACTCGTTTCCACACCCTGGGCCCTTATTCAGTTTCATCATTTTCAAGCACCAAATAATCAGTTCCTCATGTAATGTCATGACATAACCTTGCAAATGACTCAATTATAAGTAATCAAACCCATATGGCTCAGTGGCTATTAACTGAAGTGTTTTAACAACAATTGTAAAAATTGGATCAGAGTTTGTGATACATTTGGTTTAATATTCTTGTCATGTCGTTGTGTCTCTGCAGAAGGGCTTCACTCCGTTGCATGTGGCTGCAAAGTACGGCAAGATCGAAGTCGCCAACCTGCTGCTGCAGAAAAACGCTCCAGCTGATGCTGCTGGGAAGGTAACGCATTTTGAAGCACTGGTATGAGAGAGAATGATGCTTTAAGAGCACAAAAAGAGCTCCCACATAATAAAATACCTACAGTAAATATGTTTTATAATATTATGCAACTCACATGTGTATAAATTAGCTGCCTTCATGTTTGTTTTGTAGCTCCACTCAAAGCTTTCACAGTTTTCTCCTCATCACTGCACAATATTGTATGTTTATCACGTTCTAACAATCTTTGTGTGTGTACGCTCAGAGTGGACTAACTCCACTGCATGTGGCAGCACACTATGATAACCAGAAGGTGGCGCTGCTCTTGCTCAACCAGGGAGCTTCACCACACGCCGCTGCAAAGGTAAGAGCCAGTCAAAGTGCGCCACATTGAATGTTCATTAATGCATTGATGCACCAAAACCACTCTCTCACTCTCTTTGGCTCTGGATGAAAGCAGGCTGACCTAGTTTCAGTCGCCCACATGCAATTACACCATGCACTATAGCTGAGCGTTGCATTGCGACTGGCTGTCTGGAATCCCCTCTTCACTCTAACAGCATCCATCCAGAGAGGACTGCCACTGAAATTAGCTAGGCCCCAATCACTTTTACGCACATAGCCAAGGTTTTCAGGCAATCCCTGGACATACAATGACGTTAGTAATTATTTTATTAGACACCAGGGCCGTTTCTAGCTTTTTGGGGGCCCTATACAAGATGCTGTTTGGGGGGGGGGATTCCGAAGCCTTTAAGATGATCTGTGGAGATGAATCAATCTGTTACACTTTAATATGAAAACAGGCTAATTTCACGAAAACCAAGCAATTGAATATTACAAAAAATGATATTAAAAAGGTAAACAATAAGGCTCCTCTTTGTCAATAAATGCAAGAGATGCAGCATTTTCTCAACAATGTTTCATCTTCCTCAGACGTCACTCATTGGGTGACAGCCCAACAATGATTTGGACTTTATTACCCCAAGAACACAAGCCACAGCTTTGCTATCATTGCAGTTTAGTCGTGTTTATATCCTACATTGGATGTGTAAGCATATAATGCTTCAGCGAACACAGGAGGGGGCTTGGCTGTCTACAAATAAAGACGGCTCATTTTAATTCTCCCCAAATATATTGAGACTGAACCTGAACTTTGAATTCTCTGCTCCCATCATAATCTTGACGATCTTGTTAAAATTGTGAATGCAGAATTAGAAATACTATGTAATTGAGTTTAATAAATTATCCCTTAATGTGGCCAAAATAAATTACATGTTATTCAATACAAAGTCTGAGAGTAGAAATGACTGCATTATACGGATTTGCAATACTGAGATAGAAAAAGTTGGTGCATGTACATTTTTAGGACTGCTTTTTGATGAAAAACTCAATTGGAAGCACCATATAAATTATGTACAACCCAAATTTTCAAAAACAATAGGTATTTTGTATCATACTAAGAACATTCTTGAAGAAAAATACTCTTTATAACAGTCTATTTCTCTCTTACCTTTACTACTGCTCCGAAATATGGGGAAACACGTACTCAACAAATCTACAAAAAATAATAACATCCCAACATTTTTTCGAATAGTCTGTGGTGTTGCTAAATATGAACACACAACTCCCATATTTAAAAAAACTCAATATATTAAAATTTGTTGACATAGTACAGCTTAAAACAGTACTGGTTATGCACAACATTTTCCATAACAAAATGCCTAATAACATTCAAAAGCAGTTCCAAACCACAGCGTGAACATATGAATGTAAAAAAGTCACTTGAAAAGAAGTGTTCACAATGTTTATATGCAATTATGCATATATTATTATATGCATATGCATATATTATTATTCATTTGCCATTTGTACATGTGTACATATGTATATATTTATATATAGTATTTTCATTTCCAAAAAAAGATAGTTGAAACTGCTATTGACATGTGCAGAAAATTACCCTATATCTAGTTTTCGTATATATATGCATTTATTGTTTTCCTGCCCTAACTTTTATTTAATTTGTTCTCCTGTTTTCTTTATTTCTTTGTACTCCATCATTTCTATACATTTTTGAATCAATAATTCCGATGTTGTATTAGGATGATGCACCGGAGGGCTACTTTCCATAAGCTCTGCTTCAGCTCTCCCGCTTCTACTAATTTTGTTCATATTTGTGTGTAGGAATTTTTATTAATTTTTTGGGATGAAAAATAAAAATTACTTTTAGCTTGGGAGCCCCCAAGTGGCCGCGGGGGCCTTATGCATCTGCATAGTCTGCCTATAGGAAGAAACGGTCGTGGACATATAGGCTGTAATTATATGTGCTTAAAATATCGTTATACACCACTAATAAATAGTCTAAGAGGATAAAGCCGTCTCTATCAGTTAAAGTATAACAGCTGCAAAATGTTAGCTGAGTTGAGAAAAAAACATATTTACAGTTGTAAAACAAAAAACTTTGACAGAATCAACCACACTGTCATGTCAGTATGCTAGATATGAAGCTACGGTAAGCAGCATGTTAGCGTAGCTTAGCTTAGCATTAAGACCAAAAACTAGCGCAGTAACTTATTTGACTTTCTATCAATGTAAGTTTGATTCAGAAGGTTACCGCTTCCCCACAAAAATATAGCTTGTCACATAATTCTCTTTAAAACCAAATCTTAATGTTTTTGCACAGATAAGAAGAAAAAAATATTGTTTATTTTAGTTAGCTTTAGTGGCACTGGTAGATGTAATCTGTAAACTTTGAACAGAGCCATGCTGGGTGTTTCTTGTGCTAAACTAAGCTAAATAGGTCCTTTGGTTGATATTTAATGAACAAATATGAGTCATATATTATATATATATATTACATTGTATAATCAGCCTCAAATATTTTGTATTATATCTAAATTAATTTGTATTAGATGTGAGCTATATGTAAGTGAATGATGGCAGTGTAAGAAACAAAGAAAATAGCTCTCTTCTCTGTACCCAGAATGGTTACACACCACTCCACATTGCCGCTAAGAAGAATCAGATGGAGATTACCACCACCTTGCTGGAGTACGGTGCCTCCACCAACACAGTGACCCGCCAGGGCATCACTCCTCTGCACCTCGCTTCACAGGAAGGCAACGTGGACATAGTGACGCTGCTGCTGGCCCGAGACGCTCCGATCAATATGGGCAATAAGGTACGAGAACTGAGTACAAAAACATTCATCTGATTAGGTGGACTGTTTCCTTGTGTTTAAATGGCCAGAGCCTGACTCTAAAAGTCTGTATCCATTTTTCAATCTCTCCGTCTCCCTCTGTCTGCATATTGAGCTCTGTTTATTTGCGCTATCCCTATATTTGATTCATATTTATCCCTCTCTCCTCAGTCCGGTCTGACCCCACTCCACCTGGCTGCCCAGGAGGATAAAGTCAACGTCGCTGAGGTGTTAGTCAACCAGGGAGCTACTCTAGACCCTGAGACTAAGGTACGAGTGTCTTGTTGTCTTCATGGTTTAACACTTTAGTCAAGAAAATAACTAAATATTCACTGCTTCTCTAATGTGAGGATTAGATGCTAGTTACTGTAAATTGAATTTATTTTGGTTTTGGACTGTGGATATTTTGACAGACCCTTGTCAATTGGAAAACACTTCAGTTTTGATATGACATTTCTCCAAGGCCCTGCAGGGATCAAAGTTATCCATTTCATAAAGTTTAATGAAACACATTTCAAGCAGAGCAACAAGGGACAATTACAACCCAATGATTGGTGTTGCTTTCTTTGCTAATCCCCAAATGATTTTCTCCGTCATCAGCTGGGATACACTCCGCTCCATGTGGCCTGTCACTATGGCAATGTGAAGATGGTCAACTTCCTGCTGAAAAATCAGGCGAAGGTCAACGCTAAGACCAAGGTAAACATTCAGTGCACATATTTCTTTTATTTCTTTGTGCATTAGAGATCTTAACACATTTTCAGAAATATTCGATGTGTGTCACTGATAGTGTATGTCAGTGGATGTAGAGTACCGTAATTTTCGGACTATAAGGCGCACCTGAATATAAGCCGCAGCAGCGGCATACCACTCTCGGTTCCACTTTTACTTTTGCGCGCTACCTGTCTCACTCTTTTCCGGCCTCCAGCTTTTCCTGCTGGAACCCGCCGCTTAAAGGTCGGGGTCCGCGGACCGGCCATAGAGCCCATAGAGTTAAAGGTGGTGGCCGTTAGCTGTAAAAATCCATAGATTAGCCGCACCGTTATATAAGCCGCAGCGTCGAAAAATGGGGAAAAAGTCACGGCTTATAGTCCGAAAATTACGGTACATTTAAAAGGGTATTTTGTTGGCAGTGTCAGTGTTCTTTTACTCTAAATGTGTCTGTTTTCTCTCCTTTGCAGAACGGTTACACACCTCTCCATCAGGCTTCACAGCAGGGACACACACACATCATCAACCTGCTGCTTCATCACGGAGCATCGCCCAACGAACTCACAGCTGTTAGTTCACATTGACTCAGACAAATATTATACAAAACATTACAAATATCTTGACTTTGTAGATCTGCACTGTATCCAAATACTAACTGAAGAACAAAATACTCATCTCCACACATTGAGTACAATGTAAAACCCTTATGATGTTTAAGGGTTTATTGTACACAAGTACTGAATAGTTTGGATTTTCTATTACCGTTCAAAATCAATAAGTCACCAATTTTCCTTTTACCTTTTTCGATGTCCAGAATGGGAACAGCGCTCTGTCCATTGCAAGGAGGCTCGGCTACATCTCTGTCGTTGACACGCTCAAAGTAGTCACAGAGGAAACTCTCACCACGCAGGTGTGTATGTGTTTTAACAGTAACTGCAATGTATAGTTTGGTTATATAAGTGTGTTATATAGGTTTTTGTGCATACAAACAGTCTGAAAAGAGGGGGTTTCTCTCCACACACTCCCTCCTTCCCTGAAACGCCTCCATGGGACTCCTTTGTTTACTTCTACATAGTGACATCACTCGCACTTTTATTGGCTAGCGCTCCAACATATTGTACTAGATTGGCTAAGGGGCGAGACATCTCTAAGAGGTTGACCAATCACAACAGAGCCAGCCAGCTAACCAATCAGAGCAGACTGGGCTCTGGTTTCATACAGAGGGTGAAAAGAGGTGCTGCAGCACAGGCAGTATGAGAAAAATAAAGAGCTTTTTGAACATTAAAGCATGTAAACAGGTCACAGTAGAGACACTACATACAAATGTCAAACTTATAATAGGGCCCCTTTAACAGAATGAACTCTCATATAAGGCTGTTATCAAAACGATATTATATTTGAGATGTATTCTTTATTTAGTTATAAAGTTATTCTTTTTAATTTGCTATTGCTTTGCTGTTACATAATCTTTTTTCTGTGGAAAATACACACTAACTAATTTCCAGGTCAATTTTGTCGGGTTTTTCAAACTCGCGTCATTGACACTCATGATTTCCTGCAATAGTGTTTGATATTTAAAGCATACCATTGGCTCAAATGGTAACTTTCTTCCATGGTCGGTTTTTTAGTGTGAAACATCTGCAGGAAGTGTTAATTACATTATTATGGTAACTTCAAATCCATTAAAAATAAGGGCAAAGGTGATGCAATTGAAACTAATGAATGAAAGCACTGTTATAAAGAAAAACTTGTACACTTTTTAGAATTTGTGATGCTCCTTTGTGTTTAATATACAAAAGACATAATGTTGCATTAAAGCTACTGCTTTAAATTACTGTATGAATTTACACCATATTGTGTTAATTGAACCTCTACACCATACAGTACATGTACATATGAGTAATGACATTCATTTAAGGCTTTTCTGTAATAATTGACTGTTTTGGTGGTTGGGCCTCTGTTCGACAGACTGTTACAGAGAAGCACAAGATGAACGTTCCAGAGACCATGAACGAGGTGCTGGACATGTCCGATGACGATGGTAAGGATTAATTTCTATGCCTTTTTGATGTCTGAATCTGTTTTACTTTAAATGCATCTAAACATTTTTTCTCTGTACAACCTGATTTTAGTCGAAAAATCAGGGAGAGACTGCCTACGTCTTTAAAATCTCACATCGAGTCATATTTGGCTTTTGGGCTTTTAGTCCCGGTACTGGTTTCCCTACTGTTGTTATGGAAACATTTTGTTGTTGTTGTGGAGTTATTCAATAGAAATACGTTTTATTTTTTCCATCGTTAACATATTTTATTTTATTTGACATTCTAGCAACAATTATGATTTAAGCATTTATTTAACCAGCCACTGGACATGAACTTTGTTTTGTTTTCTATTCTTTCTTTGCCTTTATTTTTGTTATAATTTTTCCATATATTTTGGTTCCCTTATTCCTCTAACCCTCTCCTCCATCCCAATCACACAGTCTGTAAAGCCAATGTCCCCGAAATGATCACAGAGGACTATATATCTGATGTGGAAGAAGGTATTATTCATCTTTCTTCATTTTTTTGTTCTTTTAATCTTTACTTCCTTCATACCTCATTTTGCTTGTCAGTCCTTGGTTCTTTCCAATCTTTGGTTGCTCTTTTTTGTGTCAAGATTTACATGTGCTTTATTCAATTGAAGCTAGTCAAATACCATGATATAATTGAGTTTTTTCATGTTATTTATTTACATCAAGGGAAATGTGCATGTGCGCTACACCCAACTGTATTGAGCTGCTGCTTCCCTCTTCCACTCTCTGATGCTATTTTGTTGTTAAACCCTTCAGTGTTTTAATGCGTCGAAATGCAGGGAATATGCTATTTTCTCCCCGTTGTCATACCAACTGTCTGCATATGGCGTTTTGGAGTGTGTGACAGATTTCTTTTCATGCCGTGGAGTAGACGGCACACACACACACACTCGATCCTTTGTCTTCGGAGGGCTTGTCAGCGACGCTTCCATTGTAGTTTCACACATTTAGACCAAAGCAAACACGGTGTCAGCTGTGTGTGTGTGTGTGTGTGTGTGTGTGTGTGTGTGTGTGTGTGTGTGTGTGTGTGTGTGTGTGTGTGTGTGTGTGTGTGTGTGTGTGTGTGTGTGTGTGTGTGTGTGTGTGTGTGTGTGTGTGTGTGTGTGTGTGTGTGTGTGTGTGTGTGTGTGTGTGTGTGTGTGTGTGTGTGTGTGTGTGTGTGTGTGTGTGTGTGTGTGTGGGGGGGGGGTGTGTGTGTGTCTTCTCTTGGTGTCTAGTGTGGCTGAAAAGCGGCTGAACTTGAACTTTTCACTGACTTTCCCTAATGAGATTGGGGGAAAAGAAAAAACCTATAATTTGATATAGTGAGATTTTCAATCAATAGCTGGTTTCAATGTTGCCCTCGGGTGTTTTTGCTAAAGCATTGATGGTAAAGAATGGTAGGCTTTCAGTCACCTTACGTGGTCACATGTTTCATGCCGTCTGCACATGTCAGTTTTTATGGCGTCTAAATGTCAACAGCCTGCAGAAATCACATTTCAGGGCTTCGAGGCAACTTCTTCAGATCCCATTTACAATATATTTTGCAGTTATATGTAACATAGATCGTTATATAGACTGTTCTTTGCATGATCTCATAAAGTGTAGGCCTGTCCCATGATTTATCGCTATTTCCCTGAATATTTAGTGTGTTTTTCGAGTAAACCACACTTGGAGTAGATGAGTAGAAAGCAGAAAACCAAAAGAAAAGAGATAAAAGTGTGATGAATTGGACGAGTAAAGAAAGACGAGGAACAGAAGGAAAAGGGAAATATAAACAGGCATTCTGTAACTTCATTGGATAAGCATTTTAATGCAGCGTAATATCTCCGTCACTAATTTTCCTGCATGCAGGAATTAAAAAAGTGTAAAGATATTTCGAAAATAATTCAAACAAATATGGTTCAAGGTTTATTTTTGCTTTATTTGAACAGAGATGGATGTTGGAAATATCTGCGTCAGCTATTCCTGTAAGTCAAAAAGAGAGTGGTGTTGCTATAACTAACTCAAATAACCAGTTTGAAGTGGTGCAGCTGAACTTATTTTCATATGTATGTAATATGCACGTTTTACCCTGAAACCAAATTCTTTGTGCGAGTTGTTGTCTGTTGAGTTGCTTAAGCAGAGCAGCCATCTTTCATTTCTGATCTAAAAATATCTATGAAGTGTAACTCTAGGCACACAAACACACACACATACAGCCCAACACACGTACTTTCCCAAGCTCACATACCAGCTGAGTAACAGCAATGATTAACATCTCCAATAACACACACACAGTTCTAAATCAGGACAGCCCACACACACACTCTGCAGTCTTTAAGAACTGCTTTCAAATGAGTTTTTTCCCCAAAACTTTAAAGTTAATTTATATGTAGTGGAAATCTGAATCATATGATACTTAACTATTTTTAAGGCAATAACAGATTTGCCACATGTTGGTTTATATTTGATGCCAAGGTTTTTACTTATTCCAATAATTGATCGTTTGTGTAATGATATGTTTCCAGGGTTGCTTTCAGGTTAAGATCCAAAATTGGTCAGATGTTTTCATCTTTGACATTTCCTATGCTAAATATAACACTTGCAATTAGAAGAAAAATAGAATTAAGATTGTTAGTAAGAAAGAAACCTACTCATTTGTCAAATGGCAACTGATTAATAGACTGTAACTAAGAACATTTGATATCAATAGAATTGGACTCGAGTCAGACTTAATAAAAAAAATAGTGCTTGAAAGGCAAAAATATTAAAGTTTCAATTTGATATAACTAATTAAATCTTAGTTGTGTTATAATCCTTGTAAAAAAACAACAACCTTTAACTCATTTTTGGACATAAACAGACTCTCAATTTCCATAAAACAACTTGAGACTTGATATGATTTTTGAGGCCAGGCAGCAAATTAGTGTAGTGACTTTTTAAACTCAAAATTAGAAAGAATATATACATGAAAATCAAGAATTAAATTAAAAAAAATTGTAAGGGATATGTTTATATTATGTACATACTGTACAGTATGTCCAGTGAAGCGTAGCCCTACAAAGCTTATATATGCAAGTATAGATCATCAACAACTGGCTTAATCCATCTTCATAAACCAATGTATACATACTAATAGACCTATATGCACTGTATATGTCTATGGGTGCAAAGTTCAGTGTATTCTGCATCGTTGTAATGCTACCTTCAGATTGGTTGGTTTAAAAATATTGGTCGTAACAGCAGTCTGTTTTCAGTTGATTCTCTGAATTTTATTATTTGACCATTTAGAAAAAACAGTCAAGCAGTTAGGTCAACCCCTGATGCAAAATCCAAGCAGAGTTACTGTCTGAGTTCCTGCAATCACTGCTTCCTCCTGAGGTGACAGAAAAACACAAGCTGTTAGACGTGGTAGTTGGCCCACAGAAGCAGCAGCAGCAGGTAGAAAGATGCAGAGATCAGTCAGGATGAAGATATACTGTACATGGGAGCATAGAAGGCAAAGTATTTGTACTAGTTAGCCGATAGAAAGATAACCAAGCAGACAGACAGGTAGAGCAAGGAAGTGACAAACAAGATAAAGAAAACAAAGCAAAAAATAAAAAACAGGAGAGCATGTATACTGTACTGCATAGGTAGAAAGTCACACACCCACTTACTATTTCTGTCCTGCAGTGAGCTCTAGGTGTCTGTCCCCCTCCACACACACACACACACACACACACACACACACACACACACACACACACACACACACACACACACACACACACACACACACACACACACACACACACACACACACACACACACACACACACACACACATTTACACACACTGGATAATCCTAGAGCAGGGTGGGTAGGCGGGAGAAAGCCGATCTGTTTGTGTGAGCGCTGGGCTGTGAGAGAGAGAGACAGATAGTGTGTGTGTGTGTGTGAGTGTGTGCAGGAGATAGAGCGACTGAAAGTTAAAGGTAGTCCGTGAAAAAAGTTAGTTCAGGGTGTAAATCCTGCAAACTGGACTCCTGGCTGAATGAATTGCTTCAAAGCAGGAGGTGAGTTTTCGGCTGACATGAGAATGGGCTGGAATGTAGCCAGTTGGGGTCTGTTATGGAGAAAGTGCAGGGAGGGGGGAGGGGTGCTGTAGCAGCAGGGGATGAAGGGACAGGAGGGTGAGGCGGGGGTCTCCGGAGCTTTGTGGTTTGTTGGAATGCCTTCCTTTTCTTTCTCTTTTCGTCCCTCCGCCTGTATGCACTTGTGCCCCTCTCCCACTTTTTAACTCCTCCTCTGCTGCCTTCTCTGTTTCTGCTGTGCGGTTCATCAGTACTACAGTAACTCTGAGAGGAATACCATGCTGCTCTCTGTTTCCCTGCTCTAACGTATGTTTTAACAGCTTTCTTTTATGGCTTGAGTGATTTTGTTTGCTGTGATGACATGGACTTCTGTTGTGGGTATTTGTATTAAGAGGAACATTCATTACATAAATGTGTGGTTAGTCACTTTACTCAGACATAGAGATGTGAACCTGCTTTTATTGCTTTTATTGTTATGCTAGAGCTGAATGGTTCATTGACTTGCAAAGTAATTGATGGAAAGCAAAGATAATCACCAACTATTTTGATAATTGATTAATCAATCACATATTTTTCTTGGATTGATGTCAGATATACTGGTTTTTTTCACTCAAATAGGGAGATTTCATGCTTTTCGCTTTTTTAAATGGTAATAAAGTGACTATATTTTGGTTTTGGACTGACAACACAAGACTTTTAAAGACATCACCACAGACCTTTTGAAACTAGGATGGACCTTTTTCTGGCATTTTATAAACCAAATGATTAATTGATATAAAAACCGGCAGATTAATTGAAATAGAAAATTGTCATTAGTTGCAGCCCTAGTTAACTCACTAGAATAACCTGAGAGGAAAAGTTACTGACAGCAGCACGATTTATTGTTTGCAAGCTTTACTGTTAACATTTGTTTGTCATCTGGGGACTGAGACAAAAAGCCTTTAGTGACAGCACAGACTTTTGTTTTGTGTGTTAGTTGGACCGCAGCTGAACTGGAAAACGGCCTCCGGGGCAGAGGCAGCATTGATCTGTCTGTTTTAAAAGAGCTACTCTGTAATGGTCTGTGTGTGGACGGTAAAAACAAAAAACATAGAGAGTAGCCAATAAGTTCCATTTGGACTCACATAATTTCCCACTCTAGCCAGTGCTAGGCTGCCAAAGCTAAATGTTGATAGGTCTAATGAAACAGTTATTGATTTTTGTTTTGAAATGGCAAAGTGTTGGTCCCTCACAAGAAGATTATAGCTGCTAAAAAGCCACAGAATCAATTACGCTTACTTTCTGTAACCTTTCTTCGGCCCTGTGTGTTTTCAACCTGCAGGTGATGATGCAATGACGGGGGACACAGACAAATATCTTGCCCCCCAGGACCTGCGGGAGCTGGGGGACGACTCGCTCCCACAGGAGGGCTACATGGGCTTCAGCGTTGGAGCGCGTTCGCAGAGGTAAGACCCACTATGACCTTTCCCACAGTTAATAAACTATATTGTGACTATGTCTATGTTTGCTAATGTGCACCTATATATATATTCAAATTTCTTTATTAGGATAAACCCCTTGAGGTGAATCACCTCGTTTTCAAGGGGGTCCCAAGAAAACAAATAACAAACAAGTACAACATACAAACAACATTCACACACATACATCGGAAGAAATAACCAAGAAATTACAAACATTCAGCCTAAGCATACAGCATATGGTAATACATTATAGGCGGTTACATTGAATGCATATCATTGGGTAGAGTAAAGTAGAGTAGCTGTACTATATATACAAAATCATAACAATAAAGACTTAGAAATGGGCAATAGGTGGGTCATCTCATGAGGAGATGGTGAAATAAGATGGAGCCTCAACAACCCTTAAACAATAAATAAAGTACTTCAGGTCATACAAAAACATTCAACCTTGAGGTGAGACGACAATGCACGCTTGAACAAAGTCAGAGTAGGGAGAGATCTGATGGTAGCAGGTAAGTTATTCCAATCAGCAGGAGCTTTAAATTTGAAGGCTCTTTTGCCAATGTCCTTTTTAACTAGAGGAACAGTGAAGAAGAGCTGAGAGGTATGTCTAACTTGGTGGGTTGATGTAAAACGAATATCAGTTGCTATGACGCACAATAACAAATGACATGTTTATTGATGTTTCTGATGTGTATAGGCCCGGTCACAACATTTTCATAACAAAGCTTATTTAATATAGCTTGCAGGGTTGACATTCGTTGAACTCTGGCACTTTGAACATTTGACCTTTTTTAGAGTGCATTAGTGATGACCTATTTCTGTTAACCAACCGGGAAGTTAGCATCGCCCTGGTTCCCTTCACAAAAAAAACAATCGGTTTCCTTTCATTCCCATTTGGTTTGGATTATTGAAGAGAATAATTTCTGTGGCAAACAAAGGTTGATGATATGTACAAGTTGTGTCCAGCAAGAAAATCACCAGACCTATAAACAACACTTTTCAGATTCTGCTATCTGAAGAAGCAAATGGCTAAGGCTAGGCTATAAACTAACTTCACCTAGTTACATGTCCTCAGCGTCACCATCACTTAGCTAAAGGTGGATTTGTTTTTGGCGGGATGACATTTAATTTCCTAGATAACAACCGTATTCTCATTCAGCCTCTAGTTTGCAAGCTTTAAAACTTCAACGCTCATGAGTAGGGTATTTACCGGTACTGACTTGAAAAATGACGTATTGAGATTGGATTAACAACAAAACTTGTTTCAGTCATCAAAAACTTCAATACGAGGGAACCCAAAGTGCAAACATGTTGACTCATCTCCATGTTCTAGGACTTATTCCTGCAGTACCCTTTAGCAAAGTATTTTGACAATGGTAGGAATCAAAGAGCCAGATAATCCAAAATGAAGGGGAACTATTGTTAGCTGCTACTCTAACAGGAAGTATCTGGGTTAATAGAAATTGTCTTTTTATTTATTATAATGATATGCTAGATATTTTCACCATTTAGTTTATAGTTACTACAGTGTACCAAGGTATAGCAATGCATTTGATGGATACACTCAGCTTAGACGTGGTTTCTAAGTGGTATTGTAGGAGCTCCTTTTTTCTTCTCGTATTGTACAGAAGAAGTAAGGCTTTACATTATTCTGCCCCCCGGCACACAGACTTTCCTCTCACCAGTGGGAGGTTATACAGTTCGCTTTCTGTTGCTGTTGAACTTTCTCGCTCACACAAAACTATTGACGTTTGTGCAACCCCGCTGAAGAGGGAGGGGTTATTGAATATCTGAACAGTGACACACACACGGACACTGAGCCACAGGAAATGAGAAACATGTTCGATTTCATGGCACTTAGCCCCAGGTTACAATAACACACACTAGCTAAGTGGGTTGGATGCGTGTGTGTGAGTGTGTGAATAAGTTTAACTTTATTGCTGGTCCGCTGTAGAAATGAGTTCAAATGTCTTTGTGTTCAGTCGATTTAGGAAGTGAATTATCTATAAAAATCCCTGTTAGCTGAAAGAAAAACATCAAGTATGTTTTTAGTTGGCCACAGTTTTGTCAGTGAAAGCCATGAAACATTTTTGATGCATTATCCTTTTGGACATCACCTAAAGCAAAACAGGAACACCCAATAAAGTGTGGAAGTAACTGCATGGTCCAGATGTCTTTTGTCCCACCATTTAAAAGTTTTATTTTGAGTCTTATCCACCGACTGAAGGCTTTTTTTAAGCCAATGTCCAATAGACTTCAACACTTGGTGAACAATGTGAATTAAAATACTTACTTGATTAGCTTTAAGTCATAGTTTGTAGTTTGTAGTTAACTTAAGTAACATAAGTCAGTTAGGTACGTTGTGTATGTGACCTAGGTTGGTTAAAGTTTGTTAACTAATATTGGCAAGTTCATGATTTTACAATGACAGAAATTATAGTCAAACCCAATGCCAGTAATTCCAGGTCTTTCCATACCCAATTTGATAGCTTATTAAAAAGCTCAAACAAAACAGTACATCCCATGTACTTCAACCTACACTCCTTTATAACCGTTTGCAGGTTAATGTTATAAAGGTAAACAGCTCAAACATCCCCTCTCTAATACCAATTTATATTGCAAACATCAACTATAGATATTTAAGTTTCTTGCCAAAAATATCCCATGACATCATGATTACAGGCCACTGACCAGGCTGTATTCAATATATTTTACAAGTTTGGATTTGAAGCAGGATGACATGTCGGGGGTTAAGATGAAGAAGCACTGGTGTTCACCAGAATATTGGGAGTTCATATAATAATTTGTCATAAATGGTATGTGTGCCCAAAGTTGTAGTCCGACAGTGGTCGGTGTGGATACCAGGCAGGTTAATGGGCAATCAGTCAGACAGTCAGGTAGTGAGACAGTCAGTCAGGTAGTGAGTCAGTCAGTCAGTGAGACAGTCAGTCCGTCAGGTAGTGAGACAGTCAGTCAGTGAGACAGACAGACAGTAAGACAGTCAGTCAGGTATTGAGACAGTCAGTCAGGTAGTGAGACAGACAGTCAGGCAGTCAGTCAGGTAGTGAGACAGTCAGTGAGGTAGTGAGACAGACAGTCAGTCAGTCAGGTAGTGAAACAGTCAGTCAGTCAGGTAGTGAGACACTCAATCAGTGAGACAGTCATTCAGTCAGGTAGTGAGACAGACAGTCAGTCAGTCAGTCAGTCAGTCAGTTAGTGAGACAGACAGACAGTCAGTCAGTGAGACAGACAGTCAGTGAGACAGTCAGTCAGGTAGTAAGACAGACAGGCAGTCAGTCAGGTATTGAGACAGACAGTCAGTGAGACAGTCAGTCAGTCAGGTAGTAAGACAGGCAGTCAGTCAGTCAGTCAGCATTTGGCATGATTCTACCAACCTGGCCTTCTCCTCTCTGCATCTCTCCACTTCTCTGTTTGTTCATGATCTTTTATTCTCTCCTCATGTCCGTTCTTAATGTTAGCCCCAAAGTCAGGTAAGGCTGAAGGCATGAAGAGCCCCCCCCCCCCCCCCAATACCTAACCCCTTCCCACATTTCACCCCTTCCCCTCCCCAGACTCCAGTGGTCAACTGAAATAAATCTTTACTGTGAATGTTTGACTACTAACTCGATGATTTTCGCCAGATTTTTTTAGTTTTAACACTTTTGTATGTTGACATCAGACCCTGTGTTGCGTACTGTGGTCCACTTGTGTGATATTTTATGTATGCCTTCATTTGAAAACAGTTGTGCTGTGTTCCCTGCCTGTGAGGGAGCAGCTCCATGAGTGTGCTTTTGTGTTGGACTGTGGTGACTGTTTCATAACCGCCTGGGTCTTTGTGCGTTAGCCACAAAGGTGGAGCTTTGCATTATTTTGGTTTGTGTGCGGAGTTTTCCCTCATCACGCTTCCAGGGGCCTGAACTGATATATCTGTCGGCAATAGCTATTGCCTACATCAGTTTAGTGTCATGTAAGGAACAGTAAAGAATAATCTTACTGTCTGTGGTCGAGCACATTTTTTCTTGAGCAATATATGTTTTGTTTCTTTCTTTTGTATGGAAATGTATATTTAATTGATTAATTTATTATGAATTTCATTTACACAATATTTTTTTTAATAATAATGATATATCTAGCTTGAAAAGAAACTACAAAAAGACATTGAAAATATAGGATGATTTTTTTGCCAACCATATCAGTTTTTACAAAGTACAGCATCATCAATTATCTTGGTGCCACTATTTCCATATTTTCTTAACAATACAAACCTGAATTTTGTATCTAGTATATAGATTACATCTATTAATTATATATAATATAATTATTTTGTTGTATATAAATATCATAGTATTGCATGTATTCCTTACACAAAGTGTTATTGGGCCATGGGTGGAGCTTTCATCTATTATTAAATGTTAAGTCTTTCAAAATAAAAAAACATTGTTATAGAGAAATTAATATCTTAGAGATCATCAAATTAAATGTGAAAATAATTTGTGATCGCTTGGTAATGGGATCGTTATCTGAACAATACAACCTTTTGTTTTCCAAAGGTATAACCTTTTCTATTATGAGGAAGTTGCTTTATTATTTTGAGACAGCAAAAGACTCATTTATATTGCCAGATGGCCTTTCTGTGCTTCCACAGATTTGTCCTGTCAGAATGAGTTGCTGCGCTACAGAGCAGCTCCTCTGAGCACCGGCTAATTGGTTCACACCGGTTTACTTACAGTATGTGGAGCAAATAGAGCTGCTGTAACCGCGGTAGAGACATTAAGCAAACATTCATTTTTTTGTCCTTGCCTGGGAATGCTCTTAATTCATCTCACTAATGTCTCATAAACAACACTGCTCATCGTCCATGACAACTGTATTTGGACAAAAGTGTAAGACAAAATTAGCAGCTAATCATCTGCCTATTTTTCATCTTGTCAGCCAGCCTACTGTCCTCATGCTGTGTCCATTGTCCATCATATAGTAGTTTGCTTAGCTTTCATTAGCTGCTACCCTCAGGCTTTTAGGGCATTCAAATTGTGTGCTGGCATGATGTGAGTAGCCTCTGAGGCTGAAGAGGCTCAAATAAAGTTGGTCTAAACCCTAGGAATTGTTGTAACAATGTTATTTGGAAAATGTACATTGTCAACTGCATTTGCATCTGGATTTCTACAGTTTTTGTAATTGGTGTTGTGGCCTCATACAGTATCCTTTGTACACCACTCCCTTCTTTCTAGCAATGGAAACACTTTTAAGTTCTATCCTAAAGATCGTTTTTCCTTCATGTGGTTGTTGTTTTTGTTGTCACTGGTGGCATACAGTCAGGTTCCTGGAAGCTGCATGCATTTAATGTGTTTATGTTTGTTTTTTCTGTTCACTTTCTCCCCCCCCTTACACCCCACCTTCCTCCCAACCCCTCCTCTGCACCTCCCCTCTCCATCATTGTGAATGTTGTCTTGGTAACCGGCAACCCCACCAAGCCTACGTTCCTTCAGTTCTGATAGGTCCAACACGTTGAATCGGAGCTCCTTCACACGGGACAGCATGATGATAGAGGAGATGCTGGCACCTGGCAAGGACATGGTACGTACTAGGTGTTTCTTTTTTTTCCCTCTCCATGTTAGCATTCATTTCAATTTCTTTCCTGCTCAGTAATCCACAGGTCACTAACCTCAACAAGAGACAAAAAGTTCTGTCTCTAAATGTGCCATGCTGACTAAGCGCTTTGTGAAAGGCCAGGTTAAACCAATCCTTTTACACCTGAGGTAGTGTTGACATGAAAACGGCCAATCCTGTTACATAGGACTGAAAGAGGAAATGGGATTAGTGGTGAGTGGTGCTATCTCCGAGGGATTACATGGACCACTTACTTTCAGTGTGCAACAAATTGGCTTTTTCAAAGTAAAGTTGGAATTCATGTGAAATTTCTTTTTTAGAGGGTATATTGCAGGAGCCAAGAACAACCCAACCAGGCCTGGCATAAGTAAACTTCTACCTCCTTATGAGTTTGTTTTGAAGACTTATCAAATATCTTCGTTAGTGTCATGATATAAATTATATTGTTTTCCATCTATAAGCATTATTAGTTCTAGAATCAAAAAAGATGGTTTGGATAAAGCCTTGTTTTGGTAGCGGTAGTTCCATGAGGCCTTGAAAACCTTGAACTTTTGTGAATTTAAGGACAACAAAATCTAAGCCTTAATAGTTTACAAGACCCAGAATGTCTTTCAATGTTTTGTTAGTAATAGTTAGTAAATAAACGTACTGCTGTCTGCATGCGTTTCCCACAGTTAGATATTGTTAATGCCCCACCTGCCTCAAGAGAGTCCAATGGTTATTAACATTGATCCGTCTCTCAGGCTATGTCGTGTTGGGTTATTAGATATGAGGGAATCGAGTGGGATGCCTGGTAAATTACAAAAAAAATTGAAATGTTCCCAGCATTAGAAATGGCTGCTTATTGTTAGAAAATGTCATTGCCAAAATGATACATGATACAGAAACAATCGTCTTTTAATTCCCTTTTGGTGACAGATGTTTTTATTTATTTCATCAAATATGTCAAACTCCACAATGCTTTACAATAGTTGCCATATTTTAAGTATTGCACTTTCAAACATTTGGAAGACAGGTCCAGAAACTCCTAATCTATTTACAAATATATTGTATCCTACATTCCCTATGAAAAGAATTAGGCGGAGAACTTTAAAGCTTTTCTCAGAAGAAGTCTCGCCATGTTCTAGTATGCACGCGATTAATTTTCCTGCAAATGTGTGACAGACAGTGTTGCTACACTGAGTAATGTAATTCACAGAAACATGGTTTAATGATGTCTGAATGTAACAGCTGCTAAATAACAGCTGTCTCCTTTCACGCTGCTCCAGATGCTCTGTAAGGAGAGGTCTTTCATTGTAGAGAAGCGCAACAAGGTAGACGTTTAAGTGCATGTGAGAATATGTCATTCACACTTTTTCATTTGATCATGTTTTATATGTGGTGTATTTATTTTTTTCATCAAAGCATGTATATGTATATTCATCATTTTCTCTTCATTGTTACTATGTTCTTTATCCATGTGTTGATGATCAATAATTAGAGACACTACTTACTGGATTCCTTCCTTATTAATGATGGGATTGAATAAGAGTCATATTGTGTTCATCTTATATGGTAGGAATTCCAATGTTTTGTCATCAACTCATTAACATTTGTTATATAGGTGTTTATAATTATTACAAACGTTAACACTCATAACAGTTATAAGTGTCCATTGACGTTTTATGACATGGCTATTTTTTCGGAATAAAACACTACATTTTTAAGTCAGCAAACTTCGTCTTTATTAATGCATTTTAGCATTAATTAGCCGTAAAATTATTTTTAAAGACCTGTTTTCTTTACCAATTGCATCCATTTACTTTAAACATATGGTGCTGGTTTTCTGTTCTTACCATCTGTAAAGGAGTCTATTTTTTTTTATTTAAAAGACTATTGTTCTGGTAATGTTTTCCTTTTTTCCCACTAATATACTAAAGGTATAGATGGTGTTTTTGATTGCTTGGGTACTCACACAGTATCTTCAGATGTTCTATTTCATAACGACAGCTGCTGCCGTCTCCTGAGAATAGAAATAATGTTATGACTCAGCCATAAATCCTGCAAGCGGTACTAGTGTTGATGCCACCTTCCCCAGAGGAGGTGAAACTAGAAATAAGCTTGAGAGGAAAGGCCTTGTCATCATGTTATATCAGAGCTCACGGCTAGCTCTTGAGAATAAAACTAAAGGTTAAGGAAACGAGAAAAAAGCCAACTTTTCTTTTAAAAGTCAGACTTTATCAACACATTTTCATATTTGGTTTGTATACTTCATGGCAATTTAAATGCACAAATTCATCCTCATCGTACATTATGTATTTCTTCTTCTGCACATGCAATGTCGGTCACATGGACACACATACACACACACTAATGCATTGCAATGACCTTGTCTCCTCCAAAGCATCTGGCGGTGGCTAAGGACTGCGATAACGACTCTCTGAGGAGATACAGTTGGACCCCAGACGCCCATGATAATGTCAACATAGTGTCCTCGCCAATACACTCGGGGTAAGCACGTTTTAAAGTGGATAAAGAAGGATACAAAACATGTGCTTGTCTGTGTTTCCTCCCACCTGTATATTCTCTGTCTGTCTCCCTTTGTCATGTACTTTTTCCTTGAGAAAATGGCCCCTACATGCAGCAGTTTCTCTTCTCTGTCTGTTAGCAAAAGTTACACTTCTCTTATTTCCGTAGTCACTGTATTCAATCAGTCTGCAAATACATTTAATCTTAGAAACTGATGGCTTCAGTTTTTCTCTGTTTAACCAAACCCTAAAATTTGAACTGTGCTCATCTGATGCTAAAGGTCAGGTAAATCCTTGGCCTCGCCGCAACAGATCCCACTGTGACTCAGAGAAATGCGGAAATTAAGGTTCTGAAATTTAAAGCAAAAGTTTGACATGGTCGGAAGTATGCCCTTAGCTTTCTGGCGTAGAGTTCGATGAGAACATTTACTTCAGGTCTATCCAGTAAATTGAAAAGGAATAATGGCAACTGAAAGTAGCGAATTAGCTTAGCTTAGCACAAAAGACTTGAAACCTGGAAAACATTGATCCTTTCTAAGATCCACCCAGCACCTCTAAAGCACACTTGGGTTGTGTTTGAAATCCCATCAATACAAACTTAATTAGTATCTACTAAATACTGTGCATTAAATAACATTTGAAAATGTAATTCCACACTTACCTTAACTTAAGCAATTTGTTGTATTTATTGACAGTAACGTTTAAAGCAATACTTCTCCGAGCTGCCGTAGAATTGCTATATTTCAGTATTATATCAATAGAAATGTAAATTGTTAAAGGTTTTAAATTATATTATTTTGTATATGTGAGCATTTATCCTCGTGACCGCACCTTATTTCACTGGTCATCTTTCGTTATTATTTTATTGGTTAATGATTTAAACTAGCTTTCCTGCAGTCCACCATTGGACAGTCTAAATATGTCCTGTGAATTCACGTGTCATACTCAGAAATTCCTGCTAATCTTCTTTACATCCAGGCATTTCTGGCGTACACAAATCAACATACAGTACTTTGAAATTGGAACACATTGCATACACAATTGTACACCACACTAATTATCAATAGTTAGCAAATTACAATTCAGACTTGGTGCTAAGCTAAGGTAAGCTAAGCTAACCGGCTGATAACTGTGAACCAATATACAAAAGAAAGGCTCAACTTCTCATCGAACCCTCGGCCAGAAAGCGAATAAGCATATCTCCCAAAATGTCGAGCTATTCTTTAAAGGACTCCTTGGTGGTGGTCTTCTCGGTGGTGTTTCCTCTGTTGTTGACCTGTCACTCCTGCGTTGCTTTGTCGTCCATCCTGCAGTTTTTCCTCTCCGCTCCCGCAGTACGACAGCAGGTGATTGACTGTGATTGGTTGCCTTCTTTTGTCACCTCCACCTTGTTTGTTGTTACTTCCTGGTGACATCACGCCCCCCCCCCTCTCCGTTCACTCATAACATCTGTGTTTGCTCTCCTCACACATGAACTGTGTTGTAACAGATCGAATTTTTGGACCTTGTGTGTATTCCTTTTGTTTGGAGGAAATCTTTGAGTCTCTTCAACGTATAATATGTGACATTTTCATGTTCAAATGTCTGGTTAAATTATTTTTTATCACATTTTCAGGTACATTTTTACAATACTTAAAAAAAAATGTTTCCTCTTTATAATATTTGTTATATATTTGAACTGGACGATTTATATTCACATCATTTATTCAAAACCTACATATAACTAACATGAAATATTGTTCACCAAATTGCATGGTGTGATCTGTGTGCAGTGTGTGTTTTAAGGTATTTCCTTCTACAATGAGTTACACACAGGACTACTGTACCTTGTATGAATAAGACACACCGGAGGCTCCTGTGTTGTCATTATGGGTAATTCATCCACTTGTAATAATATTCACTGAATAATAAGCACTTTTATGTAGCGATATTGTTACATCTACTTGGCAAAGTTGGTGTTTTCTGACTGTAACCACCAACTTTTCAAGGGCAGCCATAGCCAACACAGAAAACTCTTCTGAAACGCTTCTGTTCTATCTTTATCTCTTTTGCTCACACTTACACTTTGTGTGTGTTTTGGAGATCACGGCATGAGAAGGGATTTCACCTCAACTAAAGCTCTTCCCTCTCCATCAATGCCGACGTTTAATTGATGTGTATTACTTTCTATTCCGTCCCTTTTCTATACCCTTCCGTCTATCTGTTATCCATCTTTCTTTCACTTTGCACTCTCTGCTCCACCTTCTCCTCTCACTCTTCTTCCTCTGCTCCTGTTTCTTCCTTTTCTCTCCCTCCGTCAGGTTCCTGGTCAGCTTCATGGTGGACGCCAGAGGTGGCTCCATGAGAGGGAGTCGTCACAACGGCATGCGCATCATCATCCCGCCCAGGAAGTGCACGGCGCCCACCAGGATCACCTGTCGCCTGGTCAAGAGACACAAACTGGCCACGCCCCCACCGATGGTGGAAGGAGAAGGCCTGGCCAGCCGATTGGTTGAAGTCGGTCCTGCAGGAGCTCAGTTCCTCGGGTGAGACTCACATTTCTTTTTTTTGATCACCAATAGTGTTGTTTGCTTAATTTTTTTTTTTTTCGGGACTTGACTTCTTATTCCTTCTGCTTCTTGCCATAGCCATCTCACGCCATCTGCGTTATATTTCTAAAGTGTGAATGAGTCTATGTGCATGTTTAGGTGGAATACATGCTGTGTAATTTGCAGTTAAAGTGTAATTGTTGCAGTGTGATAACCCTCAAGCATTAAGTCCGGACATTGTCAAAGTAAAGGCAACATTGCTAACGGATGTAAACTGTGTAAAATTAAGGACCATGGGAAGAAATGAATAGTGCACATGTTTTAGTTTTATATACATTACAACCCTATGTCAGGAAGTTTGTCAAAGCCAACAGAGATGATAGATTTGTCTCAACTGAATGAACATGCTTTCTCTCCTGTTTCATTTACATAATTACAGTGTTAATACAATGCAACATACTGTCTGCATGTCCAAAAATAGTTCTGAATTAGATTGCAGCTTTGAGACACAAATATCTGTTACTATTTCAGCTCGTTTTAAAGCTGGAGTAGTTCATCTCATTTTATGAAAAATAAATAAAGACAAAAATAAAAAGATTATGCTATTAAATAGACAAATGCAACAGAGGTTTTCTACACTGCAATATAACTTTTTTTCTACTTTAAGTTGAAATCCCTAAACTTACAGTCCTAGTGAATCAGGCATCACCCTATTTGGTGAAAACAGCAAATGTGGTTTTAGATGCTTCAACAAAGAAATATGTGAAAATGAAAGTTTGCTGCCTCGCATCCATAGCTCTTCCTCTTACCGCTCACTGTGGCTGCTCTTGATTCTTCCATTACTTTCTGCAATATTTGTAATATAATTTCTAACAGCTGTCAAAAATGCCGCACATTAAGTCTTTGCCGTCTTGTTTTTTACGCTAATTTTTAATGAACAACAGCAGCCAACGTCAAGCTCACTGAAAAACACATTGCATGTCCTGTGACAACTTCATGATAAAAGTCGCTTGTGTTTCAACAATTAAATGCTTTCAATATGAATCTGCTCAATCACCATTTGGCAACCTTGTTTGGTAATAGAAAATGGCTAAACAGAATTTAAATAGTTTTTCCACCGGAGCGTATTATCTTCAGGAGTAATTACATTTGTTAATATTAGATGTTGATACACCATGTGTGTATTCCAACCATAAACTGTTATTGTGAGTGTGTATTTGCTGTTGCTGTTGTCCCTGATGAGTGCTGGACAATAGAAACAGGAATTAATTTAACGATACAACTCTGCAGTGTGTGCTGTTACTGACTTTACAAGTGTGTGTATATGTTGGGGTGCGCGTGTTTTTCATTATCTTGTGGACGCAGTAAACTACATCTTCCCAGAAAGCTGCCAGCCCTTAGTGAAGGCGAGAGCCTGGTTAGTCCAGTGCTTCAGCTGGGACCCAGAGGAACTAGATTTGTTGGGTAGGAACCAAACATAGCACCCCCCCCCCCCCCCCACCTTCTCCTCTCCTTTACGTACCTCCCACCTCCCCCGAGGAAGCAACATGACCCAGGCTGACTCATGCTGAAGGATATGATTATTTTACCCATCTCTATTGATTTGTCAGGATACGGCATTACTGCTACATGGTTTCATGTATTTTTGGGAAGAAATCAATGATGTAATTAACCTTTTGAAGTGAGGACAATTAGTTACTAGTATTACATATAAAGTCATCTGTATGATTTGTATTAGCCTTAATGACATGTTAGAGTGAGACATAAAATATAGATTTTACATTTGATATTTTATAATTCTTCCTAAAACTACCCTTTAAATCCATGACGGTTATTTTCAAGCCACTTTCATTCAGAGACCATTGTATATATTTTATTTCAGAACCTTTCAGTGGGCTTATGACGTCCCTGAAAGAAGAAGTTTTTATTGGCTGTTTGGACTTGACTGCACTTGTTGGGCATGAGCCTTTTCCTCCTCAAGCCGAGCATCATCCTGCTTCTCATGACCACTGTTACTTTACTTCACCTTTTAGGTTCAGTTGTATGTCATCCCACAAAATGTTTGTATAATGTATTTACAGAGACTTATATAATATAGTAATAACACAAAATGATGCATTTAAATTAATAAATACTTGGCATTGAACCTGCAAGATGCGACCCAAACATGAGGTTTTAATGATCGTTTATTAAAGCAAATGTTATTAAAGCAGAAGGCTATTGATAACAGCACAGAACTAGAAAGTCAAAAAGTGCTAGCAGTCTGTTAAAAACTTTCCCACAATTTCCAAACAAGTGATTGATTAACTTTGATACTGCAAGCCTATTTGATGCTAATACTTTTGTACCTTTACTTGACACATGACTTGTACTTGTAACTGAGTATTACTACACTGTTGTGATACATATGAGTTACATATTTGAGTACCTTTTCCCTAGACTACAGATTTACAAGTAAGGTACCTTTTCACCGTCTGTATACAACCTAGATTAATTTAACTTTGGCAGAAAATTGTGAATATAGTTAATGTAGGACTTTATCACTCATAGAAAGACGCTGATTGAGAAAAAAGTACTTAAAAAACATAATTTTGTGACTTTGCCAAGGGAATGATCAATAACTATAGTTCCTCTGTGTGTCCTTTTGTACTCTCTACTCTGAGGTAAAAATGGTCCTCAGACTAGAGTACGTTCACCCTTCTCTCTTGTGTTGCCATCGTGCCTTGTTTGAATAAGGGCTGTGCAGCTTTCTCATCTCACTCCTCCATCTATTTCATATCAATTCATGCCTTACACTGTATGACACACACTGCAAGTGTCCCTTCAACTGCAGCACGGCCACCGCTATCATTTTAAAGATCCTCTGTCATCAGCAAAACCAAAGTTCATTCATACCTGTAAAGTGTGTTTCTGACATCAACGTTCTTTAATGTTCCTTGTTCATATTTCCCTTGTAGAATTAACAATCTGAATGGATTTCATCTTTCATTAGTGATTATCACCCCCCTATGTATGATGTATCCTCCATTATTTGTATTTCAGATTTGATTTAGCAACTTAACCTCTACTTTCTTGGTTTACCCATCGCCTGCCATTGCATTCGAATACGATTAATTACATCTTGCTTTCATGACATGCTCCTCACCAGGCCTGTGATTGTGGAGATCCCTCATTTTGGCTCGATGCGAGGCCAGGAGAGAGAGCTGATCCTGCTGCGCAGCGAGAACGGGGAGAGCTGGAAGGAGCACGTGTACGACTACAAGACTGACGACCTCAGGCAGCTCCTCAGTGGGATGGATGAAGGTGAAGCAGAAGTTCAGATTTCTTCTTTTTTGTGTCTAAACTTTGTCTTATAATGCCAATCAGCCAAGTATTTTTTATGTCAAGGTGATTTGGTAATAACATTTCCTAAACCATTCTTTCAAAAGTCTTTATAAATTATGTAATGTCTTAAAAAACGATAAAACATGGGAAGTCATTTTTGTTTTGTTTTTATTCTTTCAAATTAAATGATATAGTGCTTTTTAAGTCCCTCTATGTAGAATGATATGTTACGGTGGCCGGCAGGTGCAAACGCGGAACAACGGCCCAAAACGCTTACATTAGCAGGAAACACCTGCAAATAATGAAATGAAAAACAAACAAACCCTGAAAACAAATGCAACCAAAAAACGCTGCATTTACAGAAATGATGCAAACTAAATACAACACACAAACCCCGAAAACGCAACAAAAAAACGCTGCAAATACCAAAACGATATGCAAAGTCCAAAGCACGTACAAATCCCAAAACACATACCAAAAAAAAACATTCCGGAAGTGCTCCAGGCCTCTAGGGGGCGCGCTACGTGGAACAGATTGATGTCTGACCAGACATAGAGAGAACGAACAAGAGTGATGGAAATCGGGAGGAAAGAAAGTTCATTTAAGTGGAGAAAGATATAAGAAGGTAAGTTTTGTTTTTATACATAGAGCGTCATATTTATATAGCTAGCGTTAGCGTGCCAACTACTACACCAGCCGAGGAGAGGAGAGCTTCACGTGAAGAGAAGATAAAGTGAAGGAAGAACATTATTAAAAGAGATGACAAATCAAGTGCAGGCAAATAACAGGGGCCATAGTGAGTACCGCGGAAAAAGGACATTTTAATTCTTAGCAGTTTGTTTATATGTATGTATTTGTGTAGATGTTGCAACTATACAGAGCTTTAGCAATTGCCTGTAACTATGGTCATGCTAATAAAGCTATTGAATTGAATTGAGAGAGAAAGAGAGAGAGAAGTGACAAAATGTGAAGAGGGACAAAGTAATGACAGGATAGTAGTTTGCATTAGAAATGCTCAAGAACAAATATAGAGAAGACATTCAAGGAGAGAGACAAAACACAGATTCAACGATAAACATGATGTATCTTTTTATTTATTTAGCTAACCACTATTTAGACTGTGTGTTTATGATTGACTTGATTAAATGGATTTTACTACATCAATGTATGTGTTTTCAGGCCGCCATGTTTTGTCCTTTCTGTGGCCAACATCTGGGGACAGTTCAAGTGTTCTGTGGCTCCTGTGGCAAACATGTACAGTTGTTGGCAGAAGTTGAACACAACAGTAAATTCACTTTTTTTTATTGTTTCCGTTTCAAATGCAAGAAATAAGGATTCAACACACTACTCTGTTTAGAATACTAATTGGCAGATGCATACACTAGTTATCAGCATGAAGGACACATTCTTTCATTGTCTGTTTATGTGAAATATGTA
This sequence comes from Notothenia rossii, assembly GCF_949606895.1. Taxonomy (NCBI): domain Eukaryota; kingdom Metazoa; phylum Chordata; class Actinopteri; order Perciformes; family Nototheniidae; genus Notothenia; species Notothenia rossii. The sequence continues at coordinate 18,047,065 of NC_136910.1, forward strand.
GAAGCCATCATTAAATTGTAGACCAATGCATTAAATACACAACACAGCTTATATTATACATTCATAATTGTGTATTAGTTATATCTTTATCGAGAACATTATACATTTATAATCAGATTTTGAGACAGTGAGCGGCTGGGAAAGTCACACCACCATGGGGCACAAACAGTTGCTGACGTGATGTTTTCTTCGCATTCTCAGGCATTCCATAAGGAGGGTCAGGAACTTACGCTTGGGACCACCAGTGTCCCCTCCATCCTCAGTTTGTCCCTCATCATCAGTGAACTTAACTGACATCTCAAGAGAGGGATCGGATGAGGCACCTTTGAAGCCGCGGATTGCTCCATCCCACATATTGGCTCTATTAATATTGAACCTGCTGCAAGATGTATTTGTTCTTTTCGCAGAGAGTTTTGCAACAATGTGTGCCGCAGTCTGGTATTCTGTGCTGGGAAAGACAAAGTTATGTATCGTAATATTAAATTATGAAGCTAGTAATAAGATTTACAGTATAGAATAGAAAAACTAAGTGGTAATAGTAACAATTAATACCTTTGCTTCATTTTGTCTTCTGGCTCAGACTCGCTATCAATAATGATAAGTGCATACACATTTGTGTAGTTGCTGCAGTGAGAAGAAAGTTGAATAATTATTTTCAAATACATAATACAGTTGCAAGAAAAAGTGTGAACCCTTTGGAATTACCTGGATTTCTGCATAAGTTGGTCATAAAATGGAGGAAGCCACTGCTGTCCAGAAAAAACATTGCTGCACGTTTGAAGTTTGCAAAAGAGCACCTGGATGTTCCACAGCACTACTGGCAAAATATTCTGTGGACAGATGAAACCAAAGTTGAGTTGTTTGGAACGAACACACAACGCTATGTGTGGAGAAAAAAAAGGCACAGCACACCAACATCAAAACCTCATCCCAACTGTGAAGTATGGTGGAGGGAGCATCATGGTTTGGGGCTGCTTTGCTGCCTCAGGGCCTGGACAGATTGCCATCATCGACGGAAAAATGAATTCTCAAGTTTATCAAGACATTTTGCTGGAGAACTTAAGGCCATCTTTCCACCAATTGAAGCTCAACAGAAGATGGGTGATGCAACAGGACAACGAACCAAAGCACAGAAGTAAATCAACAACAGAATGGCTTCAACAGAAGAAAATAGGCCTTCTGGAGTGGCCCGGTCAGAGGCCTGACCTCAACCCAATTGAGATGCTGTGGTATGACCTCAAGAGAGCGATTCACACCAGACATCCCAAGAATATTGCTGAACTGAAACAGTTTTGTAAAGAGGAATGGTCAGGAGGAATTTTGGACCATTCCTCTTTACAAAACTGTTTCAGTTCAGCAATATTCTTGTGCAGGTCTGATATGCAACTATAGGAAACGTTTGGTTGAGGTTATTGCTGCCAAAGGAGGGTCAACGAGTTATTAAATCCAAGGGTTCACATACTTTTTCCACCCTGCACTGTGAATGTTTACATGGTGTGTTCAATAAAAACATATAATTGTTTGTGTGGTTTTAGCTTAAGCAGACTGTGTTTGTCTATTGTTGTGACTTAGATGAAGATCAGAACACATTTTATGACCAATTTATGCAGAAATCCAGGTAGTTCCAAAGGGTTCACATACTTTGTCTTGCAACTGTATATGCATGACAGTCATATTTACAAAAGGATGTCGATCCTCTTCCTGTTTTTCCAATACATTGGCTTCTAAACTGACAGCTGCACTTTTGTCATACTCCTGCACAATCCTTGTAAACATTTGAAATGGATGCAAGAAACAATATCTGATCTTTGAAAAATATGTGTGGGTGTTTTTTGTATCGTCTTCTCTAAGATGTCAGATATTGTGGGTGTCATTTGGAAATGTATGAAAGTATAATTGTTCTGCTTCCTGGCAATGTTACCCACTGTGATTGGAGGCTATACAAACAAACAAATGTAAAATAAAGATACACACCACACAACTGTGTCACGATGCAACTGTCAACATCGTTTACCTATAGAAGTTGTTCTGACCCGGGGCAGACTGGACCTCTTCCTGGAATGGGGTTGGTGCTCTATCCTATTTTTACCCAGGAAATAAGTGCACACAAAGGCATTTATTGATTTCATGTTCACAAATTCAAACCTACATGGTATAATTACATTTTTAATTAGTCTTACCCGATCAAACCTGGTTGTGGGTGCCTGAGAGGTCTGATAAAGGTAAACAACAAATATATTCAAACTACTGTACTGTTAAAACATTCTGCTTCTTATGTCACAACATAATATGTTGACAATGTTTTTTTTTACCCTGGCAAACTGTTGTCCATTCGTGGAGGGCTCACTTTTGGAACATTTGGAATGTCCCACACCTGCATACACACAAATGACTGACTGAAATAAAAATAAATTCACTTTAATTAAGAATAAATGCCAAGATAAATCCAAACTGACCAAGGTACATTATATTGTTGACCGTCCTTTAACTCTCTCTTAGGATTTACATTGGGGCACAATAAACCAACTCCTCTCTGCACCTATCAGTGATGCAAATTAGACGCTTTTCGGCGCCTCCCGCTTTTTTAACGCTGCTTTGGGTGACTTGTGTAATTCGTGGAGAACCGAAGTGTTTTCGTTTTGGGGGGGGGGGTCCGTCAGTCCGTTAGTCCGTCCGACTGACGGACAACTTCTCACTTCAAAAAAGATGAAGAAATCTAGATCGCAAAATAATTAAACAAGTCAGTGCCTGTTTTTCCTGGCCAAGGACAGGTTGCTTGAACACATCACGAGCGTAACGTGTCTTCACCATGTCTTCACGTGGTTATGTCTCGTCTGAAAGGAGTGTAACGAAAAAACACTATAGTATTACTATTAAGAATTACTATAGAAATACCACAAAAAACTGCTATAGTATTTCTATGGTTTTTTGGGACACACTATAGAGAATTACTTTAGTAATACTATAGAGTTGGCTATGGTGATCTTATAGTGAAGTTACAGTTATACTATAGTGTTTCCTGTAGTATTTCTATGGTTTTTCGGCCACTATAGGAAATTACTATAGCGATACTATTGAGTTTTATGTAGTATCACTATAGTGCTTTCTATATTATTTCTATGGTTTTTTGGAACATACTACAGAAAATTACTATAGTAATACTATAGAGTTGGCTATGGCGATCTTATAGTGAATCTATAGTTAATTAGCTTTAATAATGATGTATTCATCCCTATAGTAAGTATGGTATCAACAAATAAAAGTTAGCAAGCAGAGCAGTTTCAATTTGAAAGATAGGGACTTTATTAACAAAATAAAATACATTGTTCACAGAATATGAATACGAATAACTTAAATGTAAAAAATGTACAAGAACAATTTCAGGCCCGAAAAAGAAATGGTTGGGCAATGAAATTAAGGGGAAAAGTTTCCCAACCCTTATATATAAACACGTTTCACATTCATATACTTACAACCCATGCCTCTCTACCAAGTCAGAGATGCAAACTTTGACAAGTTTGAGGCTGGTCTTCTCGGTAAGAATGCCATTAGTTTGCAGTTCATCAAATACTTCTGGAATTTTCTTCTGAAGTAGATCAGTTGGGCCATTCAAAAGAACTGGTTCTTGGCTGAACAAAACAATAAGAGCAAGCACAGCACAAAGTAAAGTTCTGGCCTGTGTGATTTTTTGAAACACAATTTAACAAGCATGGTACATGTATACCTGAGTTTGACAGACTTCTCTTAGGAAAGGCTGAAGATCCGGTGCTTCAGAAAAGTGCACTTGGAATCTGTCAAAGTTACTGATGTTCTCACTTCTATCAACATCTATAAACTCTTTGAAGTCTGTGTTGTATTTTAAAATCCTATCAAGGACAAATCCAAATTCACCTGTTACTTCCAGGAGATGGTTTGTGCTTTGGACACTGTCGATTTTTCTTTTAATTTCCTTTTTGCTAGGAATTTAACAAATTATTATTTCTTTATATTTTTTATTTGTATTAAAAAACATCTCTCCGCTGTTGTCAGTGAGTATTTTACAAAGACTGAAACAGCGCCCCTCTAAATTAATGTGGTGAAACACAGTATTGCACGCTTCACTCACGCTATACTACACCCGCAGTCCGCTGTGTCAGGGACATGTCAAGGAAAGCCCGCCGGCCTTCCCTTCCAACGATTTGATTGGTCGGAAGGAAAGCCCGACTAATCAATTAATTGGAAGGGAAGGCCTAACGTGCCGTGCGTGACGCTAGCTGTGTCCCAATTCAGAGGCTGGGTCCTCCTGGGACTGCGAAATGAGACGGTCTACGGAGCATGTCCTTGTACGTCACCGGCAGTTACCCCTACATTTTGCCGCCCCCGTCACCTAGCAACCAGCTGCTGTCACAACTGCCGGTAATAATTTCTGATACTAGGCAAAATATTTTCAAACTGTTTTCAAAACTGTTTTCAAAACTGTTCAATATGGAGTTAGATCTAGCTGTACTTATTTTGGTGTTATATAATATGTTTAAATTATTTTCCCGAGGTCGCAACAGGCCCCCATGAAGAGGGCTTCATTCTCCCCGCGCATCTGGATAAATTGCGCAGTCTGCTCCTTGCTCCCTATCAAAACAAAATTGTTGCAGTAAGATTTGTATAACAAAAGCAGTTAAATAAATAAATTAGCTTTATAATGAATCCCAACAATATGAAAACCAAACAGGGTTTAGAAATATTTTCACTTCATATTATTTGATGTATGTAATATAAAGAAGACATCTCCAATTGCCCGTATATTTAAATACACAAATTAAATAGGTTTACTTTTCTTTCATGTTGTTTAATATTTGGGTGAGTACATTTAAAAACGAATCCAGCTGAAACCGTTGTAGCCGTTGATGGGACGTTACAAGCCATATATTTTTTTTAAAACTCATTCGTCACCGTCACCCGTTGCATCCTGGGATATGGTGCACCGCGGAGTGTACATCAGATGTATCCTCTAAATCTGGGGAAAGAAGGCTGCATTTGCGGGCCGCATTCGGAGGAGTCTTGTCTTTTTTTTTTTAAATTGGGACAGCCTTCGTTTGGCGGAAGTGACGTATGCGGTCTCCGAATGCATCCTCAGTAGGATGCGGCCGCTGAATTGGGACACAGCTGCTGCGTCTCACATACACAAGTTGCCTTAGCGACAAGAGGCAGATATGAAATCTCCCTTCTACACAATATAGTATTTGCAAGTATAGAGTAGTGGCTGATGTTTTAGTCAGAAACAGGTAAACTGTAGTGTACACGTACTACTAATAAATAACTTTAGTGCGAGTAAGTTACGTATTTGTACTGTAAGAGACTGCATATCAACGCAGCCTCTGTCGGTCTTCTCACTCGCACTTTCTCGCCACATCTGGCCGAACAATGAAACCTAGCCAAAATAGCAGGATAGCATTGAACATATAGCTGCTAATGCTATCAATATAATGCCGATTGAAGAATGATGGTCACAGAAAAGAGTGTAAGCTACATAAAGTTAAGATGAAATAAATATAATTAAAAAACAGAAGAACGGCCTAAAGGAAAATAATTGTCATCCAGGCAGCTAAACTCAAACAATAGTTAGCTGTTCAACATTGGCAAAACATATTTATTTAAGTTTAAAAATATGTATTTAGACCTAGCTTGCTCACATTATGACAATATATCTGCTCACTTTGTTAAAAACGTTTTGTTTCTGTATAACTTACCTAGAGTTAGACTCTCCTCCACTGACATCCATCCTCCACAGCAGCCAGAGGTGAAATGGCAGTTGGGACATTTGATGGACAGTTGGACAGTTAAAAAATGATACATTTGAAATAACTCAACCGTGATTGGGCAGGACAGTGCCCAATGTTAGCCCAGTGTTAGTCAACACTAATGTGTTGACTATGTGCATTTACATTTTTTCTATGTACACACGTGTGTGTAAAATAGTTCAGAAATGACACTGAATTTGTTGAATTGCCTTTGACACAGCAGTGTGTTAAAAAAAAATGACACATTAATTCTAGGAGTGTAATACTTTTACAAACACTATGGTAATAATATGCATTCATTATGACAATATCATACTATTATAGGAGTGTTCTATAGTGTGTTCAAAAAACAACTACAGAAACACTAAATATTATACTACAGTAGTACTATTTAAAATAATATAATCTTAATACAGAAACAACAAAAAAAACACTATGGTAATACTTTTACAAACACTATATTAATATGCATTCACTATGACAATATCATGCTATTACTATAGGAGTGGTCTATAGTGTGTTCAAAAAACAACTACAGAAACACTATATATTATACTATAGTTATACTATTTAAAATAATATAGGAATACTACAAAGATCTAGATACATAGTATTACTATTGAAATATTATAGGGCTACTATAGCTAGTAACATGGCACTACAGAAAGGACTATAGTAATACGATAGCTGGTGAAAAATACTATAGAACTCTACAAACTTACTATAGGATACTACACAACTCTTATAGTATAATAAAGTAATACTATAGTTCATTTTCGTAAGACTAGAGTGCTGACGGAGAGCACCGGAACGCTGCTCCAGCTCTTCAAATATTGCAGTACCCATAAGGAGCCGTACACATGCAGCAGTTTTTGCGGGGCTGTGTCTTTAGTTGTAAGCACAGTGGCGATCTGTTGTTATTAGCATCTGGTTAGCTAGCTATGCTAAGGAATTTAAAGAGCTTTTCTACAACCAGGTGGAAGAGAGCTCTCTCCTGAGAGGCTCAAATTACCTCAGCTCAGTGAGGTTAAGGCACACCTTGATATGATCATTATAGTTATTAATGAGACATTAGAGACTAAATGAAAAACAGGTATAAAATACTATATTACAGTAACAAAAAAGTTTTTAAAAATAACAAGAATAGAGTTTTAAAAGGGGTGTGATTTGTAAAATATCCAAAAAGAAAAATCTGCTTACAGTTCTGTTTCAAATGGGTGTTGAAAGATGTATCCATAGATCTCCTCATGTTGCTCTCAAAGCGCACCAGATTGATGCTTTTAACTTCAATATTTAAAAAAAACCTTCCCGGGGGAGCATGCCCCCGGACCCCCCTAGAGGAGGTTAGGTCCGACCCCCTCCCCACTTAAATCATGTTCACATGGATACTAAATACATTTGCACACATCTTGTGTCCATATCTTTCTGTTTTGGTGGTCATGCCACACCGTGCACATGCATGCGCGAGTCATGGTAGATATCTGGATTAAGAGGTTGCTTTTTCTTTGCACAGCATGAAAGAAAGGCCAAATGAATTGGCTGTGATTTTAGTTTTTTTAAGCAGAGGTTGAGTTCAATAATTTGTACGGCCCTCGGAGGATGTTGTAAAAATTTAACGGAAAAAGGTTCCCCACCCCTGCTGTAAATAATAATAAAAACCCTTGATTTATAACTTAACATCTCTGTCTCCTATTGATCTGAGTATATTATAAAGAATAGCCAGTTAATTGAAGCATTATAGCACAGGCCACAGGTCAGATGGTATATTACGCTGTTTTTCATCTGCTTCGAATAGTTCTCTCTTTTTTCACCATACCTGTGTTTGCATCACTGACCTATAATATATCTATATGATGTCAAGAGTTACATTTAGGTGCACAGTGCTGTCTCTTGACTTGCAAACTCTTTTACCAAACAAACTAACGCTAGCTGGGTAAATATGACGCTCTTTGTATCAAAACAAAACTTACCTTCTTATATATCGACTTTTTCCACTTCGATCAACTTTGTTTCCTCCGGCTTCAATTTGCAGCACTCTTGTTCGTTCTCTCTATGTCTGGTCAGACATCAATCTGTTCCACGTAGCGCGCCCCCTAGAGGCCTGGAGCACTTCCGGAATGTTTTTTTCTTGTATGTGTTTTGGGATTTGTACGTGCTTTGGACTTTGCATATCGTTTTGGTATTTGCAGCGTCTTTTTGTTGTGTTTGTCTTCGGGGTTTGTGTGTTGTATTCAGTTTGCATCATTTCTGTAAATGCAGCGTTTTTTGGTTGTATTTGTTTTCAGGATTTGTTTGTTTTTCATTTCAGGATTTGCAGCTGTTTCCTGCTAATGTATGTGTTTTTGGCCGTTGTTCCGCGTTTGCACCTGCTGGCCACCGTAGATATGGCATCACAGAACGATATCAATTATTCTGAGAGCATTAGTTTTTGTTTGTAGAGATATTAGCCAGAGTCTCTGTACCTACCTACTATGTACTGTGTTTAAAAGGATGCAAGTTATGTAATCACAAGCACTGAGGCAAATGTAACATTTGTGATATTGGGCTATATAAATAAACATTGATTGATTGACAAGACAATGTAATTAAAGTAAGTTACTTGGAGAGAGTAGACCAAGATGCATGACAACAAGTAGATTCCCTCTAATCCTGCTGACTGACAATCAAATGTAAAACAAGACCAACCTTATTTAAGGAGGTTAGAAAGATTCAGACTCATGTCTGATTCTAGAAGTACTACAAACTGAGCTGTTTTGCAGGTTGGGAAAATAAATTATTTATATTTCACATGTTATATATTGTAAACTGTGTATTTTGCTTCCCTGTAGAGCTGGACAGTCCTGAGGAGCTGGAGAGGAAGAGAATCTGCCGCATCATCACCAAGGACTTCCCACAGTACTTTGCTGTTGTGTCTCGAATCCGGCAGGAGACCAATCAGATGGGACCAGAGGGCGGAACTCTGTGCAGCCGCAGCGTCCCATTGGTTCAAGCTTCCTTCCCTGAGGGGGCGCTAACCAAGAAGATAAAAGTTGGACTGCAGGTGAGTTCAAATTCAACTTTAATGTAAATTTGTCTGTGGGTTTGTACAGACAGAGAGATCGAAATAACGTTTCCAACTATCTTGAATACTAAAATACAATAATACAAATATACAAATACATATGTATAAATATGTATATCCTCTATATCAGGGGTTCCCAAAGTGTGGGAAGGTGAGCCTCCCCTCAGAGAACATAATCACAGCCGTGCCCCCCCTCCCAATTATTATTGCTATTATTATTATTATTGTTATTGTTGTTGTTGCTATAATGCAGGGGTATTCAATTGCATTTCAAAGAGGTCCAGTAAGAGAAAATGTCATAAAATGCTCTTTTTTCGCTACCTTTCTCTTTTTTGATTGGCTGAGCGTCACCTCCTTAAAACATTAAACAATAGCTTTTTTAAACCTCTTTATCTTTATGTTTTAAACATGTTGAGGACAGGTTAAGGATGGCAGCTTCCTCATACGTTGCACTCGGAGAGAATAGGTTCGACGGAGATGTCTTTAGCAGCAGGGAGGAGTAACGTTTCACCAATGTTGTGAGGTTTACCTGCATTAGCTATCCTTAACGCCTCTCGGAATGATGCTTCGATTGCCTTTGTATTCACAGTGCTAAATGTGTCAATGACATTTTTCTGTGACTGCAATTCCTTGAGCTTCCGGTCAAAAAACTCCTGTGGCTTGGTCACCAAACATGGGTGTTTCATCTCAATATGACGCCGGAGTTTACATGGTCTCATACTGTCATTAGCTAGTACCTCGTTGCAGATAACACACTGTAGCAGTGGAGTGTCATCAGGACCGGTCCATGAAAATCCTAGCTTCAAATAATCATTTTCATACTTCATCCGTTTTCTGACAGACGCTGTCTCCTCTCTCACTTTAGGTAACTTCACTAAAAATCTATCCATATTTTGCCGCTCGCATACATTTAGCTGAAGTTAACTACATTTCACTTCTTCTTCTTTTTGGCGGCTGCGCCTCCCTTGAAGCTCTCTGGCGCCCCCCAGGGGAGGCGCGCCTCACACTTTGGGAACCCTTTCTCTATATATACAATCAACATACACATGTTAATGTGTGCATATGTGTACCCATATGCACACATTAAGATAAAACACAACAATATATACAAAATAACAGTCTTTGGATTAGTTTACATTTTTTCTCTAAGTCCAGTGTCAATTGTCCTTGTTAGTTTTAATCAGTGTTTTTGTTTTATATATAGTTTAAGTTAGCTTAAATTCTGGGCATTTTAGTCTTAAATAAGTAAAAAATACCTATATCAGTTTGTCTTTCACTCAGAAGCTTTAAACAAACAAACATTAAACACACATTACTTAATCCCCTCTCTCCCAGGCCCAGCCGGCACCCGACGACACTGTGAAGAAAATCCTCGGTAACCGGGCAACCTTCAGCCCCATCGTTACCGTGGAGCCCAGAAGAAGGAAGTTCCACAAACCCATCACCATGACAATCCCAGTCCCGCCTCTTTCAGGGGAGGGGCTTACCAACGGCTACAAAGGAGACTGTACGCCATGTCTCCGCCTTCTCTGCAGCATCACAGGTGGGTGTGATAGTACTTGTACGGCTGTCTTTGTGAGGACCATTGATTTTTTAATTGAATTTGTGATTTTACATTTTTTTGGGATATTGTGGCCTGTCTTTACTCATTTAATTTGTTAAATAGGAAAACTAAATTTGACATACATTTACAATAATAATGCATAGCTGAATAAGTTTAATACAAATGTAAATGTCTGGAGGGGACCTTTATTTTAATTAAATTTGTTTACACTGACTGTAAACCTGTTAATAGTTCTTGCATGGTCTACATTTCTTTTTGCAACTTATCGATTACTTTTGTTCTTTACATGTTGTTTTATTTGCAGTCTTTCCTACTTTGAACTGCAACGGCACATACAATAAAAACTGTTACATCTTAACTTAACTAGAAAATAGCTTGTCAAAAGAATAATGATGACGAAAAATGAATCAAACTCTTTCTATTTATCTTCCAGGTGGTACGTCCCCTGCACAGTGGGAAGACATCACTGGCACCACTCCTCTCACTTTCGTCAATGACTGCGTCTCCTTCACCACTAATGTTTCTGCAAGGTGAGACACTGACTACATGCTCACGGTTTTACTCTTTTCCATCTGTTGTATTAACATCTGTGTCTAAAATCATTTTATTTTCCATCTGTGCAGGTTCTGGTTAGCTGACTGCCACCAGATCCCAGAGACGGTGGGCTTGGCCATGCAGCTATACAGGGAGCTCATCTGCGTGCCCTACATGGCCAAGTTTGTGGTGTTTGCTAAGACCAACGACCCAATGGAGTCCAGACTGAGGTGCTTCTGTATGACAGACGACAAGGTGGATAAGACCCTGGAGCAGCAGGAGAACTTTGAGGAGGTGGCCAGGAGCAAGGACATAGAGGTAAATACAGAAATGATGGTATTATAAATTATTTTAACCCTTTAATAAAATGATTTTAGTGATTACTACATTATTTTATGTAAAATGTATGCAAATGATTTTCCCTGTGTGAACAAGTTATTATCACTTCTTGTATGTATTTTAATGCCTTCAATTAGGATATTTGTTCTGTCAGGTTAAACACCAGATATAAAGCAATTGCCAAATACCTTGATAATTAATTATTTAGTTCTACAAATTCATGTTATTTATACAGCTACAGTTTCATTTGTGAATATGTTTTCATTTAAAACATTTAAAACAAAATGTAAAACTGTTTTTTCTAAGATTTTTTCTAAGATAAATAACTAGCATAACTATAAAGGCAACAGAAAGGAGTGTAAGGCTTAGAGTCAAAGTGGCCCGAGAACAGTCCTATAACTTAGGGCTACTTTGAAACCTTATAAGGAATTCTCAAAGAGTGATCCACTTTTCTTTTGCACATGATAAGACGTTCTTACCTATAATGTTCTCTCTCAGGTTCTGGAAGGCAGGCCCATTTATGTGGACTGCTATGGAAACGTGGCTCCTCTGACTAAAGGTGGTCAGCAGTTAGTTCTTAACTTTTACGCCTTCAAGGAGAACCGTCTGCCCTTCTGTGTCAAGGTACTGCATTTACACTCTTTACCAGCAACCTTCTCAGGCTGGAGTTGGGACATCTATAAATCAACATGCCAAAAACGTTTGAAGTTACTAAGAAGTATACCTAAGATGTCACAAGAAATAAGACTTAATAAATGAGAAAGCAGGAGCAGAAACAACTTTGATGGTGATAAAATACCATGATTGTTTTAGCTCCATTCTCTAATGATGCATTACTCCTTCTCACACTAGCTTTTAATACAATAAACAAAGGTCCACGGGGTATAGTAACTTAGTTCCCTTTGCCCCTGATAAACGGTTCATTGAATGACTCGTTAACCTCATGTTCTCCATAATCAATCCCCTTGCAACATTTGGGTAAAAACTATTCTTGCTGTATGTGAACTAGAACACCACTGATTGAAATTACAGAAGCAGGTTTCAATGTGTATAACATTACTTACAAATATATTCCTTTAGTCATATTTCCACAAATGTCCATTTAGCAAAACATGTCAGTAGATAAAATGTAAAAAACAAGAGAAAATACAGAAATTGAATGTGCTTTGTGTGGCATTTTGGAACTTTATCAAATTGAGATTTTGTACATAGATTCACCGTAGTTGTAATTGCACACCTGACACAATGAAGTGCAGTTTATCATCCGGGCAGTAGTGCAATAAGCAGTAGTATTTGGTAAAAAACACAAAAAATACAACATTAAAAATAAAGTATGCACTTTTGTGTGGTAGAATGAATGTTCTAGGGTGTAGGGTTTACACACTGAAGCACGTCCGCAGTGCCACCTTTAAAATAGGAACAAGGTACATAAAGAAGCAATGTTCTCTCCTCAGGTGAGAGACCCCAGCCAGGAACCCTGCGGTCGTCTTACGTTCCTCAAAGAGTGTAAGACCATAAAAGGCCTTCCACAAACTGCCGTTTGCAACCTGAACATCACACTGCCAGCAGTGAAAAAGGTAAGGTAACCTGAACTCACCATTTTCTGTTTTCACCTCCATGACCATACTCGTGGTTAGGGTACTTTGGCCCCATTAAACAGATAGATGAAGGCCAAACCACCGCCTGTGTCTTTTATCTGTTTAAAGCTTCTCTCTATGTAAATCAGTTATTTATGCAGTGGATTATTTTCATTGGCTGTTTCATGTCGTCCCTACGTATCTTTTGATTTGGACGACATGCTTTTGGCTGAGCGCTTTGTGCAAAAGGGCTTTTTTTTTATTATCGGGCTGGCTTTTTGTGGCTTGACTTCATTTGCTGCTTTTGCTGCTGAGTGTTGGCACTTTATTTGTTTGGTGTTGTCAAGTCTGTGTTTTTTGGTTTTGGTTTGCTGAGTTTGCTAAATTTGCTTCTCTTCTGAGCTTCTGTCAATCACTCCTTTTTCACGCCCTGATGTTTCTTTTCCCCTGCTTTTCCATTATGTTACTCCCCCTGTTTCTGCAATGCATCTTGGGAACCAGGAAATGGAGTCAGATGCAGAGGACGAGGTAAACCACACCCTCCCCACCATTTGCTGTCCTCTGCGCTAGATCTATAGCGGCCCTGCTTCATCATAGCCTTATTATTTTTCGCTTCTACAAGGAACAATACAAGTTTCCTTGTTTAAAGCAACCTTTAGCTGCTAGGGTTTGCATGAAATATCGTAAAACGACTTGTGTTATGTCCAATCTTTATTCCTTCCGCTTTACAGTATGTAATACAAGTAAGTTTGGAGTTTAGATTTACTTATATTGTCCTTTTTAACCTTTAGTAACGTTACCAAAATAATGTTGCACTTTTAAGTACTTATCATTTAGAGTTTGTAGGGTTATCATGACTAACTTAAGCTAAATTGGCTATCTTGGCATAGTGACCATTTTTTTGAGTTGGAATATGCGTACTAAACATTTGTATGTTAATACAAAAAAAATGCAGACCAATGGGTTAGCTTTAATTTGACATTGATAAGGTCCAAATGTTTGTCATTTGGCCGCACCGTATAATGTAGGGTGACCTAAACTAATAGGTGTTTGTGTTGTTTGCTATCGTTGCAGACTGAAAAGCCAGAGCGACGTCATACCTTTGCATCCCTAGCCTTACGTAAGCGCTACAGCTATCTGGCCGAGCCTGCACTGAGTGAGTTTTGACATATTTACTAACAAACACCTTTGATGAATTTAATTATGCCAATTTTCGTGGATAAGATCGTCTATTAACAATTTTAATTCAAATGTAAAATGCGTGACCGATTTGACTTACCTAATGTTATAAATGCATATCTCTCATCCCACATAACATGCACTGTTCACATGCCTGTTTACAACATGGTACATATGTTTGCATGAGTCAATGAGTTGGTTTTGTGCTGTGCTTGCCCACATTGTGAGTTGTATTTCTTCTGGGTTTGTTTGGTTGCCTTCCACTGCTGAGTTTTAGAAGTCCCAATCCAGCAACATCAAACATTTTCTTTGACTTACCATCACAATGTCGTTGGCATTTGAGAGGCAGTCAAAGTAAAATTGTATTTATTCTTCATTTGTCCCCTCTGAGTTCATTTGGCTTTGTGGTGATGTAGCAGCTTTTTGTGGGATACACATGCATGATAGGAGGTCTTGAGTTTGGCTTTCTTTTGGGTGTCTCTTCCAGTTTTTCACACTTTGTTCTTATCACCGGTTCTTATCAATCTTGCATAACAAAATGGGCCAACACCTAGGTCTTGGAAAACCCATTTTGTCATATGTTTTGTTGTTTGATTATAGAACAATTGAAACTTCTGGAGCCATTGGCTATGTTGTACCATAATGTCTAAATTGTCTTTTAAAACCTTTCATTCAACGTTTGAACCAAACAGATAAAAGGCACTTTAAGAAGCGGATTGAAATTAGAGCCAGAACCCATGGGCTGATGTTCAGAACATCAGATGTCCAAAGAGAGAAGTTGTTTTTATGTTGATCCTGGTGCATTTGTCTTACCATTTTTATGTTCTCAATTGTCAGTCCAAGCCATTGTCTTTGGGATTTTATTTTGCTGCTGTTTATGTTTTGTTGCGTTTATTCATTATGTTGTTTTCGCTGTTTGAGTCATGTACTAATCCTGAATTCACACGGAAACACAACCGTTTCTTTTCATAACTCCACCTTCAATCAATACTCAAATATCAGCACATCATAAAACTGCAATTTTTCCTTCCTTGATACCAGGACTGCGTCACTGACCAAATATTCCTCCTCTGATCTCTTCTTCTTACACATCTTTTCTTTCTTTTCCTTCCCCAACATCATTTTATGTTACCTTTATAACTCCACATTTTTGTTATTATTTTTTTCCATTCCTTCTTTATCTTTATTTATAAATTCACCTGAAGAAACGGCCGTTGAGCAGCGGAGCACAACAGCAAGAACACTGCCTGCTGGTTACCCTCACAAACCTGTCTTTCCAACCAGACATTACCCATCATGGTCGACTGCTCCTATTACCGTCCCTGGCCAAACAAGGCCAGTCGGAGTGGGGGGTTCCCTCACATGTACCGATTCCCCGGCAAGCTCACCAGCTGCTTCTCCATTGAAAACCTCCTGGCCCCTCTCTTCCCCTTCACGTGCATGCGCTGCAACAATCAGAACTACCCTGGGAGCTCCACCACCACCACCACCTACTCAAGTTAAACCTGTTGATGACAATGTGTTCTCATCCCCCATCAGGTCTTACAGGACTATGCCTTCACCTATTAAAACTGTTGTCCAGCTGGGTCAGTACCCTGTACAGGGGTCTGCCAGCTTTGTGTCTTCTGGAAGCCCATGTAAACTTGCCACAGACCCAGCATCTATCAAAAACCTTGCTTCAGCATACACATCAAGGACTTCCCCACTTCACTCCATACCAAATGGTTCTGTACCAGAGAGGTCATCAGCTTCTCTTACTGCTCAAGCATCGCCAAAGTCCTACAACTTGTACAATTCTAATTTGCCTTTTAAAACTGCCCTTGGGTCCACAATTGTGACAGATTCCTCTGTTAAAAGCATGTCAGGCCTGTCCTCGTTAAAAACCTCTGTAGATTCAACACTTGCATCGAGAGGAGGAAGAACCTCCCTCTCATCACTCTCCTCAACTGGACAGACAACCATAGCTTCCTCAGAATTGTCCACGATGAATGGATCAGTCTCTCCAATTAAATATCCATCTTCTTCCTCCACACCATCCTCCCCTTCGTCTCGTAATCTCTCGGAAAGAAGTAGCAGCCTTCAGGAGAGAATAGAGGCCACCACCCAAGCAGCAACCTCTGGTGTTAGCGCAGCCATAAATGAAGCTATAGACTCTTGTTCTGTGTCAGGCTATGGCACTATTAGATCGTTGTCCACCTCACGCAGGTCTGCAGCAGCAAGCTCTGCTTATGGTTCTTTGAGATCTGTTGCCGCCTCCTCCAGTTTGGCAGTTTCTTCTAACACACTAACTGTCCCAGTGTTTTCGTTAGTCATTCCAGAGACCCCTGTCAAACCAGGCCCGGGTTCTCTCAAAATGGCACTGCCTGATTCTTCCCGTGCCTCATCTTCATTTTCTTCCTCTTTCTCTTCCTGTGTTACTGGATCAAAAATAAAGTCCCAACTTAAATCCCCTCCGTTTATCACGCCACCCATCATCCACCCAACGGGAACTTCCAACCAGGAAATACTAAAAGATGTAGCAGACATGAAAGAGGATCTGATCAGAATGACGGCTATCCTACAGATTGACACACAGACTGCAGCTAAAACAGTTCAAACATCTCAAACTGGCACTCCTAAAGAAACCAAGTTAGAGGATGAGGAGCCATTCACGCTAGTGGAGAAAGTTAAAGAAGACTTAGTTAAGGTCTGTAGGCTATTACAGAAAGATATCAAGACTGAGAGTAGGGTTAATGCAGGTAAAGACAGAGCATCTGAGGATGAATGGGAAGAATTTTCCAAAGATGAAATTGAGGAGGCGCAAAGTTGTGCCCTCTCAGACAATTACCCTCCTTTTGAGGAAAACACTCTCCTGCTGAAGCCGCAGTCCATTTCAAGCAAAGACTTACAGTTGAGTAAAGTAGTAGATTATTTAACAAATGATATTGGCGCCAGCTCTCTTTCAAGAATGGCAGAGTTGAAAAGTAGGCACGAGGAGGAGGCAAAAAGGGAAGGGGAAGAAAAACAGAAACGTGTTCTTAAACCATCAATGTCAATACAAGAGCACAAACTCAAAATGCCTCCGCCTGTCTCAGGCATGCTCAGGTCTCCATCAGAGAAGGACCTAAGTAAACTTTCTGAGTCATCATATCAAGGGAGTGACACTATCTTGGAGTCCCCAGAGGACCTCTCTCACGAGCTGGATAAGAGTCCCCTGTCAGACAGCGGGTTCGAGACCAGGAGTGAAAAGACACCCTCTGCTCCTCAGAGTGCAGAGAGTACAGGACCAAAGCCTTTATTCACAGATTTGCCCATTCCTCCCTCTGTTACTGAAAGCTGGACTGAAGCGGTCCATATGAGGGGCTTTGAACAACTTGATGATCCTTGTGGGCCTATAATCATTGAGGAAGCTGCATGTGCTTTCCCCTCTATCGAGCCAGATGCAGCTTCAATGAGCCCCATGAAAGCCTTCCAAATGAAAATACCGGAAGAAAACACCAGTGTGTGTCTTAAAGAGGAAACTCATATTACTACTACTACTAGAATGGTCTATCATAAGCCCCAACTGACTGATTGTGCAGAGATGATAGAAGAAGGTATGTCAGTTAGAGATATCATGAAAGCCTTCCAGTCAGGTAGGGACCCATCTAAAGATCTGGCAGGCCTTTTTGAACACCAGGCTAGCCAGGATTCAGTCAAAGGTGATGAGCTGACTCCTAGGTTTCTTGACAGAGATATTAAATCTAAACCTAAAGTCGAAAGGATAATTGAGGTTCATATTGAAAAGGGCCACAGCATAGCAGAACCGACTGAGGTTATTATCAGGGAATCCAAGAAACACCCTGAGCTTTATGTCTACAAAGGTGACCATGGGATTAAGGAACTAACGGATGACTATGAAGCCCAACAGGAAGAGGAGGAACTTACTGTTGAGGAATCCCTGCCCTCCTTTCTAGATACATCTCGCGTCAACACCCCAGTGTCACAGGAGGAGGACAGTCGCCCAAATTCTGCCCAGTTGATAGCAGATGATTCTTATAAAGCCCTAAAACTATTGAGCCAGAACTCCATAGAATACTGTGATGATGAACTATCAGAAATCAGAGGCGAGTCATATAGGTTTGCTGAGAAAATGCTCCACTCAGAGAAACTTGAAACATCCTCACTGTCTCACTCTGACACAGAGGATTCAGCAATAGTGACTGACAAAAAACGCCACCAAGTTTCTGAGGAGAGTTGTAGCCGTGGTGCTGAGAGTCAGCAACATGGAAGCCCAAAAAGAGAGTTTGCTTCTAAGTCTTCAAAAGATGGGTCCCCAATGTCGGGTCAATTTGTGCAGCGGGATGAACCATCTCAGTTTGATAAGGTGACAGTGCTTCATTACTCCACAGAGCAGGGCAGCCCCAAACATGCTGTTTGGATGCGATTTACAGAGGACAAACATGACAGGAGCAGGGATAAGCTTCTTTATGAGGATAGGGTGGATCAAACTGTAAAGGAAGCTGAAGAAAAACTTAGTGAGGTATCACAGTTTTTCCGTGACAAAACAGAAAAGCTCAATGATGAATTGCAGTCTCCTGAGAAAAAGCCTGTTAGACGAGAGCCAAAGGAACCCAGGTCATGGGCTAGCTCAGCTTGCAGCCCTGAGAAAACACTACAGAAACCTAAAGCAGAGGAGGGCTTCAATAAAAGCAAACTTAAAGAGCCTTCTGTTGGGAAAATGTTTGACCGTACCACTACAACAGAAAATCAAAGTTCTAGCTTACCAAGCAGTCCCCAGAAAAGCAGACTCCCTCATAGCAGTGAGGATAAAATTAAACAACAAACAAAAACCAGTGAGTCTGCACCCTCTTCTCCCTCTAATGTAAAATCAACATCCAAAGTCAGTGCTGTGAGGATGAAGTTTGAATCTGAAGCTCAGAAACAAACTCAGTCTAGTCCAACCAAAGTCCCTCCCCCGGTGC
Source organism: Notothenia rossii (assembly GCF_949606895.1). NCBI lineage: Eukaryota > Metazoa > Chordata > Actinopteri > Perciformes > Nototheniidae > Notothenia > Notothenia rossii. The sequence goes on from NC_136910.1 coordinate 18,066,036, forward strand.
AGCCAAAACCATCAGTAAAGAAACTACAGGATAGCAAACTTCCTGTTTATCAATTTTTTAGTGGAGGGACAACTTCAAAAGTATGTGAAACTTTAGAAGAAGTAACCCCAGCAATGGATATAGAGAAGGACACATGTGCTGCCACAGACAGTAAAGCTGTTTTAAAATCGCCAACTTCTAAACCCCCAAAACAAACAAGAGACAAGTCACCAAATAAAAATATTGCAGAGCCCCCGTTGCAAAGACACATTTGTGAAACTGAGAGTCAAAAAGCAACTACTCAAGGTAAAGATATATCTTCCGCTGTTACTCGGGACATTAAAGAAAGCAATAAAAGTCAAAAGGTCCAGGCAGCTGTTGTCCATAATAATACCAAACTATTAGAGAAAAATGGTGATGCTACAAAGTGTCAACAAGTCACAAAAACTGAGTCTGCTTCCAAAGAAGCGATAGCTGAGATTTTAAGAAAAGACACAGAAGAAATACTGAATAAAAACCTTAGGAAAAAGACAGAATCCCAAATTCCTGTAAGATTGCCTTCTACTTTGGATAATGACCTCACAAAGAAACAGACAAAACCTTCACAGATACCTACATTATCTAAAAGCAAAATACAGACAAGCCCTGTGACAACCCCAATAAAAACCGATGAAAATCGGACTTTTGAAATTTTAGATAATGCACCCAGAGACTCCAACTCGAATAACCTTTCAAGCCCTAGAAACACACTGGAGAAAGTCGTAACCCCTCCCGTTGCTACAACAACCAAAGATAATTTTAAAGGAATCAAAACATTACCTGTTTATGCCAGTGTCCAGGTCGGAAGGCAGGCAGAGAGGGAAGCCAAGGGGGCTCTTTACACAGTCAAGCAGATATCTAATTTGGCCCTCAGCCCCATAAGCCCTGACGATGATACACTAGAACAGGTATCTTTCATAGATAGCTCAGGGAAAAGCCCCCTTACACCAGAGACCCCCAGCTCTGAGGAAGTCAGCTATGATCTCACGACCAAGAGCCCTGATGGCTTTATGGGATTCATGCTAGGACAACCCAGTCCTATCATGGAGGTATCTGAAGAATCAGAGGAAGATAACCAAAGCAAAGTTGTTTTCTCTTTTAAAGAGGCCCTACAAGAAAGCAAAACTAGTGATCACAGCATCCAAGCAGACCTTGCAAATGCTAATGAGCAAGAATCAAAAGATAATGATAACCAGCAGGAAGTAGTTGATAATTCCAACCGGCAAGAAACGGAAGCCAATGGCAAGTATGATCGAATGACAGAGCATGAGCATCAAGAGGTCTCAAAAGACAAAGGTATTGCTTATATTGAGTTCCCTCCCCCTCCTCCTCTGGACTCTTCTTCAGAAAAGTCAGACGGAGAAAGGAAGGGTTCATGTGCCTCTTCAGATACTGAGACAGAAATGATGGAGGTGAACTTACAGGAAGAACATGACAAACATTTGCTAACAGAGCCAATGATACGTATCCAACCTCCTTCGCCTGTGTCCCGAGGTGAAGATGACAGTCAATCAAATGATAAAGAGGAAGATGATGATGGGTCAATCTTTCAACCAATTCCTTGTAAGAAACTTAGTTTCAAAGGTGCTGAGGATGAGGAGAAGAGGAAAGAGAAAGAAAAGGCCTCAATACCCCCAAAAAATGATAAAAACGGAAACAACAAGGAACCTAATGGTGGGACAAATGGCTCTAATGGTTCCAATGGTTGTAAAGGCTCTAATGGCAAAGGAGAGGAATATGACTATGAACAAAATGGAAATGACCAGTCAATCACAGACTGTTCTATAGCCACAACTGCAGAATTTTCTCATGACACAGATGCGACAGAGATAGATTCCCTGGATGGATATGAACTTCAAGATGAGGATGATGGACTGTGTGAGCAGGCAGATTTACGTCTGTTTGGCCTTCCAGACAGTCGGAGAGACGTCTGGGCAACAGACACATTTAGGTCCACAGACCGTTCTTTTCCTCCAACCAAACTGGAAGTTATTGAAGAGGAGAAAACCCCAGAGGAATGTCAAAAGGACACATTCAAAAATGATTCCCCCCCTAATGGTGGGTCACCTGATGGTGTTAGTAAGGATGGGGTGAACGGTCAGGAACAAAAGAAGTCAGATAAGGAGGGCTTTTCAGACACTTACTTCAGTTATAAGTTAGAAGAGGAGTTTAACTCTCCTTTTAAGACTGTTGCCACAAAGGGGCTGGACTTTGACCCCTGGCCAAGTAAAGGTGGAGAAGAAGAAGTTGTTGACATGGGAGGGACACAGGGAAGCAATGGTGAGCCTAAGCCTTTTGGACTGGCTGTGGATGACCAGTCTCAGGCTACAACACCAGACTCTACCCCAGCCCGAACACCAACAGACGATAGTACGCCGACGAGCGAGCCAAACCCATTCCCCTTCCATGAAGGGAAAATGTTCGAGATGACACGCAGTGGTGCGATTGATATGAGCAAGAGGGACATGGTGGAGGAGAGGCTCCAGTTTTTTCAGATTGGTGAGCATTACTACTCGGCGGGCAGGTACAGGGTTAGGGATTCAGAGGTTGATTCTTCCTTGCAACATGGGGACTTTAATATTCAGGATCCCACAAATATTTTACTAATCCCTCAAATATCCATTCAGACTACTACTGTCCAGCTAGAAATATCAAATCCGACTGCCAGTTACACCACATGCAGAGACTCAACTTCCAATATGGAGCCAACATTCTCCACCTTTAGAACAGGATTCAAGGTGTCAACTGATAAACCTTCTAATGCTTCAAATAGCAGTTCTAATTGTAGGATACCAAACATCTTTGATCACTCTAATGACACAACCTCAGGGACAACTGTAGATAGTTATTATTCTGTAACCTCAAACTATACAGATGATCCTACTTTTGATACATCAGGCGTGACAGATAACTATTTGAATAATAGACCATCAGGCATCACAGATTATTATACTAATCAAAGAATTCCTTCAGGTACTTCCAACCATTTGGATTGGAAAAATCACACTTATTACCAAAGCGCAGATTCGTCTTCTGCACCCTCACAACAGATTAGCAATCCCCAAACATGGAGCAACAAAGCCAGTAGAAACATCCCTGACTCCCATTGTGTCTATTCAGACATCATTCAGGTGGGCGGCATTATTGCGTTTAACTTGTTGTCTGCTTCAGGGTCAACTCTGCAGGAGGTCAGCAGGATAGAAGCATCTTTCAGCCAGCTAGAAAACAGCAGGGAGGGCAGGGATTATACCAATATAGCAATAACAAACAAAGGAGCCAAAGAGGTCAAAGGCAAGATATGCAAATCCAGATTACCATTATGGGCGCCTAGCCACAAAATATGCAGTCAAAGTCAACAAGTAGCAAAAGATCATGTAAGAAAACATTCAATTCATAATTTCAGGGAAAGACTAGACCCTTTTAAGAATGTAATTCCTAAATCAAGAATTCCAGTAATGAAATCCATGAAAAACTCCTCTGTGTCCCAGGAGAAAAAGCAGGTTCAAACTCAATCTGTGGTTAGTAATAGAAGTCCTAAAACAGACAGGAGTAATAAACAACCAAGTACAGGCAGATTGAGTACTGAACACAGATGCAGTTCAGTAAAAACCGCTGGTATAGGTAGCACAAATGAGACAAGGAGAAAAAACAGTGCAGTGTTCTCAAAAAAAGTTAAAACGAGGTTGGTTAATAGCCAGGCAGGAAAACATTTGGACCAAACAATTGCCAAGGAGGCTGAAAGAAAGTTAGACGGGACAACACTGCCCACTGAGGACGAAGAGAGCTGCAGCCACAGCACTGCCAGGAACACTTCCTTGTCAGAACCATCTAGAGCTTCTAGAAGTTCCCGCCCTTCACGCACCCCTACCTCCACCTCCACCAGCACCACCACATCAACAACATCTGCTAGAGATGTGAGAGCTGAGGTTGAGCAGGCCAGCAGTGAGAGGAGGATGAGGAGGAGCAGGAGGAAGAGTAGGCGGACACTTGGGAAGGAGCAAAAGCAGAAGGAGGAAGGGAATCAGGTTGATCAACCAATCACGGCTCCTGTCACAGATAACCAGACTAGTTTGTAAACTCTTTCTAAACACTTGTTATACTTCTATCTTGATCTCTGAGATGCATGTAGCTGTTGTGGGTGCCCTGTGCTGTGACGTTGTAAGTGTAGCTGTCACTTCTTCTTCCTGTCGTTCTTGTTATCTGTGTCCTGTGCTGTCTGATTTAGACAAAGAGGTAAAGGCTATGATTCGATGACAGAATCAGCAACACTCAATATTTGTCCCTGGTTCCCTGACTGATGATGATTTAAAGCGGTTAGGGTAAGGGCTGTCTGAATACGTAATAGGATGGTGGATTTATTACCTCATGGTATGGGAGCTTTACATCAGACTATAGGGAAGTCTTCGATGCACAAGAACTACAATTCCAAAATCAGCCAACTCGTTTTAGTTGTCAGTATTGGTTTGCAAGAAAGTACACTTGAGGGGCTACGTTAAGAGTAATTTGTACTCCTTTCTGTTACTGTGGGGTCCTATAGGCTGCCACACACATTCTCACACACAACTTTTCATATCACTCAACAGATCAAGTTAGCTTCGCACCTCACCACATGATGACACCACACCGCTCACATTCACCCTCAACATTAATTAGGTCCCTAGATGTAAAAAGATTTTCTGGGAAAATATGACCTTGTGTTTGTTTTGGTCTGCTTGCCTGGTTTGTAGAAATCATTTTGTGATACTTTTGCTCTCTAAAAACACTGTAAAACCAATTCATCGGCTGAACTTGCCAATTAAATAGTTGTCGGCTGCACAACAGTGCAGTCAGTCGGTAAAAAAAGTTGGTGCAGCTAGATTATTTTTGATTTCAAGTTGAAGCCATGAACTGTTTTTATCAGTGTGAGGGAGTGTTGCCTGATGGTAGATCGTTTGTTGTCAGTGATGTGTTTCAAAACTCTTTAAACCTTTACTACTCATACTAATACTACTTGTTGTCAAACATCTTAGTGGGAAAATGTCTTTTCTGGCCTCACCGATCTTCATGCTTTTAAACTTATCTCTTATTGTCTTAATTGCCTCAGTGATGTTCTTTACTAGAGCTAGTCAAAAAGAAGTGTGTTTGATATATCCTGGTTAGGCAGAGTATGAAAGCTACTCTGGTTAGTATGGTATGATAATCTCCACTGTTACAGTACAATACTTAATATTTTGTGAGGTAGTAATTCAAAGAAAAATAATTAAAACAAATAGCCCTATAAAGTGTCCATTGTAAAACGTAAAGGAATAGTTCAAACTTTTGGTAAATACTCTTAATCCTACACCAAACCCCATGAAAAACCACAGCTTATTTTTTTACTATTTTGTTTTTGTATTGATTAAACACATTCAATATCATGTGTTAACTAATGAGCTTTAGATGTACTGGGCAATGCCAGCTAGCTGTTTCCCCCACTTTTAAGTCTTCATGCTAAGCTAACAGTTTTCTGGATCCAGTTTGTATTGAAATTAGAGTGAGTGGTATCGATCTTCTCATATCATTTTCAGTAAGAAAATGAATTGTGTCCAAAACAATGTCCAAAAGCTTTTTATTTCACCTAGCCTCCATTATCCAAATTGAAACATTGAGGAGTCTGGCCAGAAAAACTTTGTTTTTCTCTCTTAGAGGTGAAACCTGGGACGGTGAGCTAAAGCTAGTCTTTATTTTTGTTCAGTGAACAACACAAGGGTTTAATATGAATATCACATAAAACAAAAAAAACTCATTAACTATGTATTTAGGAGATCTTATAATTAAACAACATTAATGTCTTCAGTTTGAAACAGACAAACTTTCAGTTCACAATCCCAATCTTTTTTCTTTCATCATTGATCCTCTATGTAGCCATTTTAGAGTAGTCATTTTTTGTGTCTCATACTGAGAACAACATTTAGTTTTGGGGGGGATTATCAACATCATATAACATGTTAATTGTTGTGTCCTGCCCTTCAATGCTTCCTTGCACAGGCCCTCAGAGTCCCTGTGAGAGAACAGACCTTCGCATGGCAATAGTAGCCGACCACCTCGGACTCAGCTGGACTGGTGAGTCTACACACATCTCACTTCTTCACACCTCATGTTCAACAACCTCAGAACTAAGGCCGGCAGTGGCTCAGTCAGTAGGGGCTTGGACTGGGAGCTGTAGGGTGCCCTTGAGCAAGGCACTGGACATCCCTCTTCCCCCCCCACTCCCATTGCTCCCCGGGTGCTGTACACTAGCTGCCCACTGCTCCTAGTACTAGACTCCTGGTACTAGGATGGGTTAAAAGCAGAGAACAAATGTCACTGTGTGTGCTGTGTGCTCTGCATGTGTGACCATTAAAGAGGGTTTCATCCCTCCAATTCTATTCTATTCTAAAGCAAGAATAGAATACCATGTGTATTAAGTTAATTGATACAACATCAAACAACTGAAATATTCATCCAGCACATGCACTGATTAGATATTGATACCCGTCTTGCATATCCAGCATGTGAATTTTGAAGAACACCCACCTATGTAAAAAATGAATGAGCTGGACTGTGAACAGCTCTCACACTAACAGTTTTATAGTGTGTGTTGCCATCTGGTGGACATATAGCTCACAACTGTTTTAACTGAGCAGTACTGCAGTGGCATTTAGAGTCAAAAACATCATCGTCAGAACACGTTAGAGCATGAAAGTAGTACAAATAGTCTAAACTCAGTTTGAATTCGACTGCATTTTTTAAACTAAGCATCATCACACAAGCAAATAAGTGAGTTAATACATTTTCTTTACGTTTCACATTTTACAAGGGAAAATATATTATAGCAATGAATTGATGTCCTTCCATTTCATGTATCTTTGTGTTGAAATCTGTAAGAGCCATAGTAGGATGATTTTGTTGATGAGCAGCTATATAGGGTGTGGCCTCTGCAGTGTAGTCCCAGCTTGACCACCTGCACTGCAGCACTGCCCCACGCCTGCCTGCATGTGTGTGGATGAGTGGGCGTCACCGTGTATGCGCGCAGCAGTCGTGTGTACATGGGCGTCGTCTGTACTGCGTATGAGTGGGAATAGTTGTGTGACTGTCTGTCCGATGCAGTGACTGAGTGAGTGGAACCTAATCCATATTTAATGTGTGTTCCTGTTGCAGAGCAGCAGTGAACGATCTGCTGAACATAATGTTCTCACAGTTTAATATTTATAGCCCTTATGCTTGTCTGTGCGAGAAGCCTTCATTAGGTTTTGGCACAATGTTTGGCAATATAAATATATTTACGTATACACAAGTATTGATATTTTTTCATCCGATAAAAATATATCCAGCCCCTATGTTTCATAAGCAATCACGTTTATTTGTTACATGAAAACAGATCAGTTGGAAGGGGAATTATAATTGCTGCATATCTGAAATATAATTTAGAAAGCCTTGCTCTCCATATATATTTTCTTGCTATATATCATTTCTCTCTTTCTGCATTGCTACACACGTAACCCTGTGTAAATCCCTTTGGCAGCAACTTGTTTACCTCACACGTGATGTTTCAGTCTGCAGCTTGTCATGAGATAACTCTCTGTTTTCTAAGTTATCTGCATGTGTGGAGTCATTTTCGTACTGTCACTCCCTTTTGCAAAGTCGATTTGTGATTCTGTCAGATAGTGACTAAATCACAGTGCCTTATTGACAGTGCTGACGTTTTTATAACCTTGGCTTGGTTGGTCAGTTTGTTAGTCAGCAGAATTATTGAAAACCACTGGCCAAACTTGGTAAAAGGGTGTGGCATGTGTCAATGAAAAACTGATATCATTTCCGGGAATAAGGCTATCCGAGGAGCCGGAATTGAAAATTAGATTCATGTAATGTCGACCCATTGATCAACAAATTATGGCATTTGCATGGTTTGACTTTCTCGTAAAAAAATGTTTATTTCTGGTGTTTGTGTTGTTACAGAGCTGGCCAGGGAGATGGATTTCTCTGTGGATGAGATCAACTTTATCAGAGTGGAGAACCCCAACTCCCTGACAGCACAGAGCTTCATGCTCCTTAAGAAATGGGTGTACAGGGACGGTAAAAACGCCACAAGTAAGCAGTGATTGTTCGTGTGACACAGAAAAATGCTATTGCCATTCAAGGTCATATCTAGTTTTTCTCGTAAATGAGAATACATATTGGTTGCTACTTTATGAAAACAATTAATCAATATAGCTGACAATATTACTTTTTTATAGTATCACAACATGACTGTGAATGCTATTTCTCCGTCTCTCTCCTCCCTAGCGGATGCTTTAACTGCGGTGCTGACTAAGATCAATCGGTTGGATATTGTGACTTTGCTGGAAGGGCCCATATTTGACTACGGTAACATTTCAGGCACACGCTGCTTTGCCGATGATAACGCAGTATTCCCGGATCAGTCCGATGGTAAAGTGTAGCCCACCCTAGCTGAACTATCAGTCTATCTCTCAGTCTATCCCTTCACCCTTCTTCACCTCCTCTCTCAGATAGATAGTCCAACTTAAAAATAATACTACAACCAATCAGGCCTGACCAAACAATGGAAGTTAATCAAAATTGAACCGAAAATACTTAATGCTCCAGCAGGTTCATTGAGCAAATCAGTAAATGGACCATCAGGTAGTAATAGCATTAGAGTTGTCCTTATTGATTAGTCACCCCACTCAGCTTGTTAGTTTTCCAACACTGGGCAGTGCATTTAACTTAAGCACTCAGTCATTGGAACGTTAATGGCAAGTGATAGATTTTTGGGTGATTATTGCTAAAAATCTGTACCATTTTAGGTACATGAGACTTTTTAGTATGTATGTTGTAAACGGTTAAAAAGCATGATCATGAAGCAAATGTAAGCAGCTAATGAACCGCTGTCTCGTTCCCATCTGATGAATGTGTTGATAATTATGTTGAAACTCATTTGTCAGAATGTTGACGGCCTTGGTTCATGATTTCAATTTCTGTCATATGCTATTAGAAAATACATACAAGACATTAATACTACAAGCTATTTTTAATAACAGCATGCTTGCTTTAAGCAGCATGGCAAGGCTTTCCCTCTTTCTAACTTTCTCTCTATCCTCTTAAATGAAAACTAAATGTGGCAGCTACCAGTATCTGCTCATCTCACAGAGCCAATGAGGGGCATTTCAGAAATTTGATGACGATGTGCCTTTTGTTACAGATAGTTGATTGATATTGTGTATTCTTACCACAGCGTTCTTATTTCTAGTCAAGTAATGGTGCTTACATTACCCACAATGCAACCCGGCCATTGATATTTTGTTCAGATATTTGCACATTTGCATTTCTTTAGAACAAATGTACTCAAGTACTACAGTATACTTCGAGGTACCATTTACTTATGGTAGTATTTCCCTTTTCTGCTACTTCATCATTTTACTCAGCTACATTTCAAAGGGAAATATTTTACTTTTTAACACTCTACATTTGTCTGTTAGCTAAAGTTACCAATTACTTAACAGATTAATATTTAAACTACAAAAAATGCATATACCATAAAAATAGTTTGTCAAACTGCAACAGTAAAATGCTCTTTAAATGGTAATGCATTGCTGATAATAACTACATAATGTAATATATATGATAATGACTGGAACCACCCTGCTGCATGACGACTAGCGTATTCTATTTTTGAGTACTTCATCCACCATTGCATCAATTATGTACTTGACGTTTTTTCCAACAGCAAACAACCACACATTTCTCCAAGGTTGTTCCTTTGCTTGTCAATGAAACCAATCGGATCAACACTTTTCAGCAGTCTGTAGATTTAACTACAGTTTTATCCGGGCACTTTTTGAGTCATACTTCTGAAATGGATCTCATTGCCATTCTGTCTACTTGTGTTTCTGAAAGTCATCTTAACACAAAGGTCAGCGTTACTTTTGCTTTATTATGAAAGCAGTGGATCTTTTTGCAAAGATGATTTCAAATGAAGCCAACATTTAACAGATAAAACCCACAAAATGCATGGCTTTGAATATGTGTGAGGCTGCCTGCTCTAATGATATTGGCACTCTTCAAATGGGTGCAGCCTTTTCAACACATGATGCACGAGCACTTGCTCACGTTGATGTATGAATGCGCTCTGTCCTAGGTGACGCTCACAGATGAGTTGAAAATGAAACGCCTTTTTTCGAAGTGTACAGTGTATATTGATGCTTCTGTGTTACTGCTGTTTGCTGCACTGTACCTCTCATCTCCTGGGTTCCTCGGAGCCTTCCAGCCTCTACACTCCTCTGTAGCTTCTCCTGCTTTGAGACCAGCAGACTCCCCGCCGCTCCTCCTTCTCCTCCTCTCTCCTCCTCCTCTGCTTCTGAGTGACTAACTCCTTCAGCAACCTCCCTCCTCAACGCTAAACACCACTAACCGGCTAATTCCCACCGCTGGCTACCTATGCTAACTTCAGCAGCTTCTGGATCCCAGTGTAGCTTCTGAATGGATGACATCCACATCAAGCAGGCTTTTGCATTATCATATCCCCGCCCATATTGCCCTTTCAAAATAACTTAAATCGCGAGGACAAAGTCATTTTAATATCTGTTCTGGGAATGTTGGTGTTTTTGTATGAGTCGATTTTCAGTCTGTAGTGTGAGCTGCCATTACATTCAGGCTATTTATCTAGATTAGTAAACTCAAAACAATCAGTCTGTGAGTTTGTGTTTAATCTACAATAGTGTTCTTACAAAAGCATGCACAAATACTTGGTGCTGCACAGAGGATTAAAGATTTGCAAAGAAAATATAGGAGCACATACAAAAAGATTTGATTTAATTTAGTTGAGACAGCTAGAAAAACACTTCTAAATGTTTTTAATTGTTTTTTTTGTGAGGTTTAATTGGTAATGGCATTCGATATGTATTAAGTGACATATTATAATGTGTATACATAACTTCCTGTTAGTACAAAATACATGATATATAGTACTCACTGTATGCTAGGACTATTTATGGAATTAGGACACCACAGCTGTTTGAAGGCTAGCCAAATATGTCTTTAGAGAGTGTGGGTTTACTCCGGGGACATTTTCAAAATCCTGCCTATACAACCCAGCCTTTCAGCATTCCCAGGGCCTGTCCTACTTCTTAGTTCCTCTAAGAAAATGAATCTTCAGCTCAACAAACGTTACCTACATCCCAAAGCCTCCCCTGATGCAAGACAAAGCCAGACAATATATTTCCCCCCTTATTTCTCTCTCCACTGTTCCGGAAGATGCTATCGCTATTCACCTAGGAGCTTATTCCTGCTTATCTACCGAAAGATAAGCAACCCCATGACAGTAGTGTGCAATGCGTTTGCTTCTGCAGCTTCTCAAACACTAAGACTTCATCGCTCACTTCTCTGTCTGTGCATTTATCTGTTTATACGCTGTTTGTCTTTTCATCCAAATCTTGTCTAACGGTTGTTTTTCTGTTTTGTTTTGTTTCTTGTGGTTGGAATATTTGTAATAGCTCTGAAACTTCTAAGGTCTCCCACGTTCCCCTTGTGTTGTCAAACCCTTCAGCCTGTAGCTCTTCTTCCTCCTCCCTCCTCTACCTCCATCTTCTCTTCCTCTCATCCCAGCCATATCGCTCCTTTCTCTCTCCCCCTTCCTCCTGCTGACCCTACTTCCTCCATTGTCTTTCACTTCCCGTCTCCCTCTTGTTTACCTCCCATTTACGTCCTGCCTGTCGCTCCTGTTCTCCCTCACTTCTTTGCTCCTTCTTACCCCCAACCTCCCCCCTCCTCCCCTGAAAGCCCTTTTAGCTGCTCCTCATTTTTCTCTCTTCCTCCGTCCATTTCTTGTGGCTTCCCTGCCTTAAGCCCCAGTCTGTCTTCACCTCTTCCCCTTTCTCCGTCTCCTCCAACTGTTAAATTGTCCCCCCCTCTTCCCTCTTCTTCCCCTTCTTCCACATCTTCTCATTCTCCTCCCTACTTTCCATCTTTCCTATATGCCTCCACTCCTCCTCCACTTCCTACCACTTCTCCCCCCTTACTATTTTTTTCACCTTCACCCTCTCCTCCCCTTCCTTCTGCCCCACATCATTGTCCCCCTTCTCCTCCCCTAAATCATCACTCACCTTCCCCCCCTTTGCTTCCTCCCTCCCCTCCTCCCTCTCCCCTCCCTCCTGGCATCCCTTCTTACTTCAGGAAGGATCGCTCCGTCCCTGAAGTTTACATTTAGAGGCCTGCTTGTTGCTTTGCTCCTCTCTGCCTTTTGTTGAAACAACACAACTAACCTACCTGAATTCTACTTTAAGCTTCATCTAATACTCAAACATTAACACAATGTTTGAGATGATGAGCTGAAGTCAGGCTTCTTTAGGGTTGAGTGCTTTAACAAAAAGTATGGCTGAATTAAGCTCCAGTTTGAAAACAAAACAGTGTGAAACAGTCATAAAACAGACTGAATGTTCATGTTCAAATATATAAATGAGATACAGATCAAGTTTCAATCTTATTTTTTTTATATTCTGTCTTTGGTACTTTGGTTTCTCTGTTTTCATCTTGTGATCTGATCATGTGTCTACTCTGCAAAGTTTGAAGTCACACAGGAGTCTCCATGTGTTGAATGAAGAAAAACGTTAAAGCAGCATTTATTCTTCTACTTTTGTGACCACTAGGAGGCATCAGAACAAGTTCTTAACAAAGCAAAACAGTTGTTTATTACATATTAATCAAATATGGGGGGACATTCCCATTCATTTCGATTGGTATTAATGGTCAGTTAGCTTGTTTTTGGTCTCCACCTCCTACTGAGGGTAATATATGGCTCATTAGCTGCTTAATGCTCCACTATGTTCACAAGATATGTGCTGTGTGGTTGTCAGTAGAGAATAATCCCCCTACACCACTGTTCCTCTCACCTTTACATAAAGTTTTTTTTAAAGTCTTTTGAAAATCGTTGGACTATAGTTTCTTCAGGCCAAAAAACAAAGACACTCAACAAAAGGCAGCCGCTATTATTGTCAAAACGCTAACAAACCCACTGTTTGCGTCCAACCTAGCACCAGTCAGGAAAAGGTAGCAACTAGCAGGTAAAGAACACCTAGTGGTATTTTCTCAAGGATTGGCCAGATCACAAGAAGGGGGAGAAAAGAGTGAATGCATTAATGTAAACTACCTGCCCAAAGCTGACAGCTAGCACCTAGCGGCCAACTGGTCTACAAAGTGGAGCATCCAATGGCTAAAAAGCTGTCAAGTGGGTAAGGACCTTAAAAACTTGCTGATACCCAACTATTGGTTGGAGCATAAATACGATTCAGAATGTGGGCTAATGTTACGCTGTTTCTACTTCATGTGTAAACAGATAACTGTTTGCTAGCAAGTTCCCAATTCCAGCTTTAGAAGGTGATAAAAGGTCAATGTTTTGTTTATAGCTTCTGATCCAAGTTGCCAAAAAAAACAAGGTAATGCAGCTTTAAAGTCTCTTAGGGTTACACCTGTGTGACTTTTGAACATATGCTACCCTTAGATGTTTCAAGTGTTTCTCATATCATCACCTCCACTGCTCTACCCCCTCATTCCCTCCCCTCCTTTCCTCCCTGTTTTTGTCTTTCCCTACCTCTTGCATCCCTTCACCCTCTAATCCTTTACTCCTGCCATCCACCCAGGATACGACAATGTAGACCTGGAACTGCAAACCCCCACAGAACTGAACTCCCAGCCCCTCACCCCTCTTCGCCCAGACGACTTCTTTAGTGAGGGCGAAGCTAGCGCAGACTCCCCTAGCAAGATCACGCTTACTAGACCTAGCGACCTCTCTCTCACTCAGACCACCAGTACTTCCAGCAGTGACCCCCCCACAGTCGCCCCAGGCCCCACCTCCAATGCCGCTCAGCCCCCCATCGTTGGGGCAGAAGATACAGCGTTGACCAGTGGAGAAATAGAGATTTCTAAGGAAGAAAAGACAGGGCTGGTTTATTATGACAGGCCAGATAATGACAGAAGGGCAGTAGAGCAATCAGGAAAGAGCCCACAGGGGTACGCTGAGGCCTTAGAGGAAGAACTGAAGGCAGAGGAACAAGGTGTGTTGGAGCGTCAGGAAGAGGATGCCGCCTCAGAAACACCTCAAGGGAATGGAAGGCATGAAGAAGAAGAGGAAGAGGAGGAGGAGATGACCTCGGAGAGGCTGCAGAGTCTGCTGGACGATATAAAGCTGGAGGGAGGCTTGGAGGACGAGGAGATGACAGAGGAGAGGATGAATGCTATTCTCGATCAATTGCACCAAGCAGAAAAAGACCTGTGTTCAGTTCCAGGCTGGAGAAATGAGACGTCCGGCGCAACCGCAGAGTTAGCAGCCCCCGGCCTCAGCCCCGGCACCGAGGAGGGCAGGTAGGATCTGGTTTTATTTAGTTTAAACATTTAACGTAACTTATTTTTGTCTAACCTTAAAATGTGTCACTGGACTGGAAAAAGAAATATTTCAAGAGTGCCGTGGCCGATATACCGCAGAATAAATTAACACAACAATATAAGGATATTATAATGAAAATAAAAAATAAAAACCCAAAATATAACTTTCTCAAGAGCATTTGGAAACAGCAATTCCAAGCACAGGTGACTAGTTTATTAAAGATACAAATGCAAACATAATATCTTAATATAATAAGTAATTGGGCTAATGTCTTAATTATGATTTGACATCAGATATAGTATAAGCTGAAAGGTAGTAACATATTATAACGTAGTATAGTGTAGAAACATATTATGGAATATCATATATAATATATAGTATATTACATCCTCTGTCTTAAGACCCTTGAAGCAGATAAGGAACCCCACCCAACACAAAAAAGACTAATCAAATATGACATGATATAGTGTGGGTATCATGGAATATAATAACGTTTAGTAAACATCAAGTTGTGAGTAGTTTGGTGGTAGCATCTGATTTAATGTCCTCCCCACATGTCACCCCCACAGCCCCGACAGTCTGGCTGATTCTTTGGAGCAGCCCCCGGCTAAGGCCAACCGACAGAACGGAGGTCACATCGACACCGTCAGGGAAGGAAAGGAAGCCAAGAGGAAGGAATCTCAGGAGGACAGCAGCACAGCGGGACCAAGCGGAGGACGGGAGGAGGGAGGAGAAAGGTCCCAGCACAAAGTCCAGGTGAGAGTCGCTCTTTAAAACCGAGGGGTTAGCGGACTCATTTGTCATTATTGAACTATATGTGTTTTATTTCGAATAACATCATGTCATTGTGGACCAAATAGCATTTTGTTATAATTCAAAGTCTCATAGCCTTACATTTAGTTGTAGTGGTTTTTGTTTGGAAACAAATGTCTCCAATGTTTGCTTTAACTTACCTTTAAGTCATAAAGTAAAAAAAAACACACACACACACACACACACACACACACACACACACACACACACACACACACACACACACACACACACACACACACACACACACACACACACACACACACACACACACACACACACACACACACACACACACACACACACACACACACACACACACACACACACACACACACACACACACACACACACACACACACACACACACACACACACACACACAAACTTGGTCCTTATTGTAACAATGCTCCTGGACTGCCCTCATCAGCGGAGTGCTGAGTCCGGCTCCGATGGGGAGACCATTGTCACCACCAGGGTGTTCCGCAGACGGGTCATACTCAAGGTGTGTAAGGCCTGCTGTGTGGCGGCTCCAGCCAGAGTGAACATGCTTAAAGCTTTCCGAAACAAGTGTGTTTAGAGGCGCCAGTTGCAGAAACAGAAGAAAAATGTAGAAGCTGTGCTGGTGTGTGCTCAGCCTTTGTGTGTTTTACAGAGTGAAAGTAGATTTAGTTTTTTACTTGGTGTTGTATTTGTGTGGCAGAGAGTGTAACATACAGAGTGTTTCCATCCAACAGTTTTTTGGAGAGTTCAAATTCGAGAAGTTTAAATATCACACAGAATTTGTTTATGCTTGGATTTCTTTTAAATGCATTGAATTAAGATAAAATACACCAAAAAGTCAAACAAATGCCTGAATAAATGCCACATTTCCATCAAGTTCACCGTGATTCCAATTACATCATGTTGTTTGGAGTCTTCAGGAAATGGTTTTATGGCACCTGACAGGAGAATTACCATCTTCAACCTATTATCTGGATCTGCACCAACACTTAATATTAACATGACAATTATGGATGATAGATCCAATTGATTTGCTTTTTTTGGATGGAAACATTCATATGCAACAACATATGCAAATGTGCATAGGACAGTGTGTATGTGGGGGGGTTAGTGTATGTGGTTGTTTAGCCTTGCTTTAGCATGAAGTGCTACTCACTGCTTGTTGGTGCGATCCACCAGCTGTTTGGTGTTTCTTCCTGGTTGTGCTGTGCGTTTGGCTCAAATCAAGAGAGTGTTATACTATGTGTGCGTATAATGAGGCTGGATTTCCACAGGAGCAGAAAATCTCTTAAAGTATGTAAAAACCCAACTTTGATGGTCGCAACGCCCGTGTGCCCCTGGAGCAAGAGCTCTCAGATGTTTGCCCACTCTTGATTCAAGAGCAATAACAGTATCAACTTGATGCTTACATTTATTGTACAAAACTAACAATTATTTTCATTCAAAGTTGATTTGATGAATATTTTCTAGATTCATGGAACGATCGATTGGTGTATAAAAGGTCAGGAAGTGATCTTGATGACGGCTTGTTTGTTGACAAAACTTCAAAAACCCAAAGATATACAGTTTATAAGATGAATAAAACCAGTATGTACTGACACTAAAGAGGCTTGAAATTGAGAACTTCCTAAATAATAACTTAAACCAATTCATTTTGTTGTCGATTGACTAAAGTTAGCTGCTCAGGCAATCTGTCTCTGTGATTCATGGCTTTCCTTTATTGTGCATGACATGAGTTTGAAGGAAGAACTCATCATCATGGCAGGAGGTTTTTTCACTTGTTCTCCACTCCGCTGTTGGTCTCTGAGATGTGTCATGATTAACAGTTACAGTTATCCATAACTAGATTGAACCTTCATTTAAATTGCCGGTGTGCATTTTGAAGCTTGTTTTCAGAGCCTTGCTAACATGTTGAGCCTGTATCATGCACCTGCATCCCTTGGGTTCCAAATCAACTTTTTATTGAATTTAAACACCTTTAAAGTATTGTAACAAGTCATGTTTTTCTGTTATAAGTGCTGCATCACAGATTAGCATGGTCAAAGATTTTATTTATAGCATATGTTTTTATCTATCTGAGAGTTTATTAAAAGGAAATTGCACTTTGAAAACCATCGTCTGTGGCAGGCAGACGTATATTCTCTTTATTCTAAATAACCAGATGAATAACTATCAACAAGATTACCTCTCGTAACTTTTCCCGACCTGTACTCCACCCTTCCATCCACCTTTCACTCATCCTTTAACCCTTCATCCCAGGGAGAGGAAGCCAGAAACATTCCTGGGGATTCTGTGACGGAGGAGCAGTTCACAGATGAAGACGGGAATCTGGTCACCAGAAAAGTAACCATCCTCATCCTCCTCCATCACCTCTTTACCCGACAGCTCCCTCACACACTCCCTCACACACACACACACACACACACACACACACCCTCCTCCTCCTCCTCCTCCTCCTCCTCCTCCTCCTCCTCCTCCTCCTCCTCCTCCTCCTCCTCCTTCTTCTTCTTCTTCTTCTTCTTCTTCTTCTTCTTCTTCTTCTTCTTCTTCTTCTTCTTCTTCTTCTTCTTCTTCTTCTTCTTCTTCTTCTTCTCCTTCTCCTCCTCCTCCTCCTCCTCCTCTTCATTATGCCTGCTCACATAATGCTCTCCTGCTTCCTTCCCCATGACATGCTTCTGCCCTACAGGTGATCAGAAAGGTGGTGCGCCGTGTGTGCAACACGGCTGAGAGGAGAGAAAGTGAAGGCGATATTATTACAGAAGACGGAGCTGGTGTTGGTGATGGTGGTGATGGTGTAGCCACAGGTGGAGCAGATGCTGCCTCTTCTTCAGGATCCAAGGGGGGGAAGAGCAAGAAGAGGGGGAAGCGCTCCCGGCATGCCAACAAGGCTGAGAAATCTGGAGAAAAAACTGAGGTTGGGGTTAAAAACCAACCGTCAAACGTCTTCACCTGAACTATCCGCGCCTCCTTACACCTGCATGAAGCTTTACCTCTGTGAGCACTCAGAGGAATGGGAGGGATCCGTCACAGTCAAGAGCCGAAGTAAACTAGTGGAGGCAAATGAGGACGAGTTTAGGCCTGTTGCTTTAAGCATATAGAGCACTTTTTACAATACAATAAAAACAACTTAGCTACTGGCTAGTTAAGCTACCTTCTCCTTTGATATGTTTCCTTTAGCCACTACATCAAATGAGAAGATAATGGCACCTAAACTTCAGACTACACCCAGGTTGAGCTCTCGCTTTCTGCATTGGTTTTAATGGAATCTGAGCAGAGGAATAGTGCCACCTGCTGATCATGTCCTTGAAATAGCTCCTAATATTCACAATACAATAGTGGATGGAACTATTGTATCAAAGACAGGTTATGGATCATATTAAACTTGACCATAGAATACATAAAAAGTTGTGCATATCTGTAGGATCGGGCTCCTGTTGTGAAGTCTGATCTCAGTACTAAACTAAACTGAGCTGTGTGTCGAGTGCTGTGCAATAGAGTAGCAGTGTGTGTGTTTCCTCTGTACTGCAGTGTGTCAGTAGTGTTTGATGTCCAACAGCCATGTCAGGTTGCTGTGGTTTGAGAAATACTAATATTACGTGCAACTACCATAGAGAAATGAATACAGTTCTTTCTGTTAAGATGTGCTGATGCACGTGTGATTTGAAGTAGTAATACTAACATCCTTTTCTCTCCTGAAGCCCGCCTCTCTTGCAGCATGCTTCTTGTGATTCCTCCGCAGTAGTACAGCTTCACTAACACACTTCATGTTTAGTCGGAGCACCACTCTAACTTTATTTTCTTTGTTTTTCTCTCTTCTGACGAAATTCGATGCTTCTCCCCCCCGCCAAGCCTGGAGACAGTGCCAATAAGAAACAAGGGAAGAAGACTCAGTCATAACAGTAGAGCACTCAACTCAAGCAGGTAAGAATATAATAATAAATATCAATCCCTTAAAGGTGGGGTAGGTAAGTTTGAGAAACCGGCTCGAGATACACTTTTTGTTATATTCCATGGAATGCTCTTAACATCCCGATAGCAATGAATATCTTAAGAGCTTTGACAAAAAATCCATTAAAAAATGTCACCTGTGGAAGCCGTAGTACTGTAAAAAGCACGACCAATCATTTTAGCCGGCCCGGCTAAAGTAACTGGATGGCCTACCTGCCTGTCAGCCTTCCATCTGTGCACAAACTTATCTCGTGCCCTCATTGGTCATGTGCGCGTTCGTGTGTTGGGGGAGGGGCTCTGTAAGGAGGTGGCAGATTTTTTTCGCCTTTCACCTTTAAGACACTTTAATCTGCTATGTGTTTTAGAATTTCTTTTTAGATAAATATGCAACAAAACTGTTCCTCCTCTGTGTTAAACCTATATCAAATTAGTATTTTTGGAAACACTTTTTGTAACTAAGAAGCAGAAAAGAAGCATACTGGCTTTTAATTTCAATATCGATTTAATCTTTCCTTAATATTTAGTGTTAAAAGGTCAGAAAGTATATAAAATTGCATTACATCTATATTTAAAATTGCCTTTTTTTAACCAACAGCCACAAAGCCAAATATATTACATTTATAATCATAAAAAAACAGGAGCAGCAAATGTGAGAAGCAGGAAGTAGCTATTTCATGTCATTTTTGTTTGGAGAATCAATCAAATGAATGATCCAATTAAGTCCAATTTAAGACCTACTAAACGATTGCAGATGATCAGCCCGTTAACAGATCTTATTAACTCTGGGGCATTGAATAACTACAGTATAGCCTCAAATGTTAATGTTATGTGTCTCCTTCCAGGTCCATGAGGTCCATCTGCAACTCTAAACACGCCCTGGGAGGAAAGACAAGACTGGAAGCCTCGTCAATCGGCCAAAAACGTGTCTGAAGCTTTCACTTACAGCGCATGGTTTTCAGCAAGACAACAAGCTAAACTTTTCTTTGATTTCGCATGAGCATGTCACCACAACTCACTCACTGTTGGAAACAACACGGGAGGGACACACACGGACGTGAGCTGGAGCTTTCTTACATGATCTTTAACCAATGGAAGGCGTGTGTGACCAAAGATGGCACAAACAAGGAAAGCTAAACGCTGACAGATAAGGATTCACTCTCTCTCCCAGACACTCGCCTTATATGGTCCATTCTTTCCTCCTGGACCCGCCGTATTGGGGTGTACCATGTGGTTCTTTTTTTTTAAATGAAATATAATAGTAAATGGGTGATTTTTGTTGTATATAAATGACACTGTATAAAATGAAAAAAAAAAATAGAAATCAGTAGCTTCACAGATTGTTTATGCACTGATTTGAGTGGAAGCTTTGCCGAGTCGGTGCGTTTGTATTGAGGTCGACACTGTTTGAGCGTGCAACCTGAAGCGCTCTTCCTAAATGAATTTAAAAAAGAACAAAAAAAAGCTGTATGTAAAGAGAAAGGAATGGAAAAAAAATACTTGCTTGATTTTAAAAGGACGTTTCTTCAAAAGCCAACATCTACTTCCTGTGGAACATTATTTGTCTTCAGAGAAATAATATTTTGCTGCATGTGACGTCACCTTATTTTAAACGCTTTCCTTTCATTTTCCTCCTAATTCAAATGCACTGTAATACAATTAGAGAGATGGTACTTCTGTCTTTGATAGCACTCATAACCCAACCATGTGTCATCTATAACCGTTTTTTATGAAAATGTAAACACGCACAGCGAGGTGCTGCTGTTGTCCCCGATGTAACCTGCAGAGCGTTGTGTTTTCTCCTAACTGCTAGCAGCCCTGTGTGTGTGAAACATCAAATACAAATGTCTATATGTAAGCCCATCATGCACACTAGGAGTCTACGTTTAAGCTTTTAGGTCTGCTGTGATTTTAAAAAGGGGACTTTTAATTTGACGGTTTGATGACTTTTATCTTTATTTAACAGGTTGTATTAACATAAGAACACAGAATGTCATTTTTTAGCCCCATTATCCAATTTGTATTAATGGCTAAATCCCACATTGTTAGAAATCTGATCTACGGTTCTTGTGAAATTTAATTTCTTCTCTCTGTATGTCTTTTTTCATACGAAACCACCTTAAGCATCCTTTGTTAATGATGAATCTGGTACCAACATGTATGACGAACCAACATAGCCTACACTGGAAGATCCAAGTCATTATTTAAGCAGAGAAATAAATTGTGTTTAACTGATCTTTGTGTGTTTGCTATGTTTTGCAATGTCATGGTTTCTATCAAGACACAGTTGAACTTTAAATGTGAAGCCGTCAAAATCTAAAGGAGGAGCCGTCGAGAAGCTTCACAATAAAAGCCTTTCTCGTGTGAGGGCGTTGGAAGTATTTTGATCCTTTAATAAGTAAAAGTATGAGTACTACACTGTACAATACTCAGAATTCCCCCTGTTACTGTTATATGATTAGTTTACTATACGTTCATTTAAAAGCCGCACGATTGCTGGGTTTGTAGAAATTTCAGAAAAACAGTAAGAAATGCCATCGCAATTTCCCAGAGCCAAAAAGGACAGCTCACAAGGTTTGTTGGTCTGGGGTTGGGCAGTATACAATTTATAAGAGCCATTTAGGCACATTATTTGATGGTAATGAATATGGTTTGGTGAGCCAAACTTAAATGAGCTGAATAATGTCATATTACAACGCAGGGCTAGCTCAAAGGCACACAGCACTTGATACAGTCTATTATTTTAGTGCCTGTTTTTGTCAACATAATGCTTACTGATCCCTATCCTGTAGCCCTCATTGGGCAATTGTGTCTTTCCTAACATGGCTAGTCGCATAGCATCGTCCATGTGGACTCTAGTTGGTTCAAGCTTTTTAGTTTTTTCTGATATGTGCTTTAGTCAGTCACATCTGTCTGGATCCATGCTGGTTCTGATCCTGACGTTTGAAAAAAGGAGGCAGGGGAAGCAAAATATAGCACTGGTGTTGCTACAGGTAGTGCTTGCTAAACCAGCTCCTTGAAAAAGAGCACGTATACTGACTTCCTCTGTCCTTAACTCCTGCCTATGTCAGGCTGATCAGGTCCGAGCTCTTATACTCTCAGCTTTCCCTCCAGTGTCCTCCTCTCAAAGGGTGTTTCTATAAGTGATTAAACATCATTTTCCTTCTCCATATTCGCTATCTAGTTTTGTTTACACTCCGTCTCCGTCTAACTCTCTCTCATTCAAACGTCAATCACTCACAGTATGCTGTTGGCAGTGTCAATAGCTGCTTTGGGCGCAGCTTGGTGCGCCCCGAGCTGCTCCTATTACTTGTATTCATTAAGTTTACATTTAAGTATTAGCACCACCGAAGAGGCACAAGGTTAATGTTAAAACCGTTTCAATAAACCAGCAAAGTTGGATTACAAATAACACCAAAAAAAACTAAATCATTTAGATTTAGAATTATTTCTTCGCATACCAATAAAGCAGGACTTATCATTGTAAAATATTATTTTAGAAATGATGGTGTTCCTTCACAGTTTCATCAAAACACATGTGATTGTAAAACAAATCACATTCAAATTGAATATCAAACCATTTTGCTATGTAGCCTACCATTTAAAGGAATAGTTCAACATTTAGGAAAAACTTGCCATCTCCGTTTCAGTCATATAAATAATATCTCAAGCTTTGGATGTGTTGGATTTGTTTCTCACGAGCAGCTTTATGCTAACCAAAGCTAACCAATCTTCGTTTAACCAGAGAAGTCCTGAACAAGATTGCACTATAGAACATAAAAGAGAGATTATAGAAAATGGACGCATCACTTAATGTTGATAAATCATGGAGAATAACTAAGTTTTGTAATCAAAAGGGTAAAGCAAGATAAACAGAATAACAGCAATACATGTAATGAATATATTGTGAACACAACTGTAGGTAATATTGAAGAGTTGGGTTTTGCTAAGTCAGTTTTTTATGATGAACAGACCAATATTATATATTTACCATCACAAAAGACAGAAAAAATGCAACTCCTTGCAACTAAAAAGATGGAAAATTACAGAGTTCAGTTCTTGTTATTGATATCCTTATCTCACTCTTGAAAAGAAAGTGAATTAGCGTATTATCAAAATGTTGAACTTCTCCTTTAACAAACATTAAAGACTTGTCAGCTGTGTGGATTCCTCTGGGTGAGTCTGAACATGTTTTTTCAGATCCTCCTTTCTTGTGAACCCTTTCCCGCAGACGCTGCAGCTGTGCGCTCGCTCCCCCTCATGGACGCCCATGTGTTTGGTCAGCGAGCCGCTGGCCGTGAAGCTTTTCCCACAGACGTTGCACAGATACGGTTTCTCTCCGGTGTGCGACCTCATGTGGATCTTTAGCGCTCCGCTTTTATAGAACTTCTTGTCACACACGCTGCATCGGTGAGTGGACTCTCCTGTGTGGATCATCATGTGTGTTTTCAGAGTCCCCCTCTGTCGGAATCCTTTCCCGCAGACGCTACAGAGGAAGGGTTTCTCTCCTGTGTGGATCCTCATGTGAGCCATCATGTACTCTTTAAAGCTGAAGCTCTGCCCGCACACGCTGCACACGTACCTTTTCTCCCCCGTGTGGACTCTCATGTGTCCCATTAGGTTTCCGTTTTGAGCGAACGCCTTCCCGCACACGGTGCAGATGTACGGTTTCTCTCCCGTGTGGGTCCTCATGTGCATCTCCAGTTGTTTGTGGCCGTCAAAGTGTTTCCCACAGACTTCACAATCATTCGTCTGGATGTAGGTTTGCAGGTGACGCCTCAAGCTTTCCTCTGATTTGAAACGTTTCCCGCACACGCCACAAACATCTGTATCCTCCTCGTCTTCTAGCACATGCCTCAAAAACGAGGCTCTGTAGGAGAAAGACTTGCCACATACTTTACAGAGGTATTTCGGATTAGATACATCCTTGCAATCCTTATCTTTAGCTCCTTTTGTTTTTGACTTTCGTAAATAAGGTTGGTCTTTTATCTGTTCCTTCTCACTGTCTCCTTCCTCACTGTCCTCACTGTCCTTCCACTCCTCATCAATGTCCTCTTTATTCCCAGAGCCCTCTGCCTCTGACTGTTTCTCCTCTGAATTCCTGCAGATGTTTTCTTCCTTGTGCGTTTGTAAATGAACCTCCAGGCTTTCGTCGGAGTCCAGATGTTTCCCACAGGCTCCACAAAGATCGGAGTTCTGTTTGTGCGTAACTACGTGTTTCAGAAAAGACCGTTTGTAGTGGAAAAACTTTCCACACACTCTGCAACAACTCTGTCCTGCAGTCGGGCTCTTGTTGGATGTGAAATTGTTCCTTTTATGTTTTTTTATTTTCTTCCCAATGACCCCATTGAGGAAAGACCTTCCACACAGTTGGCAACAATCCTCGCCCTGACTATGGCTCTGAAGTGATTTGAGATGTTTTTCATTTATCTCACTGTTATTATCTTCACTTGGAGTTTCTGAATTGTTCGATGATAGAACCTTAGGGTTACTTTGTGTCTCCGTTTCCATCATAGTCGAGGTTCCCTTTTCTGCTCTCTGTGCTTGATGGTTATGTGAGAGCCCAGTGTGGATTAAATCACAGTCTGTGTCTGTATAGGCGTCTTTAAACTTGAAATGTAATGTTTTCTGGAGCAGACTGGATGCCCTGCTCTGCTCAGAAGAAACATCCTTTTCAGTGTTTGACCCAAGGAGTGTCAATCTCTCTAATGGGAAATGAGAGAGAAAATTCAGCATGGTTGTATTGTAAACTGCATAAAAACACAGACACCGTAAAAATATTCCCTTGTAGCTGTGGGAGCATGAGCAACAAAAAAATCTCTATTCTGCAACACTTCCTTAAGTCGACAAAGCGTGAACGTTTGACACAATATATACATATATTGTGTTGGGCTGTACCCGAATATCCGAATATTCGTTCATTGGAGTACTATTCGGGTTTAAATTTCGTTATTCGGATATTCGTTTTGTTTGGTTTTTTTCCCGTTTTTTTTTCAACTTGAATTTATTGAAATC
Source organism: Notothenia rossii (assembly GCF_949606895.1). Lineage (NCBI taxonomy): Eukaryota > Metazoa > Chordata > Actinopteri > Perciformes > Nototheniidae > Notothenia > Notothenia rossii. The sequence goes on from NC_136910.1 coordinate 18,091,204, forward strand.
TCCAATATCAACGTGGAGGTGCTAACACTTAACCATAAACGTTATCGTTTACTTTCTCCTTCTTTATATGTAGATATTACTTTTCTCCGTTAATCTCCGTCACGTTGTTTCCAAAGCAACAACAACTTCCTGTCAACAGCGCTACCTCTCCTTCAAAATAAAAGCATGTCCATAAATAGGAGACATATACAACTGCAACGAAAGTAACAAACACAATGCCATATGCTTTTCAATTTCAAAGAAAACAAATTGGGTTACGGTGCGGGCCGAATATTCGAATATTCGCTGCTGATTACTACCGAATATCCGGAGCCCGAAAAATGGTATTCGGGACAGCCCTAATATTTTGGAATCATTTCAAAGGCGTGTTAGGTCTATAACAAATGTAACAGATTACTATTTATCTTTGCAAAGCTGTCCACAAATGTTTACAAGAAAATCTAGTCAATGATAAATGTCTGAGTAAATAAATAAGCAAATGTAACACATTAAGGATGGTAATTATCAAAGATTCATACTCTACATAAAACACAAACATAAATGCTTAGCATGGGTGTGTAATTCATCTATAACTAACTTCATGATTTCACTTTTGTTTGTTGTGCTGTGCATAATGATTAATAAAATGATGATGGTGCCAGCAGTAAACAAATTGTATGTATATATAACTGTACAATTATAAATCATGTTTTGGTTTAAACATTATGTAATATACCTGGGCTGGGTACATTTGTCTCAGTTTTAAGCATGACGTTGGGTGGTTGGCTTTGGCTCTCCTGGTGGGATTCGGTCACTCGTGCCTCGTATTCCCCCATCATGTCCTCCAGGATCCTAACAATCTCGTCTGCAACCATCGACAGCCGCTTGTGTACAGCTGCCCTCTGCTGTTCAGAAGGCATGTCTGGAGAAAGGGAGAAAATAAAGAAATAGCTTTAAGTATAAACAAATGACAGAATAATTCAGCTGATCCTTGCTCCCCATATATAATTAATTAATTTGCCCTTTACCAGAGAGGCTTGTTTTGTACTTCAGTACTTTTCCTTCTTTTTTAAGTTTGTGTGGATTTTAGGATGAAAGTACAGTTTGGTTTAGTTAAAAAGTTATGTATTTATCCTTAAAATTGGTGACATTGTTGAATAAAGATGAGCATAATATACCCAAGCTCTTGATCTTGACCATTCCTGCTCCAAACAGAAAAAAATCTGTATTTATGTCCACTGTAATAATTTTTTTTATCATGTCATTCCAAAAAATATTTAGCTTTGGTGCAGTTAAAAAACTGCTTAACTTAGGTTTCATCACATACAAAAAAAAGGTCACACAACGTATCCAGTACCAGTTTATATCTTACATATCAATACAAAAGTTGCACTATTGTATATGGTGAAGAACTTTGAATGAGTTACTGTTTATCTTGCAGTTGATTGATAGATCACCTTTTTAATTATCTGGAAGTACAAAGTAACTTATGGTATCAAAAATGTGTAAAAAGTACTATACTGGTATCCAATATGAAGTGGAGTAGAAGTTAAACGTAGCAGAACATTGACATTCTCAAGCAAAGCACCCAGCAATTGAAAGTAATCAAGCATATTTACACAAGTACTGTCCTTAAGTACAATTTTGAGGAACTTAATATGCATAATAAAGACTGCTTTTTGTACTACTTCTGTAGGCAACATTTGAATGCAGCACTTTGACTCGCAGTAGTGTATTTCTACACTATTTTATGCTTAAGCAAAACATCTGAGCACTTGTTATAGTTATAATCTACAAACTAATGCATGTAGCTTATAACTTCAACATTTTAAATAAAGTACTAACGTTACTTTTCCTTTGGGAGATAACAAGAGAACATATTGATTTCATGATGATTAGTTGACTTGGTGGTTAATAACGTGTGTGTTGAATGTGTGGTTTACATGCCTGCTGCCTCCTCAGAGCTGAAGATCTGCTCCGCGGCCGCCGATAGTCTCTCCGCCAGCAGCGCCCTCACCGCCTGCAGTTTGGACATCATGGAGTCTTAAAAACACTTTTTTAACATCGAAACATTTTTGTTTTGCTCCAACAGCACCTGCAGACACACTTTTATCAACAATCATAGACTGTATATATGTCAACAACACAAGGATCAAGCTCAGTGCTTCCGGTAGGGTCTTCTTCTTCCTCTGTTAATCGAAAGCTAGATGGTGGAACACCGCCACCCTCTGTCCATAAGTGGTATTACAGTTGATTGTTTTAAAGCAGCGGTGAAAGATTAAATATTTTTATTATAAATTAAAGTAGCAGTACCACCACAAAATACTTACAAAAATTCCAAATGCATCAAGTTTAAAAAAACAAAACAAGTTACACACATGTGCAGTCCCAGCTTAAAACAAACAGCTTTTGTCTAGAAACTGAAAACATACATTGTTCTAAGAATGGCCATTCTAGATAATGAGTACTTTTACTTTACATCTTGACCAGTTTTCATGACCCCAAATAGTCAGCGCCCCAGCCTTCACTTGCACACGTCAACAGACAACAAATAAATACAAAACAAATACAAAGAGGCACAAAACAACAGCAAAAAAGTGTTTAACACACCCTGTTATACTGTGCAGAATAGGTAGTGCGGGGCCTTTTGAATGTCTGTGCCCAAGAAGAAACTAATTATCGTTATATGCCCATGGGTGTTGAAAAACAGCAGTAGTGACACAGTCTTGCACAACTCAGTGTTGTTGGATGTTTTGTGTCCATTCGAAAAAACACAAACAGACAAATATTGAATGTTCATCTTGCACTGTCAGCCTTAGACAGTCCTATGACGTGTGAGTCTATGTCATGGCAGCAGGTCAGGCTAAAGGCCAGGGCTTTGGTGCCGAGTTAATGATTTATATCACACTCTGTCTGTGCCAAAATTGTATATTTATCTTTAAAAATGTTCTAGGCCATTAAAAAAGGGATTTTTGGAAGGGGGCCGTGTGTGTATTCGTTTCTGTTTACTAAAGAAATTAGAAAATGTTGCAAATTAAACTAAATCAGTCATCAAAAAAGGAAATCATTTGGGGGGGGGGGGGGGGGGGTCACTGGGATAAAGATAGTGACAATTTGCATTTAAACAAGTACTGTAATAGAGTACAATTTTAAGGTACTGTTTATTTTCTTGAGTATTTGTATTTACTTTTAAATATTTGACAGCTTTAGTTACTTTGCAGATCCAGATTAATGAAACAAAATAGAAATAACAAATAGAAAAAGGATATAAAATGATAGGTATAGTTACCCAGCAGTCATAAGGTCATTCCTAGCATTCGGTGCCATTTAGGTCCCCACCACATTATATCATATATTTTGTATTTAAAAGGTTTAATGCTTATTTTTTAAATGCTTGGTTTTAAATGTGTATACCGTCTACCATAAAACAACAATGTTATTTAGCCAGGATATTAAAATGTCTAAATAATTACTCTGATTTTAGCACAAGTAGGCCAAATTGCTGTGTCCCCAATCATGTTGGCTCAACTTCTGTAACAGATATACAAAAAGAAATCAAAGAAATACAAACAAATTCTAAATTGTTGTGAGTGTTGTATGAACCTTTTGCTAATATTCCTCACCAAATTGAAATTGTTGTTATTAATTCATTTGTATTGAAAATAAAGTGTGTGTCCCCTGTTTCAATGTACCCCCTGTTACTCTGATTTGAATCCCTCTGGACACGCCCCTTTACTATTCTACTATCTGTATGACTCAAGAAGAAGAAGGATACATTTTGAGTGGGAAATCATCTTCAAGAAGCAGAGTGAATGCGTTCTTCCTTCAACGATTTTCTAATGTTTTAAAGAACTTAACTATTGCGGTAAAGCATAAAATGTCCACCCTGTTATGCTCATTTTTAGTGGAACTGATCATTTTTTTTACATTTAGAAAATATGGTGAATATATCTATCAAATATATATTTCTGTTGTCACCAAGTGCTAGCTTGATTATCATCACACATGTAGCAATAGCCAAGTTTAGCATAAAATGTCCACCCTGTTACCGTCCACCCTGTTACTATTTTTCACAGTAACAGGGTGCACACACAGTAACTGGGGAGGTTAAAAAAAAAAAATGTTAAGCATAATATCCTGAGCTTGACCAAAAATATTTTTCTTATCCTTTAACAAGCCATCATTCAGATTAAATTAAAAAGAAACATGGAAAATTATGTTTTTTATTTTTGAATACCCTAGCTGAAATGGCAACAAATGCTAGGAATGACATAGTGGTAATAATTCAAATAAAGAGAAATACTGTGAAAAGGGTCACCTTTGATAATTTGGTTAATTTTGCTACTGATTTATCTTTTATTTTAACTGAGTAACTTTATTATTCAGTGATAGTAATGTTGTTTCATGGAAGCTTCATGGAACTGGATCAATTAATAGTGGTAATGGATAAATACTCATGATAAAGTAAATTATGAGCCAAGTCATTTAATACATTTTCTATATATTTTTTATTAAAAATATTTAAAAGTTTCAAAAATACTTTCTATAACATTTAAAATACATTACTAATACAGTTGAAATACCATGCTGTGAGCGGTGGCCATTGTCTTTAAGATGAGGTTAAACACAACAAGTGCAGCATGTGTGTTCATTGTTCTGTTTTTTCCAGGACTCAACAAATTGAATTATCATATTTTGCTAAACTCATAATTGGTGCCACTCAGCATCCTGGAGAGTGCTTCACATAATGTCACAAAGAGTGTACAAATCACACAAGTGACCAATTCAAATTGATCTTATTGGCTCTTCCCTGAGGAACAGTTGGACATATAAAAACAAAAGCACCAGAGGAACGTATTTTTTCTTGATCCGGAAGAGATTCCTTCACATGTAAGTGTGTCCAATCTGAGTTCTTCTCTCAAATTCCCTTTTTGTTCTGCAGGCTCAGAGCTCCTTTCACACAGTACGGGATGATGCTGACGGTGACCAGAGGCACGGTGGCACTCTTGCAGAAGGACAGCAGGTAGAACAGAGCTGCGGTGTGCGTGGGAGGCTTGAAGGAGTCGAACAGGTGCAGCAGGAGCAGAGTGCTGATGACGCTCAGCGCTTTGACCGCCGAGCTGCTGCTGCTCTTCTTGGTCTCGGTGTAGAGGGGTGAGTGCAGGCCCAGGCCCAGGCCGAACAGCGTGCCCATGTTACGCAGGAGGCTGGCGAAGGGCGTGGAGTCCATGTGAACCCACTCTGGCTTCACACACCACCTCTGAGCCTTCTCCAGGGTCCAGAGCAGGTCCACACCCACAGCTTTAAGCAGCAGGTAGAAGCCAACAGCGAAGGAAGTCAGGAAGAGAGTCGTGTAGAAGTATTTCTTCATGCTGGCGCTGTAGATCAACTGAGTTCTGTTGAAGGCTTCTGCCACGAGTATACCTAGAAAACAATGGAATATCCAGGTTCATATTTGGAGTTATAAAGTACCGGATACCACTAAGATATCAGTAATCCTAAGGTATAGGGTACGCAATACAGGTAATATAAATAAAACATTGGTATTTGATACCGCAATGCATCGATTTAAGTAAAATATTACCAAGTAACAAAACTAGTCAAACAATACCTGCATTCAATAGTTTTTAGAAAAAAATTAATCTAATTATTTGGTTTTGCTCTCAACCAATCAGCGCAGGCATTCTTTGATTAGATGCTACTGTAAGTGTGATTGGCCCACAACCGCAGGAGGCTAAAACCCTGTTGGGTTTAGTAAAGTTGAGCATGGTAAAAATGTAATATTTCAATAACAGGGTTCCTGCAGGTTTCGCCAACTCAAATTTAAGACTTTTTAAGACCTTTTTAAGACCACTTTGAATATAATTTAAGACCTATTTCACAGCAAGAAAGTATGAAGGAAAATTGCTATGAAAGAAGAAATACGTCCCATAATTACTTACAAAGTAAATGTATTCATGTTCAACATAAGAACAATAAATGAACATAACAGCATAACAGTACAGAACTGTTTTAGCCAAAAAGTGTGTATGTGTGTGTTTCTCTTTGTGCTTGTGTGTGTGTTCGGGCTGTGCAATTAATCGTATTTTAATCGCAACTACGATTTTGGCCTGCCACAATTACAAAAACAACATAATCGCAAAAAAATTTTATTTAGCTTTGCTAGGTTGTGACAGTGACAACATATTTAATCTAATTAATTTGAGTCTAATTTATATTTATTTATCATATTTATATATGTTTAGTAGCTTGTGGAAGTGCGCTCCAAAATATTTGTTGATCTTGTTTATTGGTATTTACTATTTTGATATTATTTATTTAAATATATCATTTATTTAATACATTTTTGTATTACTTTTTCAGTTGAATTATACGTTCTAGGTAATCAACAGTTAAAAAGATAATGTTCAAATTATTATTTGTTTTAAAGTTCAATAAATGCATGTTTTCAAAGTCCATGAATAATCGTATTTAATAATCGTGATATTAATTATTGACCAACATAATCGAGCAGCCCGTGTGTGTGTGTGTGTGTGTGTGTGTGTGTGTGTGTGTGTGTGTGTGTGTGTGTGTGTGTGTGTGTGTGTGTGTGTGAGTGAGTGAGTGAGTGAGTGAGTGAGTGAGTGAGTGAGAGTAACAAGAGCTATATTCAGAGCTCTGCTGCCTTGGCTACAATCTTTCATCATTGCTGTTGTATGATTGGTGTTTAGCTACGGTATTTAGCGTCTACAGCACCTCCGCTTTTAGGGTTGAAGTAGACCCAAACGTTGCCTGGAGGTCCCCCGGTGTTGTTGCGGGAGCTGCTGCACTAGCTAACGCTGCACTAGCTAACGCTACATTAGCAAATCAAACGCTTTCTTTTGCAAAAGGTGCAGCGGGCTTCAAACACGTTCCCTCCACTGGTTTCAACCAAGCACTAAATTCGATGTTTTCCAACCAAATACGGTTTAACTTACACTTCCCCATATTTATTTGTAAGTAGATTCGAAGAGACATGAGTTTCTGACTGCCGCTAGCTGAAGCTTGGTTGCTAGGTTACTAGCTGGGTGTTCTCCGATTAGGAGCTGGGGGAAACAAAGTTAGTGATTGCTGGTTCCATTTTGATTTATCAATACAAATTGTTGGGGGGAACTGAAAGGCTGCTTGCAAAGCCATGCCATGCTCCCCACAATGCAGTTCGGCGAAGATTAAAAATCTTCTACGTCACCCCATTCAAGTGAATGGGCGAAGCGTTGAAAGCATTTTTTGATGCCTGTAATTACTGGTTACTTTGCAGCCCGGACATTTTCCCCAAAACAAATTTTAGACGCGATCGCAACACAGAAGTACCTTTCAAATCCGATCATTTTTAAGACCTTCTAAATCATATTTAAGACCTTTCTTATTTTTTTGGTCATATTTAAGACCTTTTTAAGGCCTTAAATTCAGATTATCAAATTTAAGACTTTTTAAGACCCCGCGGGAACCCTGAATAATTTGGATGCTTTTAACAACACCTAATGCTCCATGTACATGATGCGTATCAAATGAGTTAGCGGAGAATTGTATGAGATGAAGAACTCTTTTGGTATCAGTACTTGTATTGGTACTGGTATTGTGTTTTTCTAAACAATACTCATCCCTAGAAGGACACTGACCTGTTATAACACCAGCTACGACCTGGTGTGGAAAGTGGGCGGCGATGAAGACCCTTGAGAGACAGACACACACCTGCACTCCCCAAAACAGTGTCCACAAAACAACCTTCAGATACCTGTGAAAAACACATTTCATTTGAGTTTGAATCAGCAATTGAGATTCAAGACAGCCTTGCCTTGCCCGTTCACAGCAAGTCAATCCTTAAAAGCAATATAACAATTAACTCAGTGTTTTCTTGCTGGTCATTAGAATTTCCGCTGCCTGGACGTCAAAACAACCCACATGTAATCTCCACTCTCCAACCATGGTTCTCAGGAGTCAATGATCAACCACAGCTCAGGACAGATAGTGTGTCCACAATGATAAGCTCAGGGTGGAATAAAATGGTTAACAACACAGACATGGATGAGTACAATGTTAATTTGTCTGACTCACCAATCTTTGTTGCTGGATTTCTTGATTCCAGATTTCTTCTTGGTGGTCATTATGGCGAGGATGGAGGTCACGAGGGTGTAGTAGACTCCTGCAGCTCCCATAGAGTGGCCAGAGGGGCTTCCTGTAACACAAACAGAGAGGGGGGTATCAGTGGCTGACTCACTCAAGTATAGTGACTACATTGTTCATTCAGCATTTTTGGTTGTTTCAGAGAATTAATAAATAGAATAAAGTAAGGAACATCTTTAAAAACAGCAGTGAAAGTAACCTACTGTAGTACTGTACATGAACTCAAGGTCTGTACCCAAGCTATTTTATAGTTTTTCTTACACAATTTAAGCTTATAAAATACAATTTAATTAGGTTTTTTTCTACAGTAGCTTATGCTTATAAAGGATATGCCATGTAATATTGTTAAACTCACCTCTTAACTGTTCAGATGACCAAAAGTGGTACAATTATTCAAATATTTCAAAAGATTTGAGAAAAATTATAGGTTTTTTCTCAAATCAGTTAAGTTCTATATTTATATTATGGAGAACCTAAAAATTGAACTGCAGTACTCATGTACTTTTACTTTTGAATGACTTTACCTGAAAATAATGTTACTCAATGCTTTATTTTCACTTAAGTAAAAGGTTTGATTACATCTTCCTTCAAGACAATACCTGGCATGATTAAACAGCAAGATGGGTCCTTAAATAATAATGAACAAAATCTGCAGCCTTATACTGCACCCAAGTACAGTAGGTACAATGATTTTGTAAAAAACAATCTACGATAATATTCCAGGAACTTCTGAGGAGTTGGGTTAATAAAAGCGGCCCATTAGGGACATTTCTCACCTGGCCCGGTCTCACAGGTCATGGGGTATTGCTCAATGTAAGGACGAACTGTGTTTGCATAATAATCCGCTTCATGGACCCACCAGTAAGGCCTTTCACCGAACAGAATCCTGAAGAAGACGACATAAATATACACTCCATCATGGTCTAAAAACATGTTATGGCCATGTTGAAAAACTTCTAATTCAAAGATTTACTGACTTACCATTTGAACACCAAATTGAGCCAGTCTCCGATCACAGCCACCCATATGAGCTTGATGGCCACTGGAGACCGCAGGTGGAACCAAAGAGGGAAGAAGATGAAGAAGGTGTTCCTGAGGTCTGCCGCCCAGGAGACCCAGAGAAACAGTCCCTGGCATCCTTAAAGTTTGTCTGCAGGTAATGGGTGGTGCTCACCCAAAACCTGACATGGAGTCCATTAAAGCATTCATCTTTACCTCAAGAGGAAGGGAGAGAAATCTCAGCCTGGTGCTGTGTGAGTGACAAATACAGGACTGTTACTATCAGTAACACAGCCGTAGTTTTATACCTGAGGGACCCACCGCCTAAACGCATGCTCACACTGATCTTTGGACCTTACACGTAATAAAACACCGGTGACAGGAGAGTTTTGGAGGTTTGTCACACAAACATGTTGAAAAGATAGCGGGGAAAACAAATCGTCAATAGTTTGTCACGGAACTACTGTACGCAGTCAATTCATGGCTGTATTTCACAATTGTGTAAATAAATAAATGGATCGCGAACAAATCAAAGACCTTGCACAACAGCATTTGCTTTTCAATTAACTGCATGATATTTTTTTTATTAAACATTAGCTATATCCTTTTCTTTCTTTCTCATGCAGCCACTGAGTGATCACTGTTCAGTTATGTAATTGTGATTTCTGATGTTTTGGTGTAAGAATTTCCCTGGTGGAGGCAGCCATGTGTGGTTACATAAGAAGATCAATGCTTCAATGATTGGGTTTGGACTGAAGCGGAGGAGATAGTTGTTGATAAAACTGAAGGAGCAGCTTGTCAGGTTTTAGGTTGTGTCTGTCGGGACACCAGGTTTTGCAGAGACCTGCCTCTCATATCTTTAAAATAGTGGAGCCTAACTACAGTAGCAAGACACAAATTACGTACTCTGCACACACAGGATAAAATCTGAGCCAAGATCAATGGATTTCACAAGTATGAGTTCAGAACAGAAGCTACTTCATATTCAGGGATAACAAAAAAGGATTTTGCTAGATATCTGTGATACGTCAGAGGGGTGGCGACTGATTTGTGTTGGATGGATTTTAGAACGAGGGGGGGGGGGGGGGGGTAAAGGTTAAGGAACCTGTCTGCACTGTCCCAAAGGCAAACAAAATGTGCTAGCCTTGATTAAAGTCCGATGGGGATCACACAGGCAGCACAGAGGGGACTGCCTGGCTGGGAAGAGCTTGACAGCTACCTAACTGAGGAACCTAGACTCAGATTTAGTGCACTATACTCAGGCAGGAGGTTGTGATATCATGGATCTTCTCCACAGTTGGGGGGTAGAGCTGGTGGTCCATCTGCAGGCCACACACAGCAGACATGAGGGCTTGTTCAGCCTGGCGTCCACAGTGGCCGACCTGCACACCACGTTCTTCTGCTTCTTCCCGATCTGGTTCCACCTGCGGAGGGACACGGGGCTCAGGCTCATCTGGGTGGCCGTCCTCGGAGACTGGCTCAACTTGGTCCTGAAATGGTAAACAACTGTTGGAAGTAATGCCTATTCAAACGCATACAAATAAAATGTTGTATTTTGAGTTTAGTGTTGTTTTCATGACAGGGTTCTGTTTGGGGAGAGGCCTTACTGGTGGGTCCATGAGACCCGGTTTTATGGAGCGGGACCGGCTCCTTCTCTGCAGCAATTTCCAATAACATGTGAGACTGGACCAGGTACACTTCATGACCTGCAGTGGATCACGTGATGATTGTTATTGTCTTGAAAAACCGATTGACTCAATGGAATGGTTTATCTAGCAAAGTCAACCATTAGCCTTGTTGATAATTAAAGGGGAGCACAACTAAATTAAGATCTCCAGTATGATATCTGAAGGGCTTAGGAGAGTTCAATCAATATTTGTGAAGATCTTCACAAATTAATTTCTCTCAAAGACAGTGTTTTGTTAGTTTTTTATACCCAAATTAGCTAAAAATTGTCTTTAGAGGGGTTCAATACTTTATACCCGATAACCTCACGACAACAAATTTGAGTTTAAGCACACTAGTGCTTGATTTGACTCGAGACACTTTTATCAGGCCATAGGAGTAACATGTATGCATTTAGAAAATTGGCATAGATCCACTTAAAGTGCTTGATTCCCAGATAATATCTTGAGTGTTTGGCAGACACTCATTGCATTGCGCTTTGAATTAATGTGATAACTAGGTTATATAAAGATACTCTACTACCTTTGGCACTTTGTAGTGATATGTATCTTAAAACACTTGTGAAGGAAATTACTTTGGATTCCGCAATTTAAAAAAAAGAAAATCCAGCACATACAGTATACAACGCACTTAATGCAAAGAGGTTACACAACAAAGGCCCTTTTCAAACAGTATCTAATCATCATTCTTAAGTTAAAACAAGTTGTTCTGGCGTTGACTTTGAAATTATTGTAAATCTGATTTAAGAGATCTAAGTTTAAAATAATTTGAAAAACGTTCTCCGAAAATGCAATGCAAATTATGTGATTTTGTGAAGTCTGACAGTAAGTCTGTTCCCTACAGGAAGCCCCTCAGGTCATGCTATGGGTGCAGCTGGGGTCTGGTATGTGATGGTGACAGCGCTACTAGCTATTGCCAAAGAGAAACGATGCCCCCCTTTACTGTGCAAGTGAGTCTTTGGAAATACAACCAATTATTTATTTGAAACATTAATAATCTGTTGTGCACTCTTGCTCAGTTTTCCTTCTTGGTCAGATTATTTCAGGTAGGCCTGTGGACGCTCATGCTGCTGGTAGTGCTGGTGGTCTGCATGTCCAGGATCTACATGGCTGCACACTTCCCCCACCAGGTTGTTGCTGGAGTCCTTATAGGTAAGTCTGCCAGAAATATTCAACAGTCATACATTTTGTATTGATGAACAATTTATGGTATATGGAAGTCCTAAGAGGCAAGTGAGATAAAAAAAATATATTGTCTGATCCTCAGTGTTTTCTCTTTTGCGTTTTTGACTTAAGAGGTAGGATGCATTTTCTTAGCTACTTTTATTCCATCTGTGAAAATAGATGGAGTTTTGGAAAGTGTTTTTCTTTCAGGATGAAGTGTTTGTTGTTGTAATACTCATTTTGGCCACGAGAGGCTCTACCAGGTGAGTTTTCATTTGTCCCTGCACTCTTCAAGGCCATTTCTACTGATCATAATCCCATTGTTGAGGTATACTAGAATAGATTTATATTGTGCAATTTTCCAAAATCACATTGGTTTATCATACAGCATCTCTGTATAGTACATGTGTATTCACTCTCTGTCCTAAACGGCTTGTTGGAGCTCCTGCCCCCTCCCTATGAGCCCAGTGGCCGTCTGCGAGACAGCGAGACACAGCGAAGCCCAGTCCGAAACCATCCCGAACACACACACCGACTCACAGCTTCGCCGTTGCACGCCGTCTCAGGGAGGAGCAATCGGCGGAGCTGCAGCTGAGAAAAGATTGAGTGTGTGTGTGTGAGGAAGTCCGCGAATTGGTCCATTTGCACCAATCCACGGACGTAATTTAACGGCTCCACGGATTGGTCCATTTTCTGTGGTAGAGTTTTACCCGCTACAGGGTGTACTTTGAGGGTTTGTGACTTTGCAGACCGTTTACATGCATAAAAACCTTCATAACACACAAGGGGTAGGGTAATAACCGGAAAAGCATGACATGGGACCTTTAAATCAAGGTGAATTAATTAACAGGGATTAAAATTGTTGTTTTAAAAATACTTCATAATCCGACACGTGTTTTTGCCTATCATGATTTCCATACAATGTAGCTACAATTATCTAACAAATAATAGTCTGGATGTGTTCAGGTGAAAAATATCAGTGAGAAGTATATGTGCAATCAAACCATTACGCACCTACACTCCTATGAAGCTCTTCTGGCCCTCTTTTAAACAGATCACCTTCTCTGTTTTTGTGTCAGGTGTACTTGTTGCTGAAGTTGTCTCCAAGGAGAAATGGATCTACAGCGCCAGCATGAAGAAATACCTCTACACAACTCTCTTCTTGACCTCATTCGCTGTTGGCTTCTACCTGCTGCTTAAAGCTGTGGGTGTGGACCTTCTGTGGACGTTGGAAAAAGCCCAGAAGTGGTGTGTGAGGGCAGAGTGGGTCCACATGGACTCCACGCCCTTCGCCAGCCTCCTGCGTAACATGGGCACGCTTTTCGGCCTGGGCCTCGGCCTGCACTCGCCCCTCTACACTGAGACTAAGAAATATACAAGCACCGGTTTTAAGATTGGATGTATTATTGTCTCCCTATTTCTGCTCCAGCTGTTGGATGGATGGACATTTGGCTCTGATTATGACATGATTTACTATTTCCTGTCTTTTGTTAAAAGCGCGGTTGCACTTTTAATCCCGACCACTCTGGTTCCCTGGGCTATGCTCTGGATTTGCAAAGGAAATAGAGATGACAAGAAGTTGTGATTCAGGAACAACTTCTTGTTTAAAGTCAATTATTATATTTGTTTTCTACACTGAACAAAAATATAAACGCAACACTTTTGTTTTTGCTCCCATTTTTCATGAGATGAACTCAAAGATCTAAAACATTTTCTACATACACAAAATAACCATTTCTCTCAAATATTGTTCACAAATCTGAAAAAATCTGTGATAGTGAGCACTTCTCCTTTGCCGAGATAATCCATCCCACCTCACAGCATGATTATTGCACAGGTGTGCCTTAGGCTGGCCACAATAAAAGGCCACTCTGAAACGTGCATTTTTGCTTTATTGGGGGGGTCTGGGGGGGTCAGTATCTGGTGTGAGGGTTAGGATTAGGGTTAGGGTAATGTTGTGAATCGAGTGGCGGTGGTGGTGGGGTTATGGTGTGGGCAGGCGTATGTTATGGACGACGAACACAGGCAGTCAGGCAACAAGGACATTTTCACTTTTAGGATTTTGTTCCTGAATTGAATGTGCTTGCGTGGATATCAGTTCCTTTAAAAACTCTTAAGCCCCACGGACCCGGTTACGGGGCCGAAATTGCGTCATTTGCAGGAAACAACGTCTAAGGAACCTTCATATAATAATAAATAATAAACTATGAATGTTTTATATCCATATAACGGAAAAAACTAATTTGACTGATCTTTTTCATTTTTTTCCAAAAAAACCTCAAACATTCTAACACTGACCCTCTGAATTAGCCCCGAGCGAAAACAAGCTAACCTATTACTGCACCGAAAATCACTCCTAGCACCCTTATTACTTATCCTAGCTGCACATCCAACACATTGTTTATGATTGTAAGGAGACACATAATCTATTGGTACCCACCTCAAAACTCAAAGATTACAAATTCGCGGAGAAAATAACAAAAAACTACATCAAAACATGTGGCGCTAGGTAGCCCACAACGCTAACATGGCTTACCTTGGTCTTTGTCTGGTCAAAACTGGTCTTCAATGGCATTAAAACGATAAAAAACGATGCTGTAGTTAATCCATAGGTTAATATCCAATGTGACTGTGTCCCCTTTGAAATGTTCTGATAATCCAAAAGCAATAAAAATGCTTTTCCGTTTCCAGATATCAGAGCAGGGATACTTCTACCCTCTGCTGCAAGCTTGCATGCGCAAAGACGGCACCTTTTTTTTTTAACATGAGTGTGCGGGAAAATTTCCCTTCGATTCTATTGGCTCTAACGGTCAGGAAGAGATGTCACATGTCAAAATCGAGCAAGGGGGGCCAGAGATATGGAAAATCCACCCAAATGGCCCCAGAAGGTTGTTTTTGCTAAATCTGTCTAAAAAGGTCAAATATCACTTGTTTTGCATCAATCTTGATACAGGGTACTTATTATACGTTTTACTTTGGATTCCTAAAGCTTTTAGTCTACTAACCCATCATCCAAGGTTAGTTTTCACTACAAGTACAAAATATATTTTGGACGGACACTATAATTTACAGTTTTTTACCATGTTCATTCTGAATTTTCTTTAAAATAAAAAACATTGATTCTGACTTTTCTACATCCAAGTCACAGGTTTATCATTACTTTGAGAAAAAAGATTATTAATTTAACCCTTTTAGAAGGGAAGATATGGTCATTTGTTCTGGGAATGTCATTTTTTAGCCTGAAACCTGAATAACTGGCTTGGGGCCTAACAGGGGAGTATGTACTGTAGTTTGACATTTCAGGAATTGTGCCTAATCTCTAATTTACAGAGTGAGATTGATACCACTCTTACTGTATGTCTGTAGTCCTAGTAGCACTGAAGCTACAGCCAGCAGCCTATTAGCTAGCTTAACGGGTATGCCGCTATAGCTGGACTTCGCCCATGTTATATTTAAAAGGTAGGGTAGGTAATTCACTTCAGAAAAACTTTTTGTTATATTCCATGGAATGCTCTTAACATCCCGATAGTAATGAATACATTAAATCAGTGACGTGCGGTGAGCTTCATGGCTGGTGAGGCACTGACTCTTTCAGAGTCAGATTTACAAATATTATATTTTGACCTTAATCAAAATATTCGGTTATTTTCAAAAGCTTTTTTAGTCTGATGCTTCGATTCATTTTAAACAGACCGTTCAACAAAAGGATACCGAAAATCTAAATATTGGATTGTTCTTTCTTAGTAAGATCCCATTTTCATTACAATTGTGATCTTACCTTGACTTGAAGATTAAGTCCATGCTCTCCTTCTGGACAACAATCTATTCGTTTTTTGTAAAAGTCCTCCTTATCTTCCTGTAGTTTCAAAAGTCTAGTTTGTTGTTTATGTCTACCGTCTCTGCGTAGAATAACAGTAGCAACAAGAACCTGTGGGCTCACGTGCGCCCCCTTCAGTGCGGCAGAGGTTATGGCTGCCTCTCCTGCTGCTTTTTTCATTGCCATTATATGATGAGACCAGCGAGCCTAAATATCTTATATACGTTAAATAAGTTATTTAGAGACTATGGATGGCGAGGATAAATTGAATAAAGGGATCTACAAACATTACATTGGTGACCTACAGTGAGATGGTAACAGGCATGCGCTTAGGGCCCGCTTTCCAGCCAATTTCTGTGGGGTGACACATTCTGAGGTGAGGCAGAGCTCATCTGTGCCTCACCTCACCCCACAGTAACTGGCTTGAGCGCGCTCACAAAATAAGTGCCCGCGCTAAATTAGTGCCCGCGCTCCAGCAAGTTACTGTGGGTTTACGAGAGGCAGAGCTCGCCCCTGCCTCACTTCTCATCGTTTCCCGTAGTTGTAGCGGAGCTCGGCAAATTTGCTGATTTTGACTGTAAAAAGCGATTGGAATCATACATTAATCACACTTACATCATAGATCAGTGGAGACATTTTATTATTATTACTATTCAGTTTTTCTTTTGTTGTTTTTCCGTTACATTGGAGTATGACAGGTTAGGCTCTGCCTCCCCTGACTGCACGTCGCTACATTAAATGCTTTGACAATAAATACATAAGAAAATGTCATCTGTGGAAGCTGGAATCATTTTAGCCGGACCGGCTAAAATAATTGGATGGCCTGCCTGCCTGTCAGCCTTCCATCTGTGCACAAACGTATCTCGTGCCCTCATTGGTCATGTGCGTGTCCGTGTGTCTATGGTCCGTGTGTGTTGGAGGAGGGGCTCTGTTATGGAGCTAATTTCCTGCCATAACTCCACAAACTAAACAGGTTTTACAAATGCCTTATGATTCACTAACAAACACAATGTGGTTTGCAAATACAAAACACCATCTACAAACTAATGCATTTAGTTTTGCAAATAAAAAACGTATCTATCAAAGAAACACAACATTTTTCTAATAAATCATGTTTCAGAGGCAAATTCAGCATGGTTTTACAAGTACACAACTTTTTTTTACAAGTAGGCCTACAAAACCTTTTTTTACAAGTACAAAACTGTTTCTTCTCACGGTGGAATATTACTGCCGAAAATCACGTGACTTTTGGTAGTAAAATATGGAAAGCCCAAAGTGCCACTATTCACCCTTTTAAAAACGCCCGTTTTTCGCCCGTTTTACGCCCGTTTTTTAAATATGATAATGAGCCCCTCCTTCTGATTTCCATAGCCACTAAGTTTAAAGTGTCTGTAAACAATCAGTGAAGAGTAAAGCCAGACCAAAGCAATCTGTAGATGAAAAGTTCCTGACATTTTTAGGCTTTGTTGTAAATTGTACATTATTCCAGATTCAGGGGACCAAGTATTAATTTTCCTTTGAATATAATCAATAAATATAATATATATAATACAATTGCCTTACACTTTTCCTTAACCCTCTGGAGTATAAGGATATTTTCTCAATATGTAGACGTCTACTTAAATCAACTTTTAAATGTACTTCTTATAACATGGCACCCCATATGTTACTTATCAAAATGTTCAAGACAGTCTCTGGTCTTGCTAGAAATGCAAGTCACTCACCTTAGAGCACTGTCTGTCATGGTAGAGTGAAGCAGGCATCACTACCCTGTGACACAGTCAAAGACACACAAGAAACCAAAAATGACAGACAGCAAAAACAGAACTTAAATACACACAAGACTAATCAACGAAACAAGAGACAGGTGAGGAGGGATGAGAAAACACAGGGGCTCCAGGTGAACACAATCAAGTAAACAGGTAGGAGGGAACAGGTAGGAGGGAACTGAGGTTACCTACTGTAACCCCAACTTCTATGAGTAAATGGCGCAGCCCTCTAAGGCTATCGCTATTGGGTAATCCCCCTGAGCCCCGCGCAGCACTGAAACAGTTGTAGTCCACGCCCACCCGCAAGGTGGGCCCCACCCTCGGGCCTCCTTCCGGTATAAATAGGAAGGAGGCCCGGCAATCTGCTCCCATACCAAATAACTTTTCTTCAGCTATTCGTAGAGCCAGTGGGGCCCAGCACTTAGAGGGCATGCGCCATTTACTCATAGAAGCTGGGGTTACAGTAGGTAACCTCAGTTCTATTTCGTATATGGCTTTGCCCTCTAAGGCTATCGCTATTGGGTTAAGGGCGAAGCATTATGTAGTCTGCGCCCCACTGGGTCCGCCCGGCATTAGAAGCACAGACACACCTGCTAAATAACACCCCATGCCTGTTGTGTCATGCGTAATGGCGCATCACCGTCCCTGGAACATAGCAAAACATGCCTATCTTCCCGACGGGGTGAAGGCTGGGAACAATACATACCGGCCGCTGTGAGAAAGTAGAGACGAAGGTCCCACCTTGCGCAGCGATCATAGAGGGGGAACAGCAGCTCTCTGCGTGTCAGACAGCTAGAAGAGCGCCCAGCTGGATCCCTGACGTCACTCACTCTGACCAGGCACTCCGTACAAAGTGCGTCAGAGGAAAAAGGAACATCCCTCCTATAAGAGGGGAAAAGGGCCGCTCTCCGCGTGCCGAGAGGCAGGAGAGAGGCGCACAGCTGGCTCCCTGACGTCACTCACTCCAACAGGACACCCAGTACAGGGTGTGTCAGAGAGGAATGGGAGACATCCCTCAAATAAAAATGAATAAACGAACAGGGGGAAGACCAAGATGCAGCAGTGCAAATATCTTCCACTCCACATTCCTCCGTGCAAAGCCGTGGAGGAGGAAATTCCTCTGGTGGAGTGCGCATTGATGTTCTCCGTGGGCTCCACCCCAGAGGAGACATGCCTGTGACACAGCCTCACACAACCTGTGTGACAGCCGTTGTGCAGACAGAGGTTGCCCGATCGAGCGCTCTCTATAGTGCACAAACAGGCGCCACATAGCAAGACAGCGCGCGCACAGGACAGAGGAGATTTAGAAAAATAGCAGGGGTAAAAACCGCGCAAGACACTGTTCCTGGGATGACAGGAGTGTTTCTTGTTTCCCATGGAACTGCTGGGGGGAGAGGCTTCTCTGTGAAGTGCCGTAATGGTCTTCATGGTGATGAGCCACGCCATCGCCGCCGCTGCCCGTGAGGCAAAAGGGCTGCGAGGGAGTTTCCACACGCTGCCTTTCACTCCGTCTCTCCTCATGAGGCGCGTACACGCGTGTGGGTTGTGACACGCCGGAGGAGAGCTGTCAGTTCCTCCCCTCGCTGCCGCGAGAGTCGCGCTCTCATGTTGGCTGAATTTAACTCCACTCCCAGATAAATGATTGTCTGAGAGGGAAGAGGACAGCTCTTCTTCCAATTTATTATGAAACCCAGGCTTTGACAGATGCGATACGAGATGTACCGTCTGTAAAGCGACTTCCTCCCTGGGGCGAGCCAGCAAATAGCAGTTCGTCCAGAGAAAAACCACACTCTCATCCCTCCTCTGTGTAGTGGCTCCAGCCTTCTCTACACAAATGCGAGGAGCCAGGAAATATCCGAACGGCAGACAATTGTCTGGTCTGATATTCCCTGAATGGAAAACGCAGGAATTTCCTGTGTTTCGGGATGATGGGTACGTGGAAGTATGCATCCTTCAGGTGGAAGTGAACCAGTCGTCCTGGTGAAAACATTCCAGCACCTGTTTGATCGTCAGTATGTGGAATACTGACAGATCGAGGATGTCTCATTCCCCCAGTCTTTTTCGGGATTAGAAAAATAACGGGAGTGAAAACCCCTGATTTTCCTCCCTTTGAGGAACCCTGGAAATATCCTCTTTCAACAGGAGTTCCAGCAGCTCGGATTGGAGCACACGACATAGCTTCTGGGAGGACAGGAGTGTTTCCTGTATCCCATTGAACTGTGGGGGGGGAGAGGCGAACTGCAGGACGTATCCTCTGCTGATCAGCCTGCTCATCCATCTGTCCATCAGACACACCCGCTGCCACTCTGAGAAACACTCTAAGAGCGGGCGCACATGCTCGAGATGTTCTGTGGTCGTCATGGCAACGAGCCACGCCAGGGAGCCTCCACACGCTGCGTTTCACTCCGGCTCTCATCATGAGGCGTGTACACGCTCAGGGGATGAATGGAGGTGTGTGCAGTGCTGTCCACACGAGGCGTTATAAAAGCGCTCATGGGTTTATTATGACCGTGTGTAGGAGGCGTATCTCGGACAGAGGAATGCCGCGAGCTCTGCAGGTTATTAACCGAGGTTAAAACCGGCAGGCTTCTGCAGCGAGCCCTGCTGTCTACTTAATCAACAGATTAGTGGCAGCCGGCTTAATTAGCGAGCTCTGCAGGTTATTAACCGATAGGTTAAAACCAGCAGGCTTCTTGCAGCGAGCCCTGGCGCCGTGGCGCTGCGGGCGCTGCCGCTGGGGGCACTCAGCCTGGAATACTGCTCATTCCCCCGTTCTGACTTCTCTGTGATGCCATTGCCCTCGCCGCCACTGTGAGGCGAAAGGGCTCCGAGGAAGCCTCCACACACTGCCTTTCACTCCGACTCTCATCATGAGGCGCGTACACGCTCAGGGGATGGATGGAGGTGTGTGCAGTGCTGCCCACATGAGGCGTTATAACGGCGCTCATGGGTTTATTAAGGCCGTGTGTACGAGGCGTATCTCGGACAGAGGAATGCCGCGAGCTCTGTAGTTTATTAACCAACAGGTTAAAACCAGGCTTCTGCAGCGAGCCCTGCTGTCTACTAATCAACAAATTAGTGGCAGCCGGCTTAATTAGCGCGCTCTGAAATTTATTAACCGACAGGTTAAAACCAGGCTTTAGCAACGAGCCCTGCTGGCTATTAACCGACAGGTTATATGCAGCTGGTTTACACAGGGCGTGAGGCAACCCCAGGTGGGCTTGGACCAAATGGGCTGCGCGGGGGCCTCCACACGCTGCGTCTCACTCCGACTCTCATCATGAGGCGCGTACACGCTCAGGGGATGGATGGAGGTGTGTGCAGTGCTGCCCACATGAGGCGTTATAACGGCGCTCATGGGTTTATTATGACCGTGTGTAGGAGGCGTATCTCGGACAGAGGAATGCCGCGAGCTGTGCAGGTTATTAACCGAGGTTAAAACGGGCAGGTTTCTGCAGGGAGCCCTGCTGTCTACTTAATCAACAGATTAGTGGCAGCCGGCTTAATTACCGGCTCCCCTTCCTCGGAGGCTCTCGTGGAGCAGACCAGGAGCGGGGGAGCCTCACTCCCCTTTGACTCGCCGCCGGGAGACCCTGTCTCTGGGGTGGCGGGGGAGCGGAGACGTGGGACGGAGCCCCTGCAGCCGCCGCGGTGGTTGCTGTGGGCGTCTCTCCGCTTGCGGTCTCCTGTGGCCGGCGTGGACGCCGAGGCTGCTAGGGGCGTTGGTGCCACTGTGGCAGCTCAGCCGACTGGAGCCAGCTGTACATGCTGGCGAATGCCCTCCACCTGTTCCGCGGCCGTCTTCATGGACTCCACCATGGCGTGGAACTGGGGTCCGAACAGCCCGTCCGGGCTGATTGGAGCATCCAGTAGCACTTTTCTGGCCGTCTCCGTAACAGACGCCGCCGCGCTGTGGTGACGGAGAGGGGGAAAGCATGTTCGGCTGCCAAGCTAGCACCCTGCTCCGACTCTGTCTCCCCCGTCCGGGGGAGAGGAGGGAGGGGAGAACCGAACGGTGAACCGTGAAGGGAGGCGGGGCAGGAGTTGCTTCGGACTCCTGCCCGGCACTCTGTCCCAGGGACACGAGGCCTGGACGGGCCAATCGTCCTCCTCGGCCACAGCAGCAAGAGTGTCTGCTCTTTGCTTCCTGTCGCCCGAGGGGAGACGAGCGCAGTGCATGCTACCTGTGTTAGGATTATGTTTTAAACAGGACCCAGGCGCAGGCAATGACTGAAGATGTTTAAATGGTTTATTGTTTCGGAGACTCAGGCAGGTTTGGTGATTATGGAGGTCCGGAGTGGAGGTAGGCAGTGAGAGGCTGGACTGATTACCAGGCAGGCAGGTAGGTTGCAGGAAGTAGCAGGCAGGTTGGCTGGAAGCTCTGGTGGATGATGGCCGAGGGATTGCACTGGAAACACAAGAGAAAATAGTTACAAAGAGTACGGATTTACACGCAGACAGGATAACTGAATGGGCAGCCAGGAGGATGTAATACCACTGGTGTAGAAAACAATCTGGTGGTGAGTTGCTGGGAGACTGGAGTAGATAAGCTGTGTCCTGATTAGATGATGAGGGACAGCCGAGTCGGACGGCCAGGTGAGAGCAATCAGGCTGCTGCCTGCAAGGGACACCACACCCTCTCCACACACACACAGGGGAACAAACAGGGACACAGTTTGGACTGTGACAGTACCCCCCCCTCAACGGGAGCCTCCAGGCGAACCACCAGGCTTATCTGGGTGGTCACTGCGAAAGTCCCGAATGAGAGAGGGACATAGAATGAGCTTGCAGGACACCCAGCTCCTCTCCTCAGGACCATAACCCTCCCAATCAACCAGATACTGGTACCCACGGCCCCGGCGGCGAATGTCCAACAGCCGTCGGACCGTGTAGGCCGGGTGGTCATCAATAACAAGGGTGGGTGGAGGGGAGATGGCTGGAGGGCACAAAGGGCTGGACAACACTGGTTTCAACTGGGACACATGAAAGGTTGGGTGAATTCTCATGGAGGGAGGCAGCTTGAGTCTAACAGCAGATGGATTGATTATGCGCTCGATCACATAGGGGCCAATGAAGCGTGGTTTCAACTTCTTAGACTCAGCTTGTAAAGAAATATTCTTTGAAGAAAGCCAAACTTTCTGACCTGGTTGGAACTGGGGAGCTGCGGTCCGGTAGCGGTTTGCAATATGCCGATTGCGTTCATCGGAGCGGAGAAGGGCAGAGCGGGCATCCCTCCAAATCCTACGACAATGACGGAGATGGGCTTGGACAGAGGGAACTGCGATCTCATTCTCTTGGGCTGGGAACAAAGGGGGTTGATATCCAAGAGAACATTCAAATGGGGACATACCGGTAGCAGCACTAGACAGTGAGTTATGAGCGTATTCAATCCAGGGCAGATGTAAGCTCCAGGAGGTGGGATTCCGGGAGGTGACACAGCGAAGTGCAGCTCCAAGGTCCTGATTGGCTCTTTCGGCCTGCCCGTTAGTCTGAGGATGATAGCCTGAGGAGAGACTGACAGATGCTCCAAGTGCTCGACAGAATGCTTTCCATACCTGAGATATGAACTGTGGCCCTCTGTCGGAAACAATGTCTGTTGGAATGCCATGGAGCCGGACAACATGATTGACCAGGAGGTCAGCAGTTCCAGAGGCTGTGGGGAGTTTAGGAAGAGGCACAAAATGAACTGCTTTGGAAAAGCGATCAACAATAGTGAGAATGGTTGAGTTACCCTGTGAAACCGGGAGGCCGGTAACAAAATCTAGGCCGATGTGACTCCAGGGACGACTAGGAACTGGGAGAGGCTGGAGTAGACCGATAGGAGCCTGGTGTGAAGACTTGCTACGGGCGCAAATCGTGCAGGCCAGCACAAAGGCTCGAGAGTCCGCTTCCATAGAAGGCCACCAGAAGTGTCGTCTCAGGAGGGATAGGGTCCGACTCACACCCGGGTGGCAGGCAAAGCGGGAAGCATGGGTCCATAGGAGAACCTGTGAGCGGACAGAGTCAGGTTCAAACAAACGGTTAGCTGGAGCCTTTCCTGGATCTGGATGGTCTCTCTGTGCCTTCCTCACTGAGTTCTCAATCTCCCATGTTACAGCGCCCACCACTCTGGTAGCGGGGATTATGGTGTCAGGAGCTATGGGATCCTGATCCACTGCAAACTGCCGGGACAATGCGTCGGGTTTAAGGTTTCTAGAACCAGGTCGGTAGGTAAGGGTGAAGTTGAACCTCCCAAAAAACAATGCCCAGCGTGCCTGACAGGAGTTTAGTCGTTTGGCAGTTTGTATGTAGACCAGGTTCCTGTGGTCTGTCCACACAATGAATGGATGTTCAGAGCCTTCCAGCCAGTGCCTCCATTCTTCCAGCGCAAGCTTAACAGCAAGCAGCTCCCTGTTGCCAACATCATAGTTGCGCTCAGGGGTTGTCAGTCGTCGGGAAAAAAAAGCACAAGGGTGAAGCTTTTGGTCGGAGACTGAGCGTTGTGATAGAACCGCCCCCACACCGGTGTTGGATGCATCAACCTCAACAATAAACTGAAGAGATGAGTCAGGGTTCATAAGAATAGGAGCTGAGGTGAAACGTCTCTTCAGCTCAGAGAAGGCAGCCTCAGCCTGAGTAGTCCACGAGAATGGGATTGCTGGGGAGGTGAGTTGGTTGAGAGGACCGGCAACACGACTGTAGTCTCTGATGAACCGGCGATAGAAATTTGCAAAGCCCAAGAAACGTTGGAGCTGCTTCCTGGTGGAAGGCTTGGGCCATTGTGCCACTGCTTGTACCTTCTCTGGGTCTGTTCTCAGCTGACCTTGCTCAATGATGTAGCCCAGGAAATCCACTGAATCCACGTGAAATTAGCATTTCTCTACTTTGACAAACAGCTTGTTCTCGAGGAGCCTTTGTAGAACCTGCTGCACATGTTGGGTGTGTTCCTCCATGGTCTGTGAGAATATCAAGATATCATCAAGATACACAAATACTGAACGGTTCAGGAAGTCACGGAGGACATCGTTCACAAGAGCCTGGAAGACAGCTGGGGCATTGGTGAGTCCAAAGGGCATCACTAGATACTCGAAATGGCCTAGTGGGGTGTTGAACGCCGTCTTCCACTCGTCTCCTTGACGTATGCGGACCAGGTGGTAAGCATTCCTGAGGTCGAGTTTCGAGAAAATGGTGGCCTTCTGTAGGGGTTCGAAGGCTGAATTGATGAGGGGCAGTGGATACTTGTTCTTGATGGTGATGTTGTTAAGGCCCCGGTAGTCAATGCAGGGGCGTAGGGAGCGGTCCTTCTTGGATACAAAGAAGAAGCCTGCTCCGACGGGAGAAGAAGAGGGTCTTATGATGCCAGCAGCCAGTGAGTCTTTGATGTATGTCTCCATGGCCTCACGCTCAGTTCGGGACAAGTTAAACAGGCGACTGGATGGGAGAGATGCCCCAGGAAGAAGATCTATTGTACAGTCGTAAGGGCGATGAGGGGGCAGAAAAAGAGCTCGCTGCTTGCTGAAAACCTCTCCCAGGCGATGATAAAACGGAGGGACAGCGGACAAGTTGAGTGGCTCCTGCTGAACTGGAGGAATACCGACCTCTGCTGGGGGAATTGCAGACCGCAGGCATGAAGAGTGACAAAAGGAACTCCAACTCCTTACTTGATTCTCCGACCAGTCCATGTGGGGGTTGTGCAGTCTTAACCATGGCTGGCCCAGAACTAGGGGTGTGTGAGGGGAGGACATGACGTGGAACTGAATCATTTCATGGTGATTACCGGACAGGACGAGATGTAGGGGTTCGGTGACATGGGTAACGCGTGCCAGGAGCTTCCCATTCAGACCTCGAGCATTGAGAGGAGCTGTCAGAGGTTGAGTTGAGATGCCGGCTGAGGCAACCAGTTGGGCATCCAAAAAACTCCCATCAGCCCCAGAGTCCACTAGGGCAGGCAGAGAGAGAGACTGTTGATTTAACAGCAGTGTGGCTTCAAGAGGCTTGCGGGTCTGGGGGGTTGAAGAAGAAACAGCCTTGCTCACCAGTATCCCCACCTTTACTGGCGAGCACCCTCTTTTGGGCGCTGGGGGCATGTGTCCACGAGATGACCGGAGTGAGCACAGTAGACACAAAGTCCCTCTCTCATTCTCCGGAGACGTTCTTGGGGAGTGAGTCGGGCTCTGCCTAGCTGCATCGGTTCCTCTGAAGACAGGAGAGGAGAAAAGACTTCAGATGGAGCACTAGGACTTGGGAAAGTCTCCGACCTGAATCTTGCGAGAGGAGACGAGACAGGGCGAGAGGGGAGTGACCATAGGCGGAGTCTGACATTTGTGC
Source organism: Notothenia rossii (assembly GCF_949606895.1). Classification (NCBI taxonomy): domain Eukaryota; kingdom Metazoa; phylum Chordata; class Actinopteri; order Perciformes; family Nototheniidae; genus Notothenia; species Notothenia rossii. Next base: position 18,117,066 of record NC_136910.1, read on the forward strand.
TTGGGGGGGCAAACCTTTTTTACTGACGTCACTCAGTACACAGTCCCAACTATTGCGTGGGGTGCTACGGATACAGTAGCAATAAAGCCATCGCTCACCGCACTGAGTATGACTTTTCCACATACGAACACAACTCGTCCCGTCATGCACGCCTCATGCCCGCCGTACACACACACATATGGAAGGGGCGGTCTCTCCCCCCAACAATAGTGCATTACATAACTGTAAAAAACATATCAAAACTGTGCATATCTTATACTTATTTGATAACTACTATATCCCTTGGTGTCCAACCTTAGTTCAGAAGTAGACGCCGTTTTTTACGTTCCGCATATACGTCCACTATCCCCTCAGGTGACAGCTGTGCGGTTATGTCGTCCTCAATGTGAAGAACCGCAAGTGAGGAAAATCTTGTTCCTCCCATCGTTGACCGCAGCCAGTTCCGAATTCTCCTCATGGCAGAAAAACTTCTCTCAGAGGTGGCAGATCCGATAGGCAGAGTCAGTGCCAACTGGAGCATCTTGTATAGATTTGGATAGCTCTCCTTTTTAACAGTCTTTCGGAGATGCCCAAGTGCAACAGGTGCGACAGCAGAGGCTTTAACAAGGTCCATCTCTGCTCCAAGAAGGAGAGGGTGAATTTTGAGCAGCTGTGCGTATTTTTTGTACGAGAGGTTCAATTCCTTTTTTCTCACATTTAAACACTGCTCCACATGCTCGTGCCAGCTCTATGGACTCTCCCGTGAATCGTCTGTCTAGTTCGTTGATGAGGGTGTCCAGCACAGGGAGATAGAGGTGCTGCTGAAATCCAGCTGTATCACTCTGTGACATTTGTGCGCCACTTTCATCAGTTTCTCTTTGGCCCAAAGTAATTGTAACCAGGAAACTGTCGAGGGAGGTCGGGGGTTTTGTAACCCGTTTTCTCTTGGGTGCAAGGGGACCCGGAGTCTGACACTCAACATCTGCATCCCCAGGTACTGGCACGTTGTTGTCCCGGCAGAACTGTTTCACTGATCCCCACATATTGCTCCACGTAGCTGCTTGTCTCTGAGATTTGAAGTGCGCCTTCAGGTTGTCGGTAAGCGCTGCATCTTCGGAGAGTGTGCAGCTGAAGGACTGTAGGGCCTTGTGCGTAACATGAATCACACGCAGTATGTCTTCAAATACAATAACACATGTAATGAAAGACATTCTGGTCATGTGGGCATAAAGGCCACTGGCCTCCACAGACCACTTGTCTCCCTCGTCACTCATTGCTCTCAGTCACCCTGTAATTGAAGAGTAGTGAGTTTTAACGGAATTCACAGATCGCCACTTGTTCGCCCATCTTGTCTCACTTGGCTGTATTATTTCAGTTTGTTTCAGATTCAGTGATTTCTGCATTTCAATGAATCGATGATGGTTTGACGGCTCTGCAAATACAGAGTAGAGTTTGTCGATGACGTTCAGGAATGTTTTCACGCTGCGGTTGACAGCACAACACTCCACAAGCACCAGATTTAGTTTGTGTGCCATGCAGTGCACGTACACTGCGTATGGGTGGGTCTCTTTGATGCACTGCTGCACACCAGAAATGTGACCAGACATGACGGAGGCACCATCGTAACTCTGGGCAACAATTGGGATATGTTTCAGTCCACACATCTCAAGTCCTTTGTTTATTGCTTCCACAATCCCAGCCGCGTTGCGAGATGGTGAGCAATCAATAAAACACAAAAAACGCTCCTTGATTTCAAGCTGCTCTGCATATCTGATACACACTGATAATTGTTCCGTTTTGCAAGACCTGGCCTCATCTGCAATTATAGAAAAAAATCCAGTATCCTGCACTTTCTCTACAATTTCTGCACGAACTAAGTTAGCACCTATGTCAATGACTTCGTTCTGGAAATCCGGGCTAGTAGCATTGAAATAGTTGGACTGCATGTTTTTAAAAGCAGAATCATACTTGGAGAAAAAGCCACAAACCTCAAGAAAATTCCCACGCGACTCTGACTCGCTTCCCTCCCGATGCCCACGAAAAGGCAATCCGAGTTTGGACAACAGCCTTACAATATCAACAATTTTGAACAAATAAGATCTGTTCTTCTCAACAGAATCTTCGTGGCTTCGGGAAAGTTTCGCTGCAATAGATCCAGAAGATGCAGTCACTTTATAGTTATCCCATTTAACCATGCAGTTCAGATGGGCCTGGATTGTGCATGTTTCTCCAGTTTGCTGCTTAGTTTTTTCCAGTCACGCAGGCCCTTTCTAAAGGAATCCTCCACACCGCTGGCAGTCTGGAAGTGGCGGCATGAAAAACAGAAGACGGCATCAATTCGTACTGAATATTCAAGCCAGGGATAGTTCTTGTAATAGTACGTGGAAAATGATCGTTTCGTTTTCCCAAACATGTTTTAGGGGAAATCGGATAAAGTAGGCTGCTTGGGACAGCTGTGTTTTTCCCCAATATCATCATGACCCACTGACGGCCCCGGTGCCGGTGGTCTCCCTGCTGTGGGGTTAATGTTAGCTGGTCCTGCTAATCCAGAGCTCTCCGCTGTGGGGCTAACGTTAGCTAATCCAGAGCTGCTCGTTTGCGTGTCTGCCACTTGACATTGTGACGGCTGCTGGTTGTTAAAGTTAGGCTCAGTCGGTGGCTCTTCTGTTGTTGAAGCTGAAGACGAAATTGGACGTTTTAAAAATCGCCGAATATCCATTACTGCTAATACAATAGCTGAATCACTTGGATACAAAAAAAAGCGAGGGAACTTTTGTCCTTAACCTCACACACACAGCACAACATGTGACTGCTCAAAAATGAAATTATTTCAAACAAAACATGATATTATTCACATTTGTATTGTAACAATCATTTTATTGAATCTATTAAAATATTTATATATACGAAATACTTGTATCGGAACAGTTTTAGACTTAGTAATGCTATAACATATTTCAGCCACCAGGGGGGGCAATGCCCCCCCAGCCCCCCCGCAAAATCCGCCTATGGGAGTGACCCAGGAGATCGACTGGCTCTTTCCCTACGGCGCTCCCTAAGGCGGTTATCCAGTCTTATGGCTAGGGAGACCAACTCATCCAAGTTAGCTGATTCGTCCCTGACTGCTAACTCATCTTTAACAGAATCAGTTAGCCCGGTTTGAAAAACCCCTTGAAGCGCTGTGTCATTCCACCCCGCCTCTGCCACTAAGGTCCTAAACTCCACTGAGTATTCGGCTACACTACGGGAGCCCTGTCGCAGTGAGAGGAGGCGTTTAGTAGCGTTCCTACCGCTGACGGGGTGGTGGAAAACTTTCTTCATTTCTTCTGTAAACTCTGGATAAGAATAACAGAGGTTGGACTGACTCTCCCATACAGCTGATGCCCAGGCTAGGGCGCTACCTGTAAGTAAACCTATCATATAACAAATCTTAGCTCTGTCATTAGCATAAGTAGACGGCTGCTGCTCAAACACAAGAGAACACTGCATTAAGAAAGAGTTACATGTCCCTAAGGCACCTGCGTACCGCTCTGGAGTGGGAATGTTTGGCTCACGTGAAGGGAGAGCGGGCTGGGCTGGAATCTGTGCTAACGGAGCTGGATCCTGCGGAGCAGGCGGAGCAAGATGAGTTGAAACCAGGTTGAGGTGATGTCCCATCTGTGCTACATTGGCGGCTAGTGATGCGAGGTTATCCATAACCTCTCTGAGCATCTGGTCATGCCGGCCCACGAGGACGCCTTGGTTGGAGAGAGCCTCATGAATTGGGTCCGGGCCTGCTGGGTCCATGGTGGCCAGATTGTTCTGTTAGGATTATGTTTTAAACAGGACCCAGGCGCAGGCAATGACTGAAGATGTTTAAATGGTTTATTGTTTCGGAGACTCAGGCAGGTTTGGTGATTATGGAGGTCCGGAGTGGAGGTAGGCAGTGAGAGGCTGGACTGATTACCAGGCAGGCAGGTAGGTTGCAGGAAGTAGCAGGCAGGTTGGCTGGAAGCTCTGGTGGATGATGGCCGAGGGATTGCACTGGAAACACAAGATAAACTAGTTACAAAGAGTACGGATTTAGACGCAGACAGGATAACTGAATGGGCAGCCAGGAGGATGTAATACCACTGGTGTAGAAAACAATCTGGCGGTGAGTTGCTGGGAGACTGGAGTAGATAAGCTGTGTCCTGATTAGATGATGAGGGACAGCCGAGTCGGACGGCCAGGTGAGAGCAATCAGGCTGCTGCCTGCAAGGGACACCACACCCTCTCCACACACACACAGGGGAACAAACAGGGACATAGTTTGGACTGTGACAACCTGCTGGTTTAGAGCCGCGTACGCGTGCTCTGACGCCCGGCAGGATTCGCATACTGCTTTTATCTCTGCAGGTCATAACTCATTATGAACCCAGAGCCACATGAGGGACAATCACAGACGCAGTTGTTGCTCATGATGATTCTCAATTGCTGTGCTCCAGTAACTGTGCTGGTTTGCTGAAAAAAAGAGGGAGCAGATTGCCAGGCCTTCCTATTTATACCGGAAGGAGGCCCGAGGGTGGGGCCCACCTTGCGGGTGGGCGTGGACTACAAGTGTTTCAGTGCTGCGCGGGGGCGCAGGGGGATTACCCAATAGCGATAGCCTTAGACCCCAATAAATAAAATCAAATAAGAACTCATTCTCAAAAAAGATAAACGCCATTCTTAAAATGTATAAACGAACAACAGTTTGATTAATATTGATTAGAGTGCACAATAGAAATAAAATAATTGAGAGAAAAAAAAGATATATATTATCTATCAAAACCCAGTTAGATTAACATTCATTGGATTACACACTTTGGTTTTTTGTGTGGATATGTAGCACATTAACATTTTAATAGCACTTAATGACTGACTGAATGGAAATGACAGTAAATGAAAATATAAAACGAAAAAAGTTATCATGAAAATGTTTCCAATAAATGAATACAATTATTTTTGATCACTTTGTTGTTCAGATATATCACATATTTGTAACTAAATGATACATGAATTGAAACAAAACACAGTTTAAACTGAGGAGTGACTCTCGTGAGTTTCATTTATTGTCTTCACTCCGCTGGGGTAGGCCTACTGCTCTCATGTCAAGAACAAGAAGCATGAGATCAGCGCATGCACTGCATCGTCCAATCAGTGAGCGATACTCAGTAAGGGGGCGGGGCGAGTATCTGAGGATTTCATCGGAGGATGGACTGGTGGTTCCTCCATTATCGCTCCTCCATTATCGCTCCTCGCTCCTCAATCCTCGGTCCTCCGGCAGAAATAAGAGCCATGGGACGGTACTCAACATGGCGCAGACAAATCAACTTCCGGTGAGACCGAGGAACGAGGAGCGAGGAAATGAAAATAGTCGACCTGAGACAGGGCCACAGACAGGAAACCAAGGACAGATCTAAATAAGACAAAACACAACGCAGACAGAAAACAAAAGACAGATCTAGAAAAGACAAAACACAACACAGACAGATCGTGACACTGTCTTATGAGATACTTAGCTGAAAATGAGAAATCCGATTTTTGGAAAACCTCAAAACACTTGTGAAAACACATTTACTCATCTCATCTATTTTTTTGGGCGTTTTAGATTTGGTTTACAAAAGTAGTGAAATAATTATATGAATTACACTATAGGCCTATAGCCTATAGATGAAATTAAATGTTTTTCATGTCTAAAAGGAAAATGTGTAAAATAGTTTCATCCCTCTGCTTTCACCACAGAAAAGTTACATCAGGACTGATTCATGACTTCTTAGCATACCAAGGTTCATGTGATGTGTACAAATACAAATTGAGCATTATAAAAAAAATTTCAACCAACAATTTATGTTAATAACATAAGAAACTGTAAAATCTCAATATTTAAAATATCAGCATTTTTTCAACATTATAAATGTAAAGACAGGGGGAGCAGTGTCATGGTCTTTGTCTGTCTTCGAAGACAGTGGGTCTGGCTGCTGTGTAGGTCGGGGTGATGGTGCATGGGCTGCTGGTGGCTGTGTTGGAGGGAGGTAGGTGTGATTGTCCCGGGTTGATGCTGGTGGCTGTGTGGGAGGTACGTCTGCTAGGCGAGACTTCTTTGCTGGCTGGGTTGATCGTGATGGCCTTTGTACCGAGGTGTATCTTGACCTGGTGGCAGGCACAGATGGAGATGGAGGCCGCTGTAGTGATGCTGGTCCTCTGGTCCTTGGTGGTGATGGCTCTGGTTAAGGCCCTTGAGTCACGGTAGATCTTGACCTGGGGGCAGGCACAGATGGAGGTTCTTGCTGCTAAGCCCAGGCAGCTGTGAAATCTTTAAAAAAATGTAGGACAATAATTACTACTAAGTTCGTTAAAATGAAGTTCAAGTGGAATGTATCTCAAGCACGAATAACAATACACAACTCAAAATAAAATGGGGAGGTGGGACAGGGGTCTCTCTCTCTCTCTCTCTCTCTCTTCCTAGACTTCTCATCAGCATTCAACACAATACAAGCAGACATCTTGGTGTCAAAAATGGCCAAAATGGAAGTAAATCCATGCCTTATTTACTGGTATGCTGCTTAGTAGAGAGCAACTTGTGAAGGTTAACAAAACCCTGTCATCTGCCATCACAACCAATGTAGGTGCCCCCCAGGGCTGCGTGAGTTCAGCTGTGCTCTTTACTCTCTACACTGATGATTGTCGTACTAACACACCAAATCAAGTCATCATTAAGTACTTTGATGATACTGCAATAATATCTCTGCTCAGTAACACAGACGACCCTGAGCTGCACCAACAGTCTGTAAATCAGGTGGTTGAGTGGACTGATAGCAATGCTCTTGAGATCAACACCAAGAAAACTGAGGAAATCATTTTTGGCTCACAATCTGACTCCCATAAAGTCCCCATTGTCATCCATACAGATGAAATCAAGCAGGGAGTTTCATACAAATACTTGGGTGTAATTATTGACCCTCTGCTGTCATGGAAGGATCACATTGAATATCTGTGCAAAAGGACAAAACAAAGAATTTATTTTCTCCACCGTCTTAGGTCTTTTGGGGCGAGCAGAGAAATTATTCTTTTGTTCTTTACATCTGTGATCTTGTCTATTCTGCAGTACTGCAATACTACCTGGTACAAAGGTTTTTCAGCAGCTTTAAAATCAAAACTGCTCCACCTGTTAAAAATCTGCTCAAAGATTGTTGGTCAACCCTGTCAGAGGCTCTATGACTCAGCCTATCATAACAACCTAGTGAGGCTGTCCAACAACAACATCTCTGACCCAAACCATGTTCTGAACAGTGAATATGAACTGCTACCTTCTAATCGGAGATACAGGGTCCCACGATTCAATAAAGTCAGACTAAAGCACTCCTTTGTGCATCAGTCAATCCTCACAGTAAATACAGAGTTAAATCCCACTCTGTGAGACATGTACCTTTGAAGCTTCAAATAAATAACCAGAAGACAACGCTGCCTGCTTTCACCAGTTTATCATTGATTACTCTCATTGTACATCTTTACAGTATTGAGAAGTTTAAAATATCCACAACAAATTGGTGTCAGAAGAGTGGGATCTCTGAAAGCTCCATCGGGGACACCCAGGGACGCTGGTGGTTGGCCGCCGGGATCCTCGGATTCTCCTCTACCTCGACAGAAAGTGTTACGGGATGAGAGGACCAGCGCCTGAGTGAAACTGATTGACTTCACGAGGTCCAACGAATTCAATTCCTCTAAAATATCTGGTGAGATGTACAAATTCTAATTGCTTAAAAGTAAAAGTTAAATAACCTCCATGACATGTATTAAGCGGGTTGCTCAAAAGTAGGATATTTGGTATATCCGTAGGATATTTGGTATATCCGTCGTAAAAGGTTTTACGATCAGTTTTTGTGTGATTTGTACTGAGGAACAAATATCACATTACCGACGGGTGAAAAATAGTGTTTTGGTAACACGGGGTGTTTTGGTAACACTTAAAGACTTTCTCCATGGGGACAAAGCAAAGTAAGGGGGTAGAGCCTCCTGAGGGCCCAATTGTAGATGTCATGCGAGCAAAATGTGGTGAAAGCAGTCTGTCTAAATTAAATATATGGACGGAAATGTTCGGGTTTCCAAAGGGAGGATCTTTGAGTAAATTAAAAATCAAAGACCTAAAGGACAAATTACAAGAGTGTGAAAATGGAATGAGAAAGAAGAGTACAATTAAAGTAAAAGAGTTAGAAAAGATAGAAAGTCACAGAAAGTGTTTAAAATACTGGGAGGATGAAGCAGAATGCCGTGAAAGGAGGCAGTTGGCCTCGGCATTACAGGCACGAGGGACCCTCTCCTCGACCACGGATTTCCGTTCCACCCTCAGGTCCATCCACCTCCCCCGGCGTATCGAGACCCAAACCATCTGGACGCTGGTGCCGTGGGTGGGGATCCAGCAGAGGCAGTTCCACCTGTCGGGGCATCTCCATCTACACCACCCAAAACGGGGACACAACTCAGCCCGAACACCTTAAAAAAAATCATAGAGAAAGAAGAAAAACGCCAAGACGCCGCGAGAAGGAGAGCTGCTAGAGAAAAAGCTAATAACTCTGAAATATACAAACGGCACCTCCGGGACTACGACCAAACCACCAATGACGACAGCGAGGAAGACGAAACGACAGCGGAGGAGAAACAGACGGGGATTATGCAGCATTCTTTCCCTATGGTCCAGGTAGCGGGACACGATGGACCGTCTGTCGTGTATCGCCCTTGGACCATCAGAGACATGAAGGACATGATGAATGACCACCTTCCTGACATTCAACAAGACGGAGAAAAATTCTCCACAGCCCTTCTCTTCTTCTGCCAACAGTTCTCTCCCACCATGCCTGAGATAAATTACTACATTACTGGCATTAAAAATAGGCCCAACTCATGCCAGCTATTTCACTGGTCTGATGAACGGTCACCAACACCAGAAGAATACAGAATGGCTCCACCGCACTAATGAGGGATACCGCGAAGCAATTGCCACCCTCTGCACAGCAATTAAAGCGAAATTCCCCGCTAAGGTTGATATGGAAAAAATCACCGCCTGCAAACAAAATCCTGATGAATCGGTAAATGACTATTACCACCGCCTGCACCTTGTTTTTAGTGCAAACAGCGGCATCCAAGAACCTGATGGCTACCCAGTTGGGGTTGTAGGAGTTTGGGAAACCCATCTCAGCAACGCTTTTCTCAACGGCCTGTCCTCTACATCTGTGCGAGCCTCCTGCATTGGCGTTATGGACGGTGCCCGTCTGGAAGAAATCCGCCGACATGCCATACATGCCGAGAAGCGCCTCTCAGAAGAAAAAGATAATGACGACAAGAAACGCCGCGACCGAAAAGACAAGGCCCAACTGACCATGGTCCAAGCCGTTACAACCGCCTGGTCACACCAACCCCAAGGAGACGGCCGTGGCAGGGGGGGCCAAAGAGGCAGGGGAGGTGTCCGAGGCCGTGTAGGTTTCAGAGGAAAAGGCAGAGGACGAGGAGGCAACCACACTGGCAATAATGGTGCTTGTTTTAACTGCGGTGAAATGGGTCACTTTATCGCTGAATGTCCGAAGAACACCCAAAAGAAAGACACCCAATCTGCTCAAAACAATGACAATTCTTCAAACTGACATCGTCCGCGGGAGGAGGTGGAGGAAGAGGAGGGAATTCGGTCGAGTGAGACGGGACCTCTGCCTGCAGCATCAAAACAGGGAAGTGCCACACACACACACATCGTGCAAGCTATTGATACATTAGAACAATTAGAAAACATGCCTGTGGTTAAAGAGGGTACATATTTGAAATATGACACTGAAACAGCATCTAAGAAATTTCCCACACTAACTCTGGCTATCATGGGTGTTGATGTTACATTTTTGGTTGATTCTGGGGCTACACATTCTGTGGTAAAACTGGCAGATTTGCCAAATTGTAAATTTAGTGGTCGATTTATCCACTCAATAGGAGCTGCTGGTGTGACTGTAAAGGAGAAGTTTTCTGTCCAATTCAGTGTAGAGATAACGGTGATGCCAGCCAGCCATTTCCCACATCAGTAAAACACAGTTTTCTTCTGTCATCTGTCTGCCCTATACATTTACTGGGCAGAGATCTGATCCTCCGGTTTGGCCTTGATCTAATTTCTACAAATGAGGGTCTAAAGGTCAGACGACCATCTCCTACGATGGTCCAAAAACTCTAATTTGACGAAGAATTGTTGTATGTGTATCAATGGCTGGCAATATTTCTTAATTCTCAGAAACTGTTGCGTTTGGCCCGTCAGCGTGTCTCCTCACTGGCTGTGTTTATGGAAGCTCCTCATTTGCATTGCACTGCTAGTGTTTCTGATGATAAATGCAAATACTATGATGAACAGTTTCTGTTGGAATGTGTGAATGATGAAATCATGCTTAAAACGATGTATTGGAGCTCGCTGCACACTCACACCCACACAACACAAGCTGTATCAAATCCCAGGGGCGGTCCCACACATTTCACTAGCAAGGGGCCCCACTGATAAATGGAGGGATTTGGGTCCATTCGTTAAAGATTGGGAATCTATTACTGATTGGACAGCCACACACACACCTCAGATCATGTACTCTATGTCACATGATGTGTTTAAGTACGATGTCAACTGTAATGTACACGCGCTGCGTACTCTGGCTCTGATTGGGGATGATTCTGTTAACCCTGTGCCAGGCCCAGGGGAGCCTGTGTTTTCAGGTTACTCTCATATTTCTGAGCTTCCTGCCGCGCTAAAAGATGTGCTTCCGACACTCTGGGCAGCTCACAAATATGATGTTGGTCTAATCTGTTCTGCCGAACCTATTTTTATCACCCCAAAGTCTAGCTACCGCCCAAACCAACCCCAGTACCCATTAAAGCCTGAAGCTGTTGATGGCATCCGGCCAGTTTTTACCTCTCTGCTTAAACAAGGGGTCATTGTTCCATGTAATGATTCTCCGGTACGCACTCCAGTGTTTCCTGTGAAAAAGATCCGGGACAAACCTCCTGACGAATGGAGATTTGTGCAGGATTTACGAGCTGTAAATGAAGCCGTACATGCACGCGCGCCGCTCGTTCCAAATCCTTATCTCATTCTCTCTCAGGTTCCAGCCTCTGCAGCATTTTTCACTGTTGTAGACCTCTCAAATGCATTTTTCAGTGTCCCTGTACACAAAGACAGTCAGTTTTGGTTCGCATTTGAATATGAGGGTAAGCCATACACATTCACACGTTTGTGTCAAGGCTACTGCGAATCTCCCACTGTGTACAACCAAGCATTGTGTACAAGTTTGGCCTCTCTACAAGTTTCCAAAGGCACCGCTCTCATACAATATGTTGATGACCTGATGATTTGCGCACCCACAGCAGAACAGTGTGAAGCTGATACCATCTCCTTGTTACAACACCTCGCAGCTGAGGGACACAAGGCCAGTTTGTCTAAACTTCAGTATGTGCAAAAGACAGTTACATTTCTGGGTCACATCATTTCAGGAGAGGGAAAAACACTTTCAGATAAGCGTATTGCATCATTGGCTGCTCTGCCAAAACCTGTCACTAAGCGAAAGATGATGTCATTTTTGGGTATGTGTTCATACTGCAGGTCATTCATTCCTAACTATTCTCCGCTCGAACAGCCACTCCGCACCATCACGCATGTCACCGGTTTGAAACCTGCAGATCGCCTTATATGGACGCCGGAAGCCGACGAAGCCTTCATTAACATGAAGCTGGCTCTCCAATCCCCCCCGACACTAGGTCTACCTGATCCTACCAAGCCTTTTGCACAGGCAGTGGATGAACGCGATGGGTGTATGACCTCAGTTCACCTTCAAGATCATGGGGGAAAACAGAGGCCTGTTGCCTATTTTTCCTCCAAGCTAGACCCTGTAGCTGCTGGCCTGCCAAAATGTCTCTGTGCAGTTGCTGCAGCTGAAAAAGCTCTCAACTCCTCACGTGACATTTTAGGTTATGCACCTTTAACACTGTTGGTTCCACAAGCTGTTTCTCTCAGCCTCTGTGAACAGAGAACATCACACCTCTCTGCTGCACGTTATCTTAGGTATCACACATGCCTGTTAGACATGCCTAATGTTGAAGTCAAACGCTGTACCACTCTGAACCCAGCAGACGGTGACGAACACGACTGTGTTGCCGAGCTTCTTATTGTATGTACTCCCATACCTGACTTAAAAGATGTACCCCTGACCAACCCTGACCTCATTTTGTATGTTGATGGGTCCGCCTCTCGCGACCCTGTGGGCACTAATCGGGTGGGTTTCTCTGTTGTTTCAGATTTTGCTGTCTTCTGTTCCGGACCGCTCCCATGCCACCTCTCAGCACAAGCAGCAGAGCTCGTAGCACTCGCTGAGGCCTGCACTTTTGCAAAAGGCAAATCTGTAAATATCTACACTGACTGACGTTATGCCTTCGGGGTAGTACACGATTTTGGGGCTATCTGGAAGTGTAGACAATTCCTGAAATCTGACGGTAAGCCAGTGCTTAACCATGTCCTAGTTGCAGGCTTATTGGACGCCATTCTGCTCCCGTCTGAGGTTGCAGTATCTAAATGTGCTGCACACACCAGCAACACCGACCCCGTTTCATTAGGAAATGCTGCTGCTGACTCAGCTGCAAAGGCAGCCGCCCTGATTCCTCTCGCACCACACGCACACTCGTTTGTTAACATCCCCGTTTCCTCCATTACTCTCAATATGTCGTCACTAACTGCCATGCAGCAGTTAGCTCCACCAACAGAAAAAGCACAGAGGAAAACTGCTGGTGCTACCTTTGACCCCACCTCCAGCATCTGGGTTGGTCCAAATTCCAATCCATGTCTCCCGAGGCTTTTTTTCTCACATTTTGCTAAATTGACACATGGGTTGGATCATGTGTCAAAAGGGGGGATGTTAGAGGCTGTCAATCAACATTGGTTCACAAGGGGATTCACAGTAACAGCTCAAAAGCATTGTGAAGCAGGCTTAATTTGCATTACGCAAAATTCTGGTAGACCGTTAAGGTTACAGGAACAGGTGCACACCCACCCCCAACTAGGCCATTTGGCACCTAATGCTGGATTTCATCTAACTTAGTCCATCCGAGGATAAGAAACACTGTCTTGTAATGGTTGACATGTGGTCGAAATGGGTTGAAGCATTTCCAGTAAACGCACAGACAGCAAATGCTGTGGCTAAAGCTTTACTAAGGGAAATTATTCCTAGATGGGGGATACCAAGCAAGATCTCTAGCGACAATGGTTCACATTTTGCTAAGGAGGCCATTGCACAGATAGGAGAATAACTTGGACAGGACATCAGAAAGCATTGTGCTTACCATCCACAGAGTGGTGGTGCGGTGGAAAGAGAGAACGGTACAATCAAAAACAAGCTAGCAAAATGCTGCGCAGACACAGGTTTATCCTGGACACAAGCCCTGCCCATTGTGCTGATGTACATGAGAATAAGGAAACGAACACGGAGTCAACTCAGCCCTTTTGAGATCCTTTTTGCAGCTCCTCCACAGATTGGGATCAAGGCGCTAGGATGTCCTCTCCCCTCCACAACTTTGTGTGAGGATGCTATGTTGTCATATTGTGTTAACCTGTCATCCAATTTAGCAGATATCAGACGCCAGGTAGCGGCAGCTCTACCTACCCCTGCTACTGGTCCACTCCACCGTATCCAACCAGGCGACTTCGTGCTGGTCAAGGACTTCCGGAGAAAGAGCTGGAGATCCAGCCGTTGGCAAGGTCCCTACCAGGTGCTTCTCGTCACCCAGACAGCGTTCAAGGTTGCCAAGAGAGCCACGTGGGTCCACGACAGCCACTGCAAAGCTGTCATCTCCGCCCCAGTCTAGCCGGTCCAGTAGAAATAGACGACGACAAGTGACGTGCCAAGTCACCACCAGCACCACACACGCAGCACATACAACCTAGTACCACATACAAGACTCATGGGCGACGGCCAGCTGTGCTTTTTCATATGCCTCTGGTTCCTCGTCTGTGCCATCATGGTGTGGGGTTTAATTGACATGGTCATGAAGGCACGGGCTCAGTCAGACTAGACACATCCACGAAGCAGACGACGACACCAACATAAACTTTGTGCCTGATCGCTGGCGAGTGATTGAAGATGGAACCCCTCGGACAAGAATTGGCCACCTGGAAAGACGACAACGCAACCGTGAGCAATGCAGAAACAGTTGGAGGGTCTGGAAACTAGTAGAGTGGATCCTTTGCATATTCCTTATGGGTTTTGTGTTTGCCATAATCCTATACTTCATGTATCCATGGTTAGTACACAACCCTCTAATCAAAGTCAAAGTAGCAAAAAGGTACGTTGGGAAATCCGGGAGACCGTATGGTCAAAGGAGCTTATCAAAGCAGGGATTGGTAACATTACTCTCGGGGAAGGGGAAGATAGCACAGTGCAGTTAGACCCGTGTAACTACTTCCCTTGCCCCAACCCTAGGAAGCTGGGCCGGGCAGACGTTTACATCTGCTATGTAATAGATGGCAGTTACACTAGCACCCACTGTTCTGGAGGATGGGCTTTGGTTTTATGGACCACCTCGCGCAAGGACTGGGGTTATACCTTATGGGCCGACAAAACAAAAATCAAAAGGAGACTATCTATCTCTAAAGTCAACTCAAGTCCCGCCGTCCTACTACAACTACAAAAGGCCAAAATATCAGACAGGGGCTATTACGTTGTTTGCGCGTATGTATTCTGGCAAAGACCCATGCGGCGCATTTTATATAGGCATCACCCCCAAAAACAACACCCCTAAAGCCAAACCTCTAACACAAGTTCTAACATCAATAGGCACATCGACCGTTCTGAAACATGACCCTTCCGTAGTTAACAGCATTGACGACTTAAATGATGACGTTTGGAAAACTAGAAATAAACTAGACGGTAACGTATGGTGGTACACTCTAAGGTCATTTCTGCAGGCCGCAGGGCAAAACGGTTCATGTTATGCATGCACCCTTTTCCCCCAGGACTCATCAATGGCATTACCTGTTCGCCCACGACCCCTAAACAACACAGAACAGCTGTTTGCCTTTATGGCCCTGACCGGGTCTACCAGAGGGTTGAATAAATGGTATTTTGCAAACGCCTCTCTTCCAGCACCATGTGAGCACATGGCGAACGCCACACTGCGCGCAATAAACTCCACGAGATGATGACTAACTCCTTCGAATTGTACGACCCGGTGGCACGCGTCCACCCCAGCCGTCTAGAAAACCTTACCCATAGTCTCTGCATTAGTAGAAGGAAAAACCGCATAGGCTTACACCTTGGCACAACCACGGGTTGCACTCGTATCATAAAAAACACATGCGGCGCTGAAAAATTCAATCTCACAGACTGTCTAGTAAAAAGATTTCCCGATATAATCAATTCGTCCCAAGCATTCCCTAATGTCACGCATACCTCTCTTCTCCTAGCATGGCCTACCGATGCTGGGGCAGGGGCCCCTCAAGACTATATGTGGCTGTGCGGAAACAAGTTGTATCAAGTCTTAGCACCCTTTTGGACGGGCACGTGCACCTTAGTGGATTTGACTCCAGCGATCACCGTTCTCGACTCATTGATGCATACCACACACCACTATCCAGAATTCAGACATCCCGACCACCATAGGGCTAAGAGGGCTTCAATGACATCTCAGGGCGAGAAGGGTTTCAGCGGGGCGTTTCCCTGGTGGGGCTCTGTGAATAACGCTCATAATATAGACAAAATACACACACGATTGGAAAACCTCACTTTCGAAGTTACTCAAGGTTTTCAGGCACTGAATCCGTTTATGGTAGCAACTAGAAATATGCTAATGCAACATCAATTTGCTCTAGATATCAAGTTTGCCTCAAGGGTATGTCACGTTATTGGAGACTCTTGTTGCACATACAAGAGTACACCTTAACGCACTTCTGGCAGACATGAAGGCTGACGATGTGGACTACGACCCTGTAGGCTGGGACTGGTGGTCCTGGCTCACATCGGGAGGGTGGGAAGGTTGGCTGGCCAGAATAGTCACGCCACTCCTCACCATCATAGCCTTGCTCCTCTGTTGTACATGCTGTGTAGTTCCCCTCATGAAGAAATGTTTTTCTAGTATGATCTCCTCTGCATTCGTACAATACACCGCTCTCCCTCAAACCATTGACAATGTTACGACCAACCCAGATTCAGCCCCCACTGATTCCGACACTGAAGAGTCGGACACCGAACTGTAAAATTGTGTGTAAAATTGCCATTCCCTCTTTTCAGTATTCTTTTGCTTTCTACATACGGAGTCTGTCCTCCACAAAAACAGCCACTTTCCATGATATGTTTATGATGTGTTTAGTTAAACCAGCGATGGAGTGTATTCATTGATGTGTTATATCAGTCTATCCTGTCATTTGTTTTATTTTCTTGATTGATCAAATATGATCAAAAGGGGGGGAATGTAGTGGCAATTTCTTGTGTTACCTTACAGTATATGCTAAAACCAAATGCTTCTGAAAGCATTGTCTAACACTACTGTACCATTTCTTCATCTTTGCTGTTTCTTTTGCATACTCTAATGAGGTTTATTATTCTCAAGCGCTTCAAGGCCACAGGGCTAATTTGGCAGACTATGTTGAAACTACTCCTTTTCACACTAAGTTTGAACTTCCATATTTTGATGACTGTTGTACTTTCTATGGCTCATAGCGATATGAGATCGTGTGAAAGTGGATTTCTGAGGCGTTCCGCCATGCTACACAAAACTTTGTCTGCCCGCTAGGCTTGGGCGGTATGACGGTATTACGGTATACCAGGGTATTTCGAAATACCGTCGGTATGATTTTCAATACCGTGACGTCACAGACTGTGCGCCAAATCACAGATGCGTTTCATTCTATTACACTGACACGGAGTTTTGACAGGGACGACATTGGTTGTAATGCACAGCACGCGCCAGCAGAGGGCAGGGGAGGGCAGTCCGTCTTTCCCGCTCTCAGAGCTCAGCACAGAGCTGAGCTGAGCAAGATGGCGGCAGCATTTGCCGGCCCCGAACTCGGACAACTAGTAAAAAAGAAAAACGCCTCTGCGCCTGTTTGGGACTATTTTGGGTTTACTCGTCGCCAGTGATTTCATCCAGCACAACGAGAGACAGAGGCACTTCTTTGGGAATGTTTAAGACGGGGTGAGTGAGTGTTGACATTTTTTAATCCTATGCAACTGGTTGATGGTTTTGTAGTCGAGGTCGGACGGTTTTAAAAACGAAAGCATTTACGTGCTAAACATTCACGCGAGTAATCCAATGAATCAAATGGAAATAAGGTTTTTAACACATGCACGGAATAATATTGCCAAACTAGTTAGTGAATATAGCAAACTTTATTCAATAAGTCAAGTATTTACTCCCGGAAAATGTTTATGTATGATGATATATTCTTAACTTAGCTCACTATGGAAACAATGTCGGACATCTACAAACGCGTCCTGTATCCGATCTCAAAATGTGCCATTTGCACAATGTGTCATATATGCAGCCCTTGTTTTGCACTTGCGCGCACGTCGCTTCACTTTGCGAGCGTCTACCGGCTCGGGCTGCATTTTACACCGAAAATATAATATACCATTCGAAACATCTATTTTCCGCCGAACTTCACCTCACTCAAGTCGACCCAAGTCATACCGTCAGTGGCGGCTGGTGGAAAATATTTTTGGTGGGGCTGTTGATATAGTGAGTAAAAAAAATGTTGGGGGGAGAAATTACCCCTTAAATTGGGACTGATACCGTCATATACCGTATACCACGGTATGATGTCAGCAAGGTATGACGGTATGAAAAAAATGATACCGCCCATGCCTACTGCCCGCCCTATCTTGTATATAAGCTTTGCTATTTTGTGACTATCGCGCACTCCTGCAGACTACTCTGTACTCTGTGAGACATGTACCTTTGAAGCTTCAAATAAATAACCAGAAGACAACGCTGCCTGCTTTTACCAGTTTATTATTGATTACTCTCATTGTACATCTTTACAGTATTGACGAGTTTAAAATGTCCACAACACATACAACCCCCTGCAGCCCGTCGATAATCATTGACATGCGCCGCTGAAAATGTTCTGGGGCTGACGCTATGCCGAAGGGCAGTCTGTTAAAGTAAAAGCGCGCAAAGGGAGTTATGAACGTTGTGTACAGTGACGACTCGGGGGATAATGGAATCTGCCAAAATCCTTTGTTTTCATCTAACTTGCTGAAGATCTGGGCTCCTGCCAGAGATCCAATTGTTTGCTCAACTGAAGGCAATATGTATTTCTCTCTGCGAACTGCTTCGTTGAGGCGGGTGAGGTCGACGCAGATGCGCACTGAGCCAGTCTTTGTGGGCACCGGAACCATGCCCGAACACCAGTCGGTCGGCTCTTCAACTCTGGAGATGACCCCAATCTCCTCCATTTTTTTGAGCTCCTCTTTCACTTTGTCGAGTAGAGGGATGGGGACCCGTCTAGGTGTTGCCAGGGAATAGGGAATATCGTCTGGCCTGAGTTTAATAGTGTATGGCTGCTGCATCATACCTAAACCCTGACACAACTTTGGGTAGGACTCTTCCATCTCTGACTTGTCTATGCTGTCTACTCTGTAGACTAGTTTAAGCTTTACACTTGCTGGTCTGCTTAACAAGGCTACGTTTAAATCATTGACAACGTAAACATCCTCCTGTATCACCTGCTCTCCTTTGCATAGTGACTCTCTGTATCTGCCTAAAACAGATAGAAGCATGCGACCTGGGCCAAATAGTGGTCTGTCAGGCTTAGCTAACTGTGTGTTGCTCTCAGCAATGGCATAGTAGGTCTGGGCTGGAATAACTGAGACATCAGCTCCTGTGTCTATCTTAAACCTGACCTTATGGCCCCTTATAGTCAAATCAGCATACCATGGGTCTAAACCTGCATCTACTGAGCCTAGGAACAAGGGTGTGTCATCATCATCATCATAGCAACTTTCTGTTTCTACAGCATGTACTGCTTTGGTAGATTTACATACTTTACTGTAATGACCTCTCGTTCCACATGCATGACATGTCACCTCTCTGGCTGGGCACTGTGCATTTGCATGACATGGGGACTTTCCACATCTGTAGCATGACTGGCGATCAGATGATGGCTGTGGTTTTGTTGATGGGTGCATTGGTTGATGAGGGGACTTTGGGGTGAATGGCTTTTGTCTTTTGCCTTTTGTTACTGCATCAATGTCCATTCTAACCCCTCCTCTGAGGTCTGTTTGCTGCCTTTTAATCACTTCGGACTGTCTGGCCATATTGACTGCTTTTTCGAGCGTAAAATCCTTGTCTAACTGTATCCTCTCAGCTAGACTGGTGTTTCTCAACCCCACTACGAGCCGGTCTCTTATTAACTCGTCGCGGAGTGCTCCGTATTTGCAGTTTTCTGCTAGGGCATACAATGCAGTAATGAAAGCGTCTACAGCCTCGTTTGGTTGCTGCACTCTCTGATTGAATGTTGCGCTCTCATATATCACGTTCTTTCTAGGCACAAAGTACGTTTCAAGTGTGGCTTTTACCGAAGTGTACTGCTGTCTATGTGCGCCGGATAAATCATGACCCCGTAGGATGTCGTCTGCTTCATCCCCCATGCAGTAGATCAGCGTGTTCACCTGGTTAGCTTCTGTGCTAAGATGGAGGTTGCTGGCCAGTCTGAATCTCTCGAACCTGCGTATCCATCGCTCCCAGTCCTGAGGCTTTGCAAAGTCGAATGCTTCAGGTGGTTGGATGGTGAACGTAGTGCTTGGAGGAGCGTTAGCATTAGCCTGTAGCTGGGGAGGATGTGGAGGCTGTGCAGCTGGTGTGGCTGCAGCTCCGTCGTCGTCTAACATCTCGCCACTTACAGACGTTAACTTTCCACAACTCTCTTTCCAACTTCAGCCTAGCTCTTTACCGCTGCCCACGTTCTGACACCATGTCGTGGTAAGCGTAAAGTAATACAGACGGTTTAGAGCATGGTATTACTTTATTCAGGCTTCTACTCTCCATGTCATTTGGTAGTAGCATGACCAGTCATGTCCACATCCGGTCTCATACATCCTGTTAGCTCTATCATAATAAAAGCATAACAGCTAACACCACACTATCCTTCAGCAAAGTGACACACCATTGTGACTCTTGTTGGCCTCTTATGGGGCTGCTGTCTTTTAAATATGATTATTTCTCTGCTCCTATTTCATTCCTCTCAGATTCTTCCATCAGTCCCAGTCATTGCATGTCAGTCAATAGAGCTTCGAAAAATGTGTCCAATTCAACAAAATGTTTTTGTGAAAGTCAGAGCTAAATTATAGATTGTTTGATTGTGTAATTACAAGTTGAGAGAAAAATAAATCCACATCCTCCATTTAAACTTATTTTATTTACTTTTCCATGTTGTACATATACTTACTTGTATTACATGTTGAACCACATCCTGGATATTTTCCCTAGCCTCAAGGAAATACAATACAAATAAATGGATTCATAATTTAAAAAATGTATAAAAATGTATTACTTAATAATGTTGTGTGCAAACATTTCAAATTTCAAATGAAAAATAAGTTTACTTTTGAAATTATTTCTCACAAGAACCTTTCTAAATTATAGTAAACTATTAAAAAAGGTTTAGTCAACATAAGTTTTTCTGCCTAAAATAGTTAAAATTGAACGTAAACTATATCAAACACCACATCCATGGCAATTAACCCATTTTTGCCTGCTATTTAAATTGACTTTGGTTGAAGTTAATGACAATATTGATATTATATATATATATAGCATATAATTGATGCAGTCTTTCTGAACACTTGTAAAATACTGTAAATGAAGAATATTTTTAAATGGTTTACACAGATAGTACCTTAACTTGAATTTGAAAACACGTGGCAATTTTATTAATACAGCAGTTGAAAAGATTTGTGGAAGGATAAATTCTTCATGGGCTTCAATGGCTCTCTAGATAAAGGGCGTTTTATGGTTGCTTGTTATCCTTAGATAGTGGTTTGTTTAAATAACTTGACATTTTAATAAATATTGCAAAAAAGGGCTCCAAAAAAGGCATAATATAACCTGGCCGGCTTAACCAGTCTGTATTTCTTCAAGCACTACAAGATTACAAGATTCATAGTTTATAAAGTACAATTCTGGGCCATTGATTGTGTAATATCTCCAAACACTGCAGTAAAAATGCCTGCTGTGAAGCCTTAAAATGGTGCAGGAAAAGGACTTTACATTGGGTTATACTTAAAGACAGGACTATTCAGTTAAGAGAAGAGAAAAAAGGAAAGAAAATTGTTATAATGGGTGATGTAACATTAATGACAGACATATGAGGTCCTTGGCACTCAGACTTTAGAGGTGTCATTTTGTGAACATGGGGCATCACCCTTACAGCATCAGGAGAATGTCGGACACTGGAAGTGTGCTGGAGGCGTTGACTGGGACTGATGGAAGGATGAGGCTCATGAGATTGAAGAATCTGCGAGGTACGAACTACTGGCAGAGGAATAATTATATATTAAAAGACTGCAGCATCATAAGAGGGCAACCATGTGACAGAGTGTGTCACTTTGCTGAAGGATATTTGTGACCAGCTATCCAGGCCAGACTCTAAAGACTTTCCAAGGTGGACAAATGTACTGACAGGAAGTAGGCCTATTGCTGATATCATGTCTGTAATATTCTGTTCTATGGACATGTAAGTGTCTACATAAACAGATGTAGCGGACTACTTCTCTCATTCCGAGTGTCCATCTTTATTTCCAACTGGCGCTTAACATGCACACATGCATTACGTCATCCACGTGATCTCTGTATTCAAAGATCTTGTATTCACCAAGATGTTACAATGTCTACCATCCTCTTAAAATTCAATCAGGAGAGACGTGATGTATGGAATACATGTTTATTATCGGGTCACATTATATAAATGAAACATAATGATGACAGTTTATAACAAGTGAATGAAATGGTGTTTGGCGATTAGGCCCAGGTTTTGTAGGATGTCATTCGGGAAGGGAAGAACCGTTTCCGATGAACCCCCCCGGGTCTAGACACTGGTGGTGGTGATAAGTGGTTAGGTCCGGTTGGAAGGGAGAAGGTTGGACTTGCCCTGAGTTGGAAGCAGGAGGCGAAGGGGTGGAGGAGGGTTGCGCGTTGACACCTGGAAGACAGCTGATGGAAAAGGGGAGAGCATATATAGAGGGATTAACAGGTGCGATGATTAGGCTTGTGAACGGAGGGAAGTGATAGGTTAGCTGAGGAGTGGCGCTCCCTATCATTTAGTGAAGGGAGCGAGTATTGCCATGACGCGCAATACAAAGTGATAGGTCTTCCTGCCTGAACTTGCGCTGAGCTTCATTTCAATCAGGAGAGACGTGATGTATGGAATACATGTTTATTATCGGGTCACATTATATAAATGAAACATAATGATGACAGTTTATAAGAAGTGAATGAAATGGTGTTTGGCGATTAGGCCCAGGTTTTGTAGGATGTCATTCGGGAAGGGAAGAACCGTTTCCGATGAACCCCCAAAAGAAGTGAAAGTATGAAGTACTGAACGTGATGAAATCTTACCTTGTGGGATGCAGTGGAAATCTATGGATGAAATGAGAGGTTAATACATGTGGGGATTTAGACTTACTGATGCCTCCTAGGCATCCTCCCTGGACGTACAGGGCTTCCTGGACGTACAGGGCATCCTGGACATACAGGGCTTCCCGGACGTACGGGGCATCCCGGACATACGGGGCATCCCGGACATACGGGGCATCCCGGACGTACGGGGCATCCCGGACGTACAGGGCGTCCTGGACATACAGGGCTTCCCGGACGTACGGGGCTTCCCGGACGAACGGGGCATCCCGGACGAACGGGGCTTCCCGGACGAACGGGGCATCCCGGACGAACGGGGCATCCCGGACGTACGGGGCAGCCTGACTTCGCAGGGACACATTTTATACAGACCCGAAGGTTACAACCTGGACGTACAGGGTTAGACATGTAAGGATAAACATGAGCCGCGGGACGAATATACGTGCTGACATGCTAAGAACCACCACCAGTTATATGCATACGTACCAATTTGAAGGTTGGAGAGACCTTTGGATAGCCAGCACGGCACTGGGGTTCGGACGAATGTAGGATGAGAAGCGGTTGTTGTAGGGAAGAGGAACAATTACCTTGATTGCGGCAGGTTTGCTGCACCTATCCTGAACGAGCCCTGAAATGCTCTTAAGACACCACCACCAGTTATATGCATGTTTACCAGAGGTAAGCTGGAGAGATCTTGGATAGCCGGCACGAGCCGATGCCCGGCGAAGAGGGAGATGTAGACAATGTAATGCGGCTGTTAGCTTGAGTACAATGATGCATGAATATCATACCCTGCAATTTAAGTATCAGGTTCCGACTGGTCACAACAATTAAATATCACTATTAAAAACGAATATGAACATTTATCTATTTTGGGGTGCACGTTTTGCTGTCCTTATTTCTTATGTTAAAAACTGGTTGCCACTGATGGCAACCAAAGTCCAAGAAGTGGTTGACATTTTTCAAATGGTTGCCAATGGCAACCTGGCAACCATTACTGTCGAGCCCTGGTATAGGACTAGCTTAATTAGCAGTTTACTTACGCCACGGTGAGACGTAGATGCTGATGTGCTGGTTGGGTGATTAGACTGTCTTCTATCCTCTTACATGAGCTTCTCTTTCTCCCTGAAAGAAACTCCCCAAAAACACGGATGGGCAGCGTCCGTGGTTGTGTTGAAGCTTGAGACAGCGGTACTTACTGAGCATTGTGACGGGTAGTAGTTACCCGAACTGCATAACTCCATGCTGTAACGCGTTACACCCGTTACGTATTGCGCCGAGGCTTCGGAGCGTGTGTCGAGTATTCCCCGAATCTTTTTGTGAAGCATGTATCGAGGCTTGTATCGTTTCGGGCCAGTGACGTCATCGATGACGAACGAACCTCGCTGCCTGTCGATACCACGTGACTGCTTCGGGAAGCGATTCGGATCATTTGAACCGTTGAGCCACAACGCTCATAATACCCATGGATGTATAACAAGAACCATATTACCCCTCCTGTACCCGGGTCCGCTGGTGACACGATGGAATTAAAAGAGCTCAGACCCTCACTTATATAGAGGTCGGAAAATGTCATAAGTATAAATAGATACAAGCATAAATAAATGTAGTGTAGTGCCGAGGGTATGGAGTCAGAGGCGGTGCAAGGAAGGTGCAGAAATAGTAATTTATTAACAAGCTGCAAGGGACATGTTGTCGGGTCGCAGCCCGGGTCGACAAGAGGAAGAGCCAGGAGGGCACACAATATATATAAGGAACACACAACAGGTCCGTGTGGAAACAAAACCCCAATTGTAGTTCCATGTGTGAATTATGAACCAGTGTATCAATACGTGGCCACCACACAAGCCCCCCCAGAATTCAAATATGGCAAAATAAATCCTCGCGTCCGTGGAGAAAGCACCACAGGGGCCGAGGAGGGCGGGGTCGCAATTGAGGACCGGGCCATGGAACGGGCCGACGAAAGGAGGCCGCATGAGAGGGTAGGGACCCTAACGAGGGCGAGGGCACCCCCACCGGGGGCGGGCCGGAACGGGCCGTTGTAAGGGGGCTGCAGTAGGTGTCGTGGCGAACCCAGCAGGAAAAAGCGCTGCCCGGCCGCAGGCGAAGGCACGGCGGCGGCGGGCATGAAACCTCCGGAAGGACGGAGCGGAATCCCAGGAAGGCAGGAGCAGTCACCCCGGGAGGAAGGAGCCGTGGACAGGGGAGAAGCCAGACGGAGCGCTGTCCGAAGCTGCCGTCGAGGCCAACCGTGAGCCGCGGTAAGAGGAGAGGCCAGGCAGGGTCCCGGAGCGCGCCACCCACGGGCCAATGAAGGCATGGGCGACGTCCGAAACCGCCGAGGCGAAGGAAGAGGCCAGGCAGGGTCCCGGAGCGCGCCACCCACGGGCCAATAAAGGCATGGGCGACGTCCGAAACCGCCGAGGCGAGACGGGGTCCAGAAGCGTGCCACCCCGGCGCCGATGAGAGCGCGGGTGGCGTCAGAAGCCGCCGTCGAGGTGATGAAACGGCGAGAGGGTCCACACGAGGCCGACCAGACATGGTCGAACCTCCTCTCAGGCACCAGAAAAAGCTCAAAAAGGGCCGTACTGTCCACGGTCCAAAAAAGGTAGGTGAAATCGTGAGAGGATCCACACGAGGCCGACCAGACATGGTCGAACCTCCTCTCAGGCACCAGGGAAAAAAACAAAAAACTCAAAAGGTCGATAGCCGTTAGCAGCTAGCCGTTAGCCGCTAGCTGGCAGCCGTCGGTAGCCGCTAGCCGTAGCCGTTAGCTAACGAGGTTAGCTGCTAGTCGTTGAAGGCTAGCGCAGCCTGGACGTGCAGCCGCACGAGCAGAAGAAAACAGCCCCAGGAGGTAGCAATCGGGTTCATCCCTACCCAGCGGGTCGTGCATCGTCTCCCTGTTGGTTGGAAGACCGATGCGGGAATGGCGAGCAACGTCCCCAGCCATTCTGCGAGGCGTGCACCGAGCCTCAGTCCGCGTGCCGGTGGCAGCAACGGACGATTCCAAAAATCCCCGGCATTTCGAGAAAGAAATCTGAGTTTCCTTTGCCGTGATCGGGTCCATCTCGGAAACTTCTGCGAGACTTATATGTCAGGGTCACCAATGTAGTGCCGAGAGATAGGGAGTCAGAGGCGGTGCATCGAAGGTGCAAAGTTGTCTTTAATAGAGAGCTGCAAAGGACATGTTGTCGGGTCGCAGCCCGGGAAGACAAGAGGAAGAGCCAGGAGGGCACACAATATATATAAGGAACACACAACAGGTCCGTGTGGAAACAAAACCCCAATTGTAGTTCCATGTGTGAATTATGAACCAGTGTATCAATACGTGGTCACCACAGTAGGAATAAAACATGAATAAATAAATGAATAAATGCAGATTAGATATATCCAGTGTTTTTGGGTAGATTCAGCGTGAGGGCTGTGGCTTGCTGGAAAGCAGCCGACCCACGACCGCAGGGTTTGCTTATAGAAGCTACAGCTAAATGAGATAATGCAGTTAATAAATGTATTCCTGATATGGTTTAGCCTTCTCAGGCTACAACGTGGTTAAGTTTATGAATAATATTAAGGAATACGAATCCCTCTTTGCAATGTTTACCAGCCTCCAATAGGCTTTTCAATCACAATCGTTCAACTGGAATGAAAACAATATTGTTAACATGAAAATAGGATTTTATGTCCGTTGTTTAGAGTTATTCTAAGGCTTTACTCATTGGGAACTCGGTATGAGATAGAGCGCAACTGTTGAGATTTCCAATTTGCCTGTTTTACACGCTTTGACCAACAGGGGGTTTATGTTCAAATGAAGCCCATGATGAAGCCTCATGAGATGAACCCTTTGCGAACCAATTGGCTGGAAAGCTTCAAAGCTTCATAAGGCTTCCTCTCGCCATCACTACCTGCTTGCCACCTAAGACGCACTTAGAGACCAGTACTGCTTCTGAGCCGGAAGGAGAAGTAGCTTCGATGAGATGTAGCTTGAGCCCTGTCTGCCTGCAAGAGGGGTTGTGGTTGAAGCCGGAAGTGGGTGAAGCTTCGCAAGCGATGAGGGCGCGTTCCGCGTGAAGGCCGGAAGCGCCGCATTTGAGCGGCCCTGATGCCAGTGATGCCCTCTAGAGAGACTGAAGGCGTGTGTCAATTGTTTGCCTGAAGTAGCCCATTTCCATTAAGCCGGAGGAACTTCCGTGGAGCTCAGTATCCTTGTCTTTTTCTTCCGCATCCGGGTTTGCGAGGTGGCCGGCTAGAACCGCTAGCCAACTGGGGAACGCCCCCTGTAGCTTAATCCGCAAGACTGCGGAGCTGATGAATAAATACCCGGAGCTGGGACGAAGCCCTGCTGCTGCTTGCGCGTTGACACCTGGAAGACAGCTGATGGAAAAGGGGAGAGCATATATAGAGGGATTAACAGGTGCGATGATTAGGCTTGTGAACGGAGGGAAGTGATAGGTTAGCTGAGGAGTGGCGCTCCCTATCATTTAGTGAAGGGAGCGAGCATTGCCATGACGCGCAATACAAAGTGATAGGTCTTCCTGCCTGAACTTGCGCTGAGCTTCATTACTCTGTCCAACAATATCAGTCTCAGGAAGAAATGTTTTTTTAACGCTTATTAAAAGAAAAACATGCATTATTGTACTCAGGAGGGGACATTGACAGAGGATTACTGGAAAAGTACACGATAAGTACTTCATAGTACTTGTGGGGGTAGTTTCAGTAGTACTGAGTCCAACAGGATCAATCTCACAAAGAATGAATGGCAACAAAACATAATTCCCTCATCAAACTTAGCAGAAGTGGCTTGATTTTGTTCCCAGCAGGGGACTTTGACAGAGTATTTCTCAAAAAATACACAGTAAAAGTACTTCAATGTATTGTTAGTAGGCTTACCAATACAAAATCTAACAGTATCAATTTCATTAAGAACTAATGCTAACATTCTATTCTTATCATTCATCAAAGATAGCAGAAAACATGCATTATGTACTATGGAGGGGACTCTGACAGAGGATTACTCAAAAAGTACACAGTAAAGTACTTCATTTTATTGGTAGCAGTCAACTAATACCAAGTCCAACAGTGTCAGTTGTATTAAGAACTTGTGGTAAAAAATATTTGCATCACTCATTGAATATAGCAGGAAAGAAAATGAAGAGCAGCTGATTGACGGAGTGCATAATCGTTGTATAGTTTAAATCTCCTTAGTTACAATGTTGTCCATTTTAGTCAAAGGCTTATTATATTTACAGCCCTAATAAAATTCATTTTCTGGGCTCAATATGTGTCTTGGCTGTTTTCATTGTGATCGCTAAATTCACCTTGTTTATAATATTATCACTATAACACTGACCCAGATCGCTAGATCACTAGAAACACCTGCTGGGAAGGGCTGTTCCATGCTCTGCTCAACCCTCAACCTCCCGACTTCCCAATGGACTCAGTAGCGCCCCCTGATGCCGTGGAGTATTTGTGAGTGAGCATGCCACGGCGGAATATTACTGCCAAAAGTCACGTGAGTGAGTCACGTGACTTTTGGCAGTAATATTCCGCCGTGAGAAGAAAACAAAGTTTTGTACTTGTACAAAAAAAGTGTTGTAGTTGTAAAAACAAGTTGTGTACTTGTAAAATCTATGCTGAATTTGTCTCTGAAACATGATTTATTAGAAAAATTGTATGTGTTTCTTTGATAGATACGTTTTTTCTTTGCAAAACTAAATGCATTAGTTTGTAGATGGTGTTTTGTATTTGCAAACCACATTGTGTTTGTTAGTGAATCATAAGGCATTTGTTTAGTTTGTTTGTGGCGTTATGGCAGGAAATCTGAAGGAAGGGGCAGATTTTTTCCAGTTGTGTACTTTTCAAGTTCTAGCGTACTCGAGCTGGTTTCTACCCTACCTTTTAAGCGATTTTCATTGTTGATCATCTGCAGATTATGTTCTTTTTATAAGTCATTAAGTCATTTGGTCTATAAAATGTCAGTAGAGTGGCAAAATGTATACCAATTCATCCAAAAGTCCAAGACGATCTATATAAATCTCTTATTTTCATCAGTCCAGGCAATTTTTTGGCAATACGCTAGTTGGTTATCAACCTCATGGTGAGACCTCAAGTTACCTTTTACTCTTGGTTTTAGTATAGATTAAGCAAAGAAGATGAAATATGTATTAAGTGAACTTCAAAGGTGCTGGTTGGCTGATTTTTTCACTTCTGAATAAAGCCAAGATAGTTTTCCCCCCATGTTTCAAATCTTTATGCTAAACTAGGCCAACAGGCTCAACAATTTAGATGCAGACAGTAAAGTGAAATAAAATTATGTTTCATTTTTGTTTAAAATTCGGCCTTCAAGGTCTGGTCAACTGTCTTTTCTCCCTGAAAAGGGCTCTACATTGGAGGCTCTTCTATTGGATAGTCTAAAGATTTTTATACAAACGTAGTTTGAAATTCAGAAAACAAAAGTGCTTCATCAGCAAAAGGATCAATA
Source organism: Notothenia rossii (assembly GCF_949606895.1). Classification (NCBI taxonomy): domain Eukaryota; kingdom Metazoa; phylum Chordata; class Actinopteri; order Perciformes; family Nototheniidae; genus Notothenia; species Notothenia rossii. Next base: position 18,146,155 of record NC_136910.1, read on the forward strand.
AATGATGTAATAAAGACTGTTTTATAACCATTTGTTTTCTATAAAGAATTGTGCTAATTTTACTATTGTTGGGCTTCCCAATTGGATTTCTCCGAATGTTTCAGACTAATACTGATTAATTCTCTTTCAGGAACAACCATTACATATTAACCAGAGCATGCTCCCTTCACTCGGTAGTCCCACATAGTGACACAGCCTTTCACCACAGCCATGCGCTCTCGGGTGGGACATGGAGGGTCAAGGGGCAGAATACGTAACAGACAACACGTGTTTTTTCAGGCTCTAAAAGAAACACATTGTTCGGGCTATTAAAGAATGTACGTGAGATCAACAGGATTGCAGAGAAAGACGAACCTCTGGAAGTGTGCTTATAATATTGTAAACTGAGGGCAATTAGATGTCAATTTAAGTCATTGTAATGATAAAACAATGTACATTATTTCCCATCATGTACATTTCTTAAAATACCAGTTATATATTGTCATTTTCAAAAATGTAAGATTTAGTCTGCTATGCTATTTTATGCCAATGTGGTTTAATTTAGCTGGGCACAATACCGTAGACAGGGTAAATGTGAGAAATCTCTTGGTGACAATCATTGTGACATTTCCCAACTGCAAATCCGAAGTGTGTTTTCTTATCTATGCGGTCCCTCTTAAGTGTTTCCGCTGCTTATCACATGAAGCCATATCTATATGGTGACGCTCTAGAGCAGGCTAGATTGTGGGAGGCTAAAACAGACAGAGAGGGGGGACAGGCACTACAACTGCGTCAGAAACATTGAGCAACACTACCCTGTTTACATCAGTTGACTTTTAAATGATAAGGCAGTGTTTGAATCTTTACTACTAAGAGTCCTTTGTTTTAGTGCCTTCATTTTAATGGATGTATTATTACAGCTTCTTCTTAAGATACTGCATTCAACAATTATTCAGGATGTGATTGAACTTTTTTTCTACAGAATATTGACCCGAACTCCAAGCATGTATAATCAACAGATAGCTTTACATCCAAATGTCAAGGCATTTAACAATATAAACGTTTTCATTTAGATAAATGTGCATTTATTGCAAAGAAAATTGCACAATATAAAATGATCTCAATCTTGGATAAAAACTGTATATGTTAGTTATTACCCCAGTGTGCTTATAGCCTTGTGTCTTCTGCTAATGTAAAGAGAGCAACAGTGACATCTGCAGGTCTAGAGAAAACATAGCTACATGTTTTTTTACTGTATGCCTAAACTATGGCCTAAACCCATAACTACAGTATGAACGTTTAATTAAAACCTCTTTACATGTGTCTATAAAACTATCTTCATTATATATCCAAAAGGATATATATTAAAAAAAAAACATAAATGCCAGAAGTAGTTATTTTATCAAAAGGTTTTATTCAGTAACATCAATGCCTTAACATAAGAGATGCTTTGGTGACTCGGGAATTTTCACTGAAAACTAATAAGCATGTAGACCTAAAACCTGCTTAGTATTCAGATGTTACCATTATACTGTGTAATGTATAACATTCGGAGAAAAAACTAAAACAGCTTTCGTGTTGCGTATCCTCAAGACTATAATGGATGTGCAACAAGAAAGATGGTGTAAGAGTCAAATAGAAGACTTAAATAAAAGGAAAATTCATTAAAGCAGGGGACATGAAACAAACCACTTTGCTTTGAATTATTTTAAGAGATATAAATGGAGCTGAGGACGAAATGTTTAATTAAAATTAAAATACATAGAGCTTTTTGTCATCTATGATCTATTTCCCCATTTTCCTTCAAAAGGGTTTCAAACAAGAACAATATTTTACATTTAAAACAAAAACATGTGTCCATGTATGGATGCTTTGTCCTTGTACTGGGTGGTGATGATTGTACTGTAGGTGAAAGTTGAGTTGTAGTCCTGCGGACGAGGGCTACTGCAGCTCAACAGGCATGATAGGGTGGAGGCAGAGATGGCTGTGTGAACATCAGTACAACGCTTCAGTATTACTGCTTCTAGGCTTCCTGATCTTCTCTATGTTCTTCAGGATCATGTCGTGTAACGTTACCTTCACAGAAAATAAAAGAGACCATGTGGAAAATACAGCTTACTGTTGAAATACTTCCATTGAGTCAAACAAATATTATATGAGAAATAGAAATAATAACTTACATATTGATTTCTGAGCTCAGAAACTATGATCTTCAGACTGATGTATTCCTTCTCATCGATCTCAGTTACTGTGCGCCGATAGTCCTCCTAATAAAAAAGATCAAGTTGATCCAAATATCAATATTCATGCTCATCTTCACTTAAGTGAGACACAATCTCACAAGGGCCAGACAACTTCTGTTTTCTTTACCGCTTTATATTTTATGTTCAGGGTAACAAACCCATTTTTTAAATGTATTTATACAATTTGTCAGTGAGAGCCATTGAATGTATTTACATTCTCTCTATAGAAGTTTTCATTGTTTGTGGGAGGGACAGCCACTCTCGCCCTGTAATAAAACCGCATTCACATGCACAAAAGATTCATTAAAACACTTATCGTGACGTTATCAGCATGCCAAGGTGACGAGAACCAACACTAAAGTAAAATGCAGTTTAAAAATGTTGAAACTCTACCAAAATCAACCCTTTTTCATAGACAAAAAGTCCTAACAAAAATATTTACTTACCACATGTGGATATTTTGCTATTTTAGAAACGAGCTTTGCCCTTGTGATGTAGTATCTAGAAGTAAAGAAGACAGTTAACATTGCTAAAAATCCCAGAAAGAATTTTGTAAATTATAAAGGACAAGTTAACAATCAAACACAGGAAAATAAACTGTAGCATCTAAGTCATTTGACATTAACCAGCTTTTTGTAAAACAATATGGTTAGGAATTTGAAAGACCTTGATATCTGGTCAAGGTAAGATGCTGCCTCCCCTTCAACTGTTCTGAGTTCAGCTACCGTCTCCTCCTGGATTGACACTCCAAAGTTGTTGCCGTCCTCTATCCTGGGGATTAGCAGCTGAACCCACATTTTGACCTACAGAAGAACAAAAAAAATGATAAGAACAAAAAGATGCAACATCTGGAAGGCTCACCGTGAAGTATAGACGTAGATTGGTCATGTCCACAACAGTTGCAGTAACTGTCTGGAAACGGGGGCCACTAAATACTAACAATAACTTTCTACATTAACAGGTTGAATGTGAATACGTTTAGGCTAGAAAAGTTGTTCAACCAGTTAGACACATAGCTTGCCCTTTTAAAAGTCTCTTTAGCAAGTGTAAGTGTATGTTTTGAATTAAGACAAGCCTGGCAACTCAGAATAGTTTTCACACCATATTCATCAATAACCTTATATTAGTCTTAGACTTGTTTTCTAAATGTCTAGTTGTATCAATTCATGTTGGTTTACTGTTGGTATTTTAACATTTAGCTTCTGACGCAGGAGTACGACCCTGGGACAGGATATAAGAGACATTACTTACTGTGTTACATTTCTCTATGAGTGTCCTGATCTCTGGTTTGACTTTTTCAATCAGATCCACAAGGGTTCCGTTGCTCTTCATCATCCCACCAGGCATGACAAAGACCTTGGTGCCAGTCACTGCGTTACACAGGAAAGAGAGAAAGGAGGGGGGGAATATTAACGTTGAAATTCAGAAAAGTAGAATTTCCCTTTAAATCTATTTGACCTATTTAATAGTCTTGTACTCACCCTTGTCCTCCCCACCTCCATCCTCAAGCTTTTTCTTTTTGGCATTTTGCTGAGAAACAGATAGAAACAGGATCAGGCTACACACTCCCCTCTGCCCTGCACACATTAGTTATTGAGGATTTAATTATTCTCTAAAATGGAGACTCACCGCTTCTAATCCGTCCTGGAGGTTTGAGAGCAGAATGGGGTCTGGCACAGTCAGGTTTATTTCTGAGTGTATCTCCTTCAGATCAGCGATGTTTATGATTGGATCCTGAAAATCAACAATTTTACTAGCTGTTATTTTATAACTAATTATCGGTCTCTTGGCAAGATCAAGGGTTTGGTGATATAAAGATATATACTGTAGGACTATAAAAAATGTATTGCCTGAAAAATCATTTTGACAAACAATTTTTTTCAGTTTTGACCTTTTGTATGAGTGTCTTTTTCCAAGTTTGTAATGACAAATCTGCTTCTTGGATTTTGTATACATTTTGGATGAGATTAATGAAACACCTTGATGTTACTTACTTGATTAGTCAAAAACCCTTTTTGCAATGTATGTTGTTTATTGTTACACACAAAGGCAAATTCCTTGTAAATGAAAAACCCCAAATCTCCCACTTCAAACCAAGATGTGCACAGATCTAAGGCTCATCAATGTGTGTTCAGCTGAATGGACATACAGTATAACTGACCTTTAAGAAGTGATCGAGTTCCAGCAACTTCTTCGGGAAAAAGCATGCAACTAGATCTTCTGCCTAAAAGAAATTCAATATTTTTAGATACTTGTAAACCAGAATAGTTTTGATAGCAGTATGTTTGCTGTGTTTTTTCATGTGACACTACTTACTTCTGAAGTAATACGTTCCCTGAAAGCATCGACCTGCAAAAAACACAAGGGTCCACAAATGTACATAACCTTAAACTTCAACAGCAGGTAAACGCAACATACACATCAATGCATTAGTAATATTAGCAAAAATATAATTTAAAGTTAAAATGATTAGAACATTCTACTGCACAAGGAATACGATACATTTAGTTAATGTTGTTGATGAATACTTATAGGTAAGTAAGGTTTGGGATGATCAATAAATGCACTGTTTTTTTAGTTATGACCATACACAGTCTAGGACTGGTGTAGCAAGTGTGCCAGTAGACTATTACAATTTAAAGCTATATCCCTTGTTAACATAACGCAGGTATGAGAACGGCAGCTTGTTTAAGTGGCTAACTTGTTAGCTCAGGCCTATATAATGCATGTCCTCTTCACAAACAGTGCTGCAACGTTAACTTCCACACAAGAAGCGTATTGTCTTTGTGTATCAACACCTGTTAGGAGGTTTGACAGGTGCATTCCAACAGTCGGGCAACAAGCCGGTTAGCCGCTTTTAGATAGCTAGCTGCTGTTAGCTTGAGTTCCCATATCATGCTACAAAACGTGGCTAACATGCTAGCAGGCAATAGCAACAACACGTCGTATAACTTCAACTGGGCTTTCCAGAAACACAAACCTTACCTTGGTTTTAATTTCCTTGTCCACCTTGAGGAGCGAAGACATCTTATGTGATCAAATAGGTAAAGAAAAGAGTGTTCCAATAGCATTAAATTGGCCTTTGAAACGTGTGTGTGGCTTATTTCACCTGTCAGCCACACTTTGTGAGCTCAAAGATGACGTTGTTGACACGCGACACGAGAAAGGGACTCGATGTTTGGACTGCGCCTGCGCGAAAACGTCACCGTATTTTTCTCGACGCAGCTGACGATGTAAACAAGAAAAGACAGTCGAGGGCAACAGGGATCAAATAGGCCGGTGTCACCGCAAATGATAGCCACTATATGCTCATAAACGGCTGACATGGGGCTGCCTGTTACGATTAAAGTAAATTTCCGTGGGAACGTGAAGAGATTTCTGGCTCAGGATTTGGACAAACTGGAGTGGGAGTCCGTTGAAGCCTGGGTAAGCTGCTGCTAGCTGAGCGTGCTGGCTAAACGCTGGCGCAGTTTGGTGAAGAGCAGGCCCAGACATGGCCTAGACACGTAAACAATAGACCACCTGAAGGACAGGCAATACTGTTGCGACAAAATGTTCATACGTGGTTATTGTTTAATGCTTACCCTGAATATGAGGGTTAGGATTGATATTATGCGTTTTACAGGACAATTACAGTAACTAGCTGTACTGTAAAGGTATTTCTCGGCTTGCCATTATTGATGTTTTCCTTACACTTGTGAGGAACACAAATCTGATTCAAAAAATATATTTTACCTCGGGGTTTGATAATCAATTATTTAAATGTATACATTTCAGATCAAAGCGTCTTTTGGGATCAACCACTTTCAAATCAAATACTTTGATGAGGATAATGAAGAGGTAAGGGAGTGTATACAAATACTGTATGTGTCCGTTTTGTTGTGTTTACCACTGAAGGAATGTTACTTGGTAAATGTATTTAAGTAGCCATAGTAAGTGCACCATACTTGGTTATGTACATTTATGTTATTGTATGTCTACATTTGGGAAGGCAATATAGTCATTTCTACTTCACTTCATTTATGTAAAAGGTTGAGTTACTTAGATTCTGATTAATAGGACAACATATAAATAAACCGTGTAGTTTGTTAACAAACATAAGAATACTTTAGTTCAAACTGAAGTAAGATTGCTATTAGCTAAGTAAGGGAGCAGTAGTGAACTGCAGCTTAGTACATGTACTCAAGTAATGTAAAGGAGTACACTTTTTGGGTACTTCTACTTCATTGTTTACATTTTGAACCACTTTTATACAAATACTTTCCAGATTTAGATTATTAATACGAAACATAAAACCAACTAATAACTGATTTATATATTAAGCTACTCAATATAGTTAATATAGTTATGACAACTGGCCCCACATTAACCAGCCACAACACTGAAGAGATGTGGACACTAATGTGTCACTGACAATCATTTATACAATTTATTATTCTGAATTGGGCCTTTCTCTATCGTGATATATATCCATTTCTTATACAGTAAGTCCTCTTATTTTACATTTTGCTGATAATATTTATGCTATGTAACATTTTGAATGCATGAATTTCACCTGTAAAACTGTATTTATATTCTTCTTCCAGCACTGGTTTTTAGACTTAGGATAAAATGTTCATAATGTTTGACCTGTATGATCTTTAGGCGTAAGCCATTTACATATTCCTAACTCATTCACTCTTTTCTTTCAGATTTGTATAAACAGTCAAGGTAAGAAAACGTTTGTTTGCCTATCTTTTCATTTCATAATGTATTTGAAGTAGAATATGAGCAACAATGATACCTGATATGATCTTTTTTTAAAGTTACAATTCTTACTGCGGAATAACGAAGACGACAACAGAAAATACACAATACTTACCAACAATATACAAATAATTATAAATAATTCATATAAAAAGTGGAAATATGTGTACTTTACAGAAATATGTGTGTGCAACTAATTGTTACTTATCAATGTTCTGTTGTTGTGTTTTTATTTCAGATGAATATGAAGAAGCCATCAAGGTACAGGGCATTGCTTTATTTCTGTCACATATTAAAGACACGATTAGATTTAAAGGCACATTTCGCAAGTCAGTAGAACATTGAAGAGATCATGCAGGATATGGGAATCAATTGACGATTGTAGTGGAAGTAGAATTCAGTCCAACATTATTGCGTGAATGAAAATAAAAAAACATTGCATTGCGTGACTGTTACTCTCCAGGCATGTGACAAAATATGAGGTGACACATCACATGTATTGTTTAACCTGCCTTAAGACATAAACCAGTCTAGCAGCGTTCCAATAGTTGTTTAAATAGATATTTAAAGGGGAATTGTGCCAACTACAACTACACTGTGTTTTTATATTTTATCCTTATAAGTTTATTTTTGGCATAGTCAAGATATTAGCTTATTGTTTTTATTCAATGTATCAAATGTTCATACTTCTGTGTCTCCTGTGGTATGTGTTTCATTCTTGTTTTCCACACAGAGTGCAGAGAAGCAGGGGAACCAGTTGCACATGAACGTGTACAAGATGAAGGGTCAGGCCTGTGGAGGCCCGCTGAAGACGGAGGTGAAGGAGCTGAAAGGAGACCTCCGGCCTGCTCCCCCGTATCCATCAAGGGTCAAAACGGTGGATAAAGGCACACAGGTCACCCCGGAGCGAGAAGCTGTAAGGAAACAAACAGATTCTCCTCCTCCCATCACCTTCCTCTTTCTACTCATTACATGCTCTCACACCTGCAGTGTTTACAGCGTCTTTTTGGCATTGTTAGGCACAGTAACAGTCTAGAAACACATCTTAAGCACCCGTTGTGGTTCATCTCTTGTAGTATTATTCTTTAAATAGTTTTTATAGGGCTGTACATTATATGTTTAAGCTTCAGCCATAAACTTTAGATTCCAATTTGATATAAACAACCTTTTATTTATTTGTATTCTGTTTGATTGGTCCCCATGCGAAAGACCTGGGTTCGAATCCGGTTGGGACCATGCAATTCAGCAAAGCCCAATTAATGTTAAGGATGGATAACAGTCTTTCATTGCCTATGTATTTATCTGGCAATGATGGACATATTACAGGGAATTGTGTGGTCAGTTTGTGTCTAATAATGAAAGTCAAGCTCAACTCAAATATGCTAGAAAATGAACTTCACACCTCCTTGATGTAAGTCTGATTCATTCTGTTACAGGTCACAGTAAAGGACAACAAGGGGAACAAGCCAGAAGATGAACCACCTCCCATGTGGTTTAGATCGTACATGGAGAAGGTAAGATTTCAATTCAAACAAATCAACTTCAACTTAATATTGTTGTCTCTCCAGCTTTTAATAATATAAATCAAACTCTTTTTTTCCCCCTTCTTGTTCCATAGTTTAAAGATGAGGTGGTGAAAGAGGTGGTGGAAAGGATGTGCAATGACTTTTCTGGCCAGTGTTGTACCCACAAATCACCGGATGGGCCCCTTGAAGCCAGTGGCGGTCCTTTAGGGCCAGGGCCGGGCCCCTCCACCTCAAGTGGGTCTCTGGGCTACACCCCCAACTGCAGCAGCTGCAACAAACTCACCTCTGAAGGGGCCTACAAATGCAGGTAGGAACACATGATAATACAATGAGAAGGCGCCAAGTGATGTTTCACCTGATGAGTCAACAGAGATGATCTTAACATGTCACAGATATTGTCATACACAATGTTTAGTGGTCCTTTAGACCTTTGGGCCTTTTTCGAAGTTTGCACTTTGTTTACGTCAAACTTGTTCCTGCATTCCGTGCTCTGATACATCTTTATGAGTATCAATATAATTGCTTTTTCTTGGCTTGTGTCCTGCCAGTGTTTGCCCGTCCTGCATCCTGTGTGAGATGTGCAGACACAGCCATGACCCCAGCCACAACCTCGTGAGAACCAAGACACCTCTCTCCATCCCTGAGCATGGCATGTCGGGAGAGTTGAGGTAAACGCCCAAGACCGAGGATCAATCTTCCCACTTCTTGAAACTATAAGAGATTCTTACTTGCAACAGTGCTAGCCCTTTTTGCTATCACTTCTTCTGCATTATTGGAGGAAAACATATATGAAATAGTCGCAGAGCAAGACTGCAAACATGTTTTAGCAGCTAGATTACCGTAAATAATGAATAATAAGTGTGTATGTGTTTTTGTTCTTGGAAAATAAACTTTTGATAGTCAACAAATAGGTGTTCCTGATGACATTTCAAACCAGGTTCCCAAGGCGAGGAGACATGACTGTGCGCAAGGCCGAGCGACAGCGCCTCAAAGCTGAAAGGAGGCAGCTCAGAGCTGAAGTGAAGGAAATCAAGAAGAAACTGAGACTGGAGAAGAGGGGGCTGCAGTGGAGTGGGCCCTCTACCTCAGGCAGAGCCAACCTGACAAACATGGCCTCCACGTCCACGCAGGTCCCAGCCCTGTCCCCCCCTGCTGCCACAGAAACTGCCTCAGGTCCAGCCCCAGCCCAAGGTCCCGTCCCTGCCCCGGCCCCTGATCCCCAGACCTCCAGTCCAGAGTAAGCGCCATGTGGGAAGGGCGTCCGCCAGTGCTGGGTACCTCAAACCCAGCATGGATGCAATAAAAGTCCTTTTTTTCCAAGAAAAGAAATCAAAATATGCCATCTTTGTAATCTAGTCTGTATGAGTGTGTCGCTGGCTGCTCTGGGGTGGTGGAAAATGTTGGAACTACCTCAATGTGAAACTGCTGCTGCTGCTGCTTCATAGATTTTCTAAGAAAAATTGCTTTTGAGCTGCAAAAAAAAATCTGGGGGTCCTGCTTTTTGATTCATAGAGAACAAAAGAGATGGGTATTATAAGAAACCAGGGCTATTTTCAACAATGCTCTGTACACTTGAAACTAGGGGTCCCGGGGTCTCGAACACGTCCTTGGTTCCTACTATGGCTGCCTTGTTTCTGGATGAAAATCTGCCGGACGGCACCCGTCTGGAGCCTGCTACCAAGTTCATCAAATACTGGAAGATGAGGAACTCGGGCACTATCAGCTGGACCTCAGAGACTAAGGTACTGCTCCACCCCGCCGAGAGGACAGGCCCCTCTGCTTCACTCCCACTTTGAGTCCCTGCTCAGCTTCTTATCCACTAACACCAGCTAAAATGTATTTCCCAGCCTAATCTTTCTAATGCCCTTTCCGTCTGAGACCTCAATTTTGTTTGAATTCAGTTAATTCAGTTTTGTTATTTAAGTTTTTAAGTCTTCGTCATTGTTTGAGAGTGTATGTGTGGGTGTCCCTCACTTGAGTTTATTATTTTTCTGCTGAGTGACTTTGGCTGCATGCTGTTGTCCTTGTGCCTTTTTCGCATGTGTATTCCTATTTTGTGTTTTGTGTATGTGTGTACGTGCACCCAGCTAGTGTTCATGTGGGGAAACCTCGGCCTGGCGTCAGAGGAGAGAAAGGAGGTGCCGGTCCCCTTGCTGCTGCCTGGACAAGTGGGAGTGGTCAGTGTGGCCTTTGTGGCCCCCGTGATGGAGGGGACGTACACCTCCCACTGGCGGCTGGCGCACTGCGGCTGCCAGTTTGGCCCCCGGGTCTGGTGCAGCATCGTGGTCGACCTCGGTGACGCCCGGAACGCACCCGGAAATCAGAGCAAACCACTGGCAAGTCTGATAACCAATGACACAATGTACAACTGCAGAGAGAACGTTAACTGCTGGCATGCACGGCTAGATTTGCCATTATCTGTAACTAGTGCTGTACCAATTTTTTTTGGTAGTTTACTTGAGTATATCGATGTTTTACTTCGGCTGTACTTATTTGACAGATACAATGATAAGGTATATTGAGGGGTGTTATCACATTTTTAACACCAACAATATGTTTTTGTATTCTTTGGACAACAATACCATCCCTTGCTTGAATCACAAATTCTGCCACAATTTCCGATTTTAGGGGCTCGATTTGAGATGATATCTTACTCACATTTGACATAATCATTTTTTATTTGTTTATAAAAAAGAAAAGGGAGCTGACATTTTATTTCACAATCTTATGGGTTGGTCCTGTGTAAAATATATACACTTGGACGGAAATGGTGACAGCCAAAGGAATTTCAAAATGAAAGCGTATCTTAAGACCAGGGCCGGGCCTAGACTTTCGGGGGCCCTAAGCGAGCTTTGGCTTGGGGGCTTTTGGCCCCCTCACTCTAGCGCGTTCTCACTACACACAACACGGAACCAACTTTTGTCTTATGATGTTAGCATAAGCACACATATTGTATAAATAAGCATGTAAACACCGTGGACCTAACATACTCTAGGGGGGTCCTCACCTCCTCTAGGGGGGTCCGGGGGCATGCTCCCCCGGGAAGATTTAAAAAAAAAATATATATAATATAAGTTAAAAGCATCAATCTGGTGCACTTTGAGAGCAAAATTAAGAGATCTATGGATACATCTCTCAACACCCATATGAAACAGAACTGTAAACAGATTTTTCTGTATGGATATTTTACAAATCACTTAAACTGTATTCTTGTTTTGTCATATAGTATTTCATAACTGTTTTTCATTTATTCTCTCTGGCTGTCCATCTCATAATGTTCACATAGAAACTAGCTGTCAATAGGAATATCATTCAGAAGAATTATAATTTATTGCAAAAATCTGTCACAAAAAGAGGTTGCACATTTAAATTCAGGTGTTGTTATGGCAACGTCAGTGGCCAAACAGCCACATTTACTGCTGCAAATACGTTCAAACATGCTGTTGACACGTAAAGCAGTGGCAACTATGCCACCATTTCAGCTGACTTTTTCTCAGAAATACTGTCACATAACATATTTAAGTGCTAGGTTGATGCTTAGCTAAGCTAACTATGAAACACTTTAACTGACAGGACTACGGATCAACTGTGTACTGTAAGGTAGCTTCTAGCTTCATGTTGAACAGTAAGTCAACATTTCCCAGAGAGCTTTCTTTGAAATTACCAGGTAACGCTAAAAAACATTACATTTAGATTGTATGACAAAGTGTTTATTTAATATATCTGGCTAGCTATAGCTACTTGCTAACGGTTAGCTTACCCCCGCGATTCAAAGTAACGTCAACGTAGCTGTAATTTAGCTTAATTTTGTAATTTTTCTTACATGTTCGCATAACTTGGAAGTTCACTGACATTTACATACCTTGTTTACCTGGCTCAAGTGGTGGCTCTGGGGTTGCTGTGTGAGCCAACACTTTAGAATTGTCGTATTTTTAAGAATTTTTTTTCTTATGTCCATCTTCAAAGACTCTGAGTCTGACTGACAGTTTATTTTAAACATTGTCACAGCTCACAGGTTAGGTACCTGTCAGCCAATAAGACAGATGTTTATTTCCATTCAACTCTCTGGTTGGTCTGGTGTCTTGCCTCTGTTGCATTCACTGAACACGGGAAATTACATTCCTGCCGTCCTCTCTAGTTTCATGATGAGGTTCAGTTAAAGCACGGTTAATGTATTATATTATTGACTCAATAATATAATACATGCCTTTTGAGAGTAGGAAATCTAGGCATATTAAGACAATTAATTAGATTTTTTTTTTTTTTTATTAAAAATTAAAAAAAAGATTTAATTTTTTTGTTTGCTAGGGGGCCCCTTAGTGGCTGTGGGGCCCTAAGCGGCCGCTTATGTCGCTTAATGGGTAGGGCTGGCTCTGCTTAAGACATTCAATGGTTTCACTTTACATAAACGATATTGAATCGATGATGATTCGATTTACACCCCTAGTAACATTGTCGTTTAGGTTTATACTTTTTTATTAAGACACAGGATCAAAATCGCTTAGCGTTTTACTTAAAGGTGACCTATCATGCACTTTTGTACGTCTTTTATACATGAATATGTGTCCCCGGTGTTCCAGGGAACCCACCAAGTGTCAGAAAACACAACCCTCTCTATTTTCCTCCATATCCAAATCTCTTAAAAAGGGGCTGCAACGGATCTGATACAGACTGATCCAGATTTGAACACTTCTATGACGTCACAGAAGTGGCGCTACGGCTATTGGGCCAACTCCACCAATCAGGAGGAGACAGCCACGGACATTGCCGTTCGAAAGCGCTGGAGACGCTGTAGTACATATGCCAGGCCTGTAGATGGTGCTGTTCTCACAGAATCAGTCCATGCAAAGACAGTGTTAAATTGAGCGAAATGAGGAATGGCTAAAATGCATGATCTGTTTGGTATTTTGAAAAATAAAAAGTATAAATATGCCTTTTATATAGGTATGGTCCTACACTATATTATTCAAATATAGCATGATAGGTCCACTTTAAAAAAACACATTCACATTTCAGATAAGTTTTTAGCAGTTCTACCAAAGAGAGATTTCCCCTACATTTTAGTTGGGGGCTGTAACGCGGTTACAATATTTCACAAAAAAGCGAATATTAGAGAAACAATCCAATTAAAAGCAGATGTGTCTGGTTCTCGGGTATTAATTAGAAACAGGATGTCTGTGATTTAGGTTTTAAAGAAACATATATTTCATTGTGGAACCCTTAAATTCATAGTGACACTAAACCTGGGTTACTCTTTAAAATGTAATGGTAACTTTCTGAACGCAAACTGTAGTGATACTCATGATATGGTGCTTGTGTTTGCTTCAGAAGGAGGAGGAGAGTCCAGTGGAGAAGGAGGAGGAGGTCAGGTCAAAGGACAGCGGCCCTGTCTTTCCTGTAGACCTGAACCACGAAGACTACTACTTCCCCTCCGTGGACCTGCTCACTGCACAGGTGCACGCTCACAAAGAATCTGCCATACATATATCGTATCATGTATTTTCAGCCAATACCTCTGCTTTGTTTGTGATCACACACACTCACAGAACAGCCTTTACCTTCCGTATGTCTTCTGTTTGTTTCTTTATAGGATCTATTGTCATTTGAGCTGCTGGATATAAATATTGTGCAAGAGTTGGAGAAGGTTCCGAACAACACTCCTGTTGGTGAGAAATACTTTAAACAAGATTAGTTGAAAGAGAGCAGTTTGTGCCACTTCCTCCCTTCCAAAATGTCCCTTAGCTTTGCTAGGAAAAAATGGCTACACTTACACGTTTGAGAATCGCTAAATAAGTGTGTAAAATGTGTTGTGTTTGCTTTTCCTGAATGTAGATTTGACTCCCTGCATATCTCCTCTGCCCCATGATCCACCAGTGTTGGAGGAGCCCGTAAATTCCCAGATTAAAGAAGACGCAGAGGTCACAGGGGTCAGAAAGCTTTTTGGTAAGACTGATTGTGTAACAAAAAAAATCCTGAGTTATGTGTTCTTAATTTTGTAAACATGAAGTTGTCTGTTGCTTCCCAAGGAAATGCAACTCAAGTAAAAAAAGTATCCAGCATGTTTATCTTTGGGCTAGCGTCTGAAGGCTACATTAGCCACTGCTAGCATAACATTACCCACTGCTAGCATAACATATTAATGTAGTCAGGGCTGCCAACACTCACGCATTGAGCGTGAGAGTCACGCAATTAACCCATATCTCACGCACTCACGCCACACATGCCTTTCCTCAAGCTAAGTTTTCGTCCAAAATAAATGTATAAATATAAAAATAAAGTGAAGGAACAACAAACCGAGCAGTCTACAAGTTGGAACGATATTGGGAGATTCTGATTTCACGGATCAATAACTCATGAAAAGGTTATTCAGACACAAATGACATCTCCTAAGTACCGTGGTAAGGTTGACAACGAACTACAATCACATTTTGATCAAAAAAAGCCAATACACGCCGTCCTCCGAGCTGGACACATTACATTGGTCTCTATCCGCAGCCGGAGTACAAACGAGTGCTCAGGGACCGTCTGCGAAGTGCAACTCCGAAAAAAGAGAATACAATAATATTCAATCACTATTACACAGCTTATTACTACCTAACTCACCACACACATCAATAGTCTCCTGTGTGTCACACTACAGCAAGGAGTTTGGAAGAATATGCTTTTGAATAATTTTGGGGAATATTTATAATGTAAAATCTTCAATAAATATGGCATTATCTTGAATAACTTTACTATTATACAGTATATTTCTACCAAACTCACTATTTGCATTGTTGTCGTTAGCATCTGGTTAGCTAGCTGTGCTAACGGATATTAGAAGCTGTTTCTAAAACAAGGAAAGGGAGAGCTCTGTCCTGTCAGACTGAGAGAGATAACTACAGCTCAGTGAGGTAAGGGACTCTCTGAGTGTTTAGATAGTTCACTTTAGTCTAGTTATCTCAGTGGGTCTCAAACGTTTTGGTCACCATTTATGAGAATAAATTAAAAACAGTCATGAAATACAATATGACAGTAAAACAAGAATACAGTTTAAAAGGTGAGTGATTTGTAGGCTATTCATTAAGAAAATCTGTTCACAGTTCTGTTTCATATGAGTGTTGAGAGAAGTATCCATAAATTCATTTTGCTCTCAAAGTGCACCAGGTTGATGCATTTAACTTCAATATTTAAAAAAAAAATCTTCCCAGGGGAGCATGGCCCCGGACCCCCCCTAGAGGAGGTGAGGACCCTCGCCCCCACACTTATAAAATAGCACTTTACCTCTGCTTACACCTATATGGCATTTTATATGCTGTGAGCTGATTATCGAGCCTTCATTGTAAGAGTCGCGAGTACACTGTGTATGGTGTATGTGCGTATTCCACTGTAGCGCCCTGTACATTAATGGGAAACCCTGGTTTGTACATGTTCAATACATTTGTAACACTGTACACATGAACGTTTTGTTTTTTCGGTTCACCAAAAAAAAAAAATCTCACTCCAATGTTGGCACCCCTGATATAGTCGCTAGATTTTAACAAGAAAAATGATGTTTGGAATAAAGAAGAAGATATCTCTGATTCTGCCACATAAATCAGTATATCATTAGTCCATTACAGAAGTTCATTGGTAAATCTGTGGATTACTCTGTTAATATGTGTTGTATTTGGTCAAGCAGTAAAACTGAGGCAGCAGAAGGAGCAGCTGGAGCCTTTGGTCCAGGAGGAGGACCGGGAGGAGGAGATCAGTGGAGCCCAGTTCCTCTGTGAGACCGTCATCCGCTCCCTCACCTTAGAGGAGGCCCCTGATCACAGACCCCTGCGCAGGGCCCTGCACAGCAGCCACAAACCTCAGGGTGAGAATGAGAACTTTAATCACACTGTGTTATGTGGTGGAAATCCTTGAAATGAACTGGCCAAGAGTTGTCCTTCTGACTCTTTGATCAACTTTGGAGTCACAGAGCTTTCAGAAAGCAAAAGTCTCTACAGCCCAGAGCAACAACTCAAACTGAGTCAGCTTGTATACAGATTCAGTGAATACATGCTGAGTCATGATATTACTGATCCATGGCTCTAAGGGCATTAGACCCATGATCAGATCAATGGTAACCTACTGTGTGGTCACATTGCACCATCTTATCTACATTTATCTACTATTTTTTGACAAGTGAGGCTTACAGAATATAGTTTTTTTTACAACATCATGGCATTGTGTTTTATTGATAATCCGTATTTCCATTACTGTTATTATTAAACACTGTTGCCAAAGTAATTTAACTCAGAAATGCAGTGTTTCTTTGTTTTGTGCAGTATAATCAGGTGCTCACACTTAGTTTTTCTCCCTTCTTTTCTTCCAGTTGTGTCGCGGGGCACCAGCTTTTGCTTGGAGAGGGTTGTAGAGGCTGAGCAGACGACAGAGACAGTACAGGAGGGAAGTGAGGAGATCTGTGCTGTTAGACTGGAGAGTTCAGCTCTGCCTGTCAACACAGGCCTCAACCAGATCACAGAGGAAGAGGAGACCAGACCAGGTTAGTGGAACACTTCCGGGATTCGGTTTATTCCTGTTTATTAACTTATTTGTATTACATCCGTGCTTTTAATTGCACACCGACAGTTTGATATCTGCAATTCTTAGATGCTAATTTTGTGGGGGTTTTTGCCTCTTTTTTCAGTTTTGCAGGAACCAGCAAATGAAAACCTGCATACGAGTTCACATCATGATATCGAGAACGAAGAAGTCATTGATGACATGCAAAACATAGCAGAAATTCAAGAGGAGAAAGAGGAGGGTGGAACTAAAGGAGAAGACTGGGAGGAGGTGAGGGTTTAACCTTTTTTAAACTGAAACCTTTCTCTGGCATCTTATCTGTAAGAGTTGCTTTATTATTTCAGATCCACATTTCCCTTCTAACCACATCAGTTGTCTTAATGTAATCACATCCACCATCGTCTCGTCCTGTGTCTCAGGTCAGCAGTCAGACCTCCTCAGTCTCCTCCTGCGACGATTACATCATCATCCTCCCAGACTGCTTTGACACCAGCCGGCCTCTGGGGGAGTCCATGTACAGCTCCGCCATGTCGCAGCCGGACCCCGCCCCCCCCGCCGCTGCTGCTGCTGATGATGACGTGACCCCAGCCGATCCGGACGCACTGCAGGAGGAAGAGGAAGAGGAAGACTCCAACTCGGGGCCGGATGACGTGGCCCCGCTGAGAGAGAGGCAGGAGGCAGTGGATGCAGAGGATTTGTCTGTGAACACGTGGCCCCTGCCCATCCCCCCCCCCCACAGCAGTGTGAACCAGATGCTGTGCGCCTCCCAAACCCTGGACGCCGTGACGCTCACGCCTGTAGTGGTGCCTCCACCAGTGCTGCCTGACCCCCTGCTGCCCCCCCCCACACTCTACTCACCCAGGTTAGATCACACAAATGGTCTTTGGCATGTGTGGAACTAACTTTTGGATGTGAATCAGTATTTAAGCTGGATTTCTGTCAGTTTTTTTGTTCTTGTCGTTGAAATGTCTTCGTTTTCCTCGTTAACAATGTCAAGTGTAAATAAACATGGCTATCTCTATGGGAACCCAGTATGAAAGTTAATTAATGACGATATATTGCACCTTGAGCAGTTTTGGTTTTGGTTGCAAAAGCTAAAATACAGAATGTCTCTTTTAAATAAATGAAAAAACTTTAAATGTGTTTGTAAGTTAGCAAATGGGGAATTATCCTCCAACTGATAACAGTTTTTGAACTGTTGATTGTTTCCAGAAAATGTTTACGTTTCAAATATTTAATGTGACATTGACAAGGTTGTATCACTGCGCTTTTTCAAGTGGCATTATTATCGCCGCCTCCATCACAATGAAAACCAGATTGCTTACTTCAAGCGAAAAAATTAGAAACTTATTCAGATCATCAGCGCAAATTATGCAAATAAATGCCCTTAGCGTCGTTTAACTAATGCTGCTACTTTGCACACGGCACTCTGCATTTTATTTTTCGCGGCTTTGTGCGTAAATTACGCATTTATTTTCCCAAGAGATCAAACCTGGTCAGGCAGAGTTCCATTTTGAAAGCTAGACTTATAGGGAACCAATCTAAACAGGGTTGGTTTAATTATTCTTTACCTATTACATTTTGCGATCAACATTTACTTCACAATAAGTTAAAGGAAATAACTTGTCTATTGCCACTTAGAAAAAAAGTAATTTGGGATTAAATAGAGTATTAAATGATTCGTTTTTTCTTCTTCTTCTGCCTGCTACAGACTTATATGTTTTAAGTCGTCTTTGTTTGATTTGTGCTTCAGGTCTGAGGCACTGTACCTGGCCGAGGATCCCAGTCCTCCAGCCTGTGATCCATATGAGCCACATCAACCGAGGGTCCACCTAAATGGTGAGTTTCACTGTTTGTCCGCCCAGCTTTAAGCACATCACAGTGTCATAGTACAAACTGGCACACATGGAGCATAAAACCACTCGGCATGACACAGCAATATCAACACAACATCTTCACCAGTGTGTTTTGGGTGTTATATAAATAAGACTGTGGTGGATTGACTTCAGTGTTGCCTCACAGAAAGGAAACACATTGTTGCCCTTGCTGGGAAGACAGGAAGTGAGAGCGCACACAAGCTTTCAGAATCTGTTGCTTCAGCAGAATGCTTTGTTCCTCCTCTAATATTGTGTTTGCATGTGTGTGTGGTTCCTTTTTTTCTTTTCTTTTAAAAATAAAATCTGCTTTGCAGTATCATCTGGTCTGTCGAGATCAGCAGGCTCAGCATCCAGTGCCTTTGAGACATACAACCCCAGACCCAGCAACGCTTTGCAGCCAAGGTGCAATACAACAAAGAGTAAAATTTGATATATTTCACTTTCATAAAGCAGATTCCTTCCTTGGTTTCTCTTTTGTGTTGACGATACGCATCTGTTTTTATAATTTATTTGTGTAACAACCTAATCTGATAGCTTTTAACAGAGTCTATAATCAGAAATGTGATGCACATGTACTTTTTTATAAACAAATCCAACTAGAAAATGTTGTTCTCTGCTATATTGTTATACAACCCAGCTTAACCACATCCCTGTCTTTATACAAGGGGCCAAGGAGGCATCACCGAGGGACTTGTCAAAGGGGCCCTCTCTGTGGCAGCGTCCGCTTATAAAGCTCTCTTCACAGGACCAAACTGCTCAATACAGGTACATCACACAGAAACCCTTATTTAAAGTCTTTTTTGTTTTGTGTATCATAAATGCATAGCAAAACAAACAGTATATCAGAGTTATAGTGGGAAGATTACGTTACTGAAGGGCAAGTGGATGATATTCATTTTCCATTTCAAAATATATAACTCGTAAAAAATGTGTTAAAAGGCCCCAGTTTTTTTCAACTCAAAAGTGTTCCCTTTTCTGTACTTTGTTATATAGATTTGTGTGCATGTAAATTGTCTGCAAAATCTGAAATCACAAAGTTCCGTCCCCCAACCCTTGCCTGAAACACCTCCATCGGAATCCTTTGTTTTCTTCCGTGACATAGTAACATGTTATCGGCTAGCGCTCCAACACATTGTACGTGATATATAAGGGGTTGGACATGTCTATGCAGTTGACCAATCACAACAGAACCCGCCAGCTAACCAATCAGAGCAGACTGGGCTCTGGTTTCAGACAGAGGGTGAAAAGAGGTGCTGCAGCACACGCAGGATGAGAAAAATAAAGAGCTTTTTGAACATGAAAGCATGGAGACGGGTCAAAGTAGAGGCACAAAATACAAGTATGAACCTGAAAATGATCATAATATGGACCCTTTTAAGAGTTGGCCCTCCGATAAATGTAATCACATTGGCGAGAACATGCTTGAGAGATATTACATTTCTAGGATCTTATGATCTTTGCATCAGCATTTTCCCCAGAAAATGTGTGACCATTTTTGCAAAAATGTGATCGATAATATTTAAAGAAGGAATATTTTATAATAACAGGTCCTACTTCTATGTGTAATATGAAAGGTGTGACAAATCCACAGAGATTTAATGTATGAACAACATTTTGAGATCCCCTTCAGACAGGTAATTGTTTTCTCACTCACTTCACTTTTTCTGTTTCACATGTCCAGTAATAGCAGGCAGCTTTTTCCAACCAAACAATGTCTGGTAAACCCCCTTTACACAACCTGTGCAGCACCAGACAGCAGAGGGACAAAATAAGCTACCAGCTGGTGAAACTAGTGGAGCGTTTAGAAACTAAAGAGCCAGATATATCCACTGAGGGTTTTTTAGAACAAACGGAGCTTAAAGGAAAGTGAATATCATCAATGGACATCAAAAGAAAGCTAATTTTGCTCTGTGTCAGAACCAGGTTGGGATTTTCACGGCGGCAATGGCCGTCGTAGCCCCTCGGTCTGGCCGTTATGCCCCACAAATAATTGTACGTCCTACGGCCACCTTGGTCTTTGGGCCCCTCACACTGTTAAAATCTCGAAGTTGCTTTAAAAGCGTCAGAACAGTGGTTTCGGAACTGCATTATGCTGCGTTCACAACGGACGCGATGCAAATATTCGCATTGCTCTAACCCAGGGGTCGGCAACCCCTGGCACGCGTGCCAGCATTGGCAGGCGGCACCGTAACCAGTGGCACACTAGGAATAAGTGGAATAAGTGCAATAATATTTAAATTGTATTTTCGGATCCTGAACGAGACCGCCGCCAGAGCGCGTCTACCTGCAGAAGGAAGCCATGCACGCAACGCAGCCCCGCTCTCTTTAACTCCAGGTGACTTTCTGCCGCTTTCCTCCGTGGTGCAGTGCTGATCGAAAGCACTTCACAAATTGCAGTAGGCCTACCCATAAGGAGCTGTACAAATGCCGCAGTTTTTGCGTGGCTGTGTCTTTAGTTGAAAGCCCAGTGGCGATCTGCTCATCGAAATAATATGCTACAAAGGGGCGGACTGGCAATCTGTGTGTTGAACTTTCCTGTCGGCTCCCAGACCGTAGTCGAGGTGGGAAGCAGCAACAAGTTTCAGGTTCAATAACCCACTTTAGCTTAAATGACTGGAGAGAGGCGAGCTCTTCTTGGGAGGCCGTTGCATTTATTTAGTTGTTCTTCTGTTTCACAAAATACATCACAGACCTCTGTTTTTCTGCTGCCTCGTTTCACTTCCAGAAACATACACACGTTCCCACTTCCCTCACTGTCGCTCTGCCATCCACACACACACACATACACAAGCCACACCCCTCTCTCTCTCTCTCTCTCTCTCTTAAATGGACAGCGATCTCATCTCACTCTGCATGACCCTAATATCATAACATCAATGTGTGTTCTGGAGAATCACAGAACGGACGATTGTCCTTATTATTATGCCGTTTAAACCAATTATTTAAATGTGTTAAATGTGTACGTTTCGTTGACAGGTCCACACACTGCTTCCCCGCAGCGAGGCTCCCCCCGCCCTCCGGCTGATAGTTCACGAGCGTCAAGCTCCCCCCCCCGTTGATAATTCTCGATCGTCGGCAAGCTGATAACAATCTTTTTTTTAAATGGCACTTCATATCAAAAAGATTGCCGACCCCTGCTCTAACCGCTGGGGTTTCACCGCGGCTGCCAGCTGTGTTTACTCCTGTCATTCAAACAGGACGCGCTGGAGAGGGGGTGGGGCTTTTATTCATGTAAATACTGTGGTGGAAACCAACTATGACAAAATTAACCTATTTTACCGTGATTTAATTGTAATACACGTTTCAAAAATGATGCCGAAGTAACTAAATACTGATGACGGTTAGTAAAAAACATGCTTTGACAAGTGTGCAGACAAGACGGCAGGCGAAAAACTTTTAAAATGCGTGTTTTCCGAATGGAGATTGGATCGATCAGGCTAAACTAACATGTAGCTGCTCCGTCCAAACTCACAACAACGTCCTAAAGACAGAATTAAAGCAGTGACTGTATTCACCATGACACAGACAGTCTGTGGTTTGTACATCTTTAACTTTTGTCCAGTTTCTGAACAGATATGAGGAGCTGTGAGGAGTTGATTAAAGAGACTCTCGTACACACACACGCACGCACCCACGCACAGACTTTTGCATTTCAAAGTATTGCTTGTTCACACAGTTCAATGTTGGAGCTTCACTGTGCACTGCTGAATGTATGTGCAGAATTTGACCCTTGAAGGCTGTTTCTTCTGCTCTGAAATTGAATGTATTTGTTACATATTATTAGAATTTTAGATTTTTAGATTTGATTTCGGATTTGTGAATGGGAGAAGTAGTAGATGGAAAACCTACCGAAAACTAATTATTCAAAGTATACAGTAATACTAAGGAGGCATAGGCCTATATGATGATATAATGTTTGACATTATTGATATATAAAAAGTGATTTATTTTCCATGTCATTTCTTATCAGAAAGTGAAGTTATTTATTTGTAAGCTCCAAATCCAAATTTTTCCCTCAATGGCCTTTGTGCCCTGGCATGTGGCCTTTCCGCCCTGACATAACGTGTGACACCAAAGGCCAAATGGCCTTGCCTCTAAAATGATGAAAATCCAAGCCTGGTCAGAACTCAAAGTTCATCATAACAGCTTTAGAAGGTAATACAGTGTTGCATTTAAAGGTTTTTTCCATTGCCCTTTTGTAACTCAGCTGGGAAAAGAATGCAACTTTAACAAACTGCTGTTAATCCTAACATTTAATCAAATGAAAATTAAAAGTGTATTTGAGAGCTCGGGAATTATATGATTGGTATTGTTTCAGTAGCTACTCGCCTGTGTAGTGAGTCAGACCAGAAGTTCATTAACCGTTGTGACCCCACATATTTTCCCTGAATTGTGTCAATAAGTATAAAGTATAAAGCTGCTGCCAACACGTTCCATTAACCAATGCTCTGTTTTAGGTATGGATTACTCAGACCTTTTACAAAGTATAAGCATTAATAGGAAAATGATGAAAATCTCAGTTACAATTAAAAATCCTGCATTCAAAACTTTACTTTATTGTAACAGTACTAAAGTACTCATCAGCATCTACATGTACATGTAAAGCACAAAAAGAAAAGTTACTCATTATGTAGAATGGCATTTTATACTCATAATATACACATTATATTATTATTATTATAATAATAATATAACAATACCTTGTTGCTGATTATAATAAGCCACAGGTAAAGGTGTGGCAATTATAAAATATAAAATAATGTATTACTTGATTCATATTTTATAATAATAATTATACTACACATAATTTATATTTTGAGATGTTTACATTTTAGAATTGTTTATTTCTACTCTTTTAATTTCTCTTATGTGCAATGCCTTGTTTTTTGTGTGCTGCTGCAACGCAAAAAATCCCAAATTGGGATCAATAAAAAGTACATCTTATCATCTTATCTTAATAAACATCTGACTTTTATAAATGTAACTGAGGCTGTCCAATAAATATATAGTAGAATATTTGCCTCAAACTTAGTAAACTCTGTCTTTATTTACTCTGTATGTCCCGGTATCTCACCATCTCATGCCTGTTTTGTTTCCCCCCCTGCAGCGAGGCATCGACCCGGCCACCCGGCAGGACCCTTCCCTGATGGCCATGCTGCTGGAGATGGGCTTCAGAGACCAGCGGCTCAACCAGCGGCTGCTGAGGAAGCACGGCTACAGCCTGCTGCACACCGTCAACGAGCTGGTGCAGATCGCCGAGGACAACCAGAGCAAAGCTGTCAATGCTCCGCACTGAGCCAGGGAAACGCTACTCTAAAAATAAATGTATTTGACTTTTAAACATTACGTCAAGAGAATATTAAGATTATGACCTGCGTATATATCACCCTTTCCAGTGTCTAGATTTGTTTTAAATTGTGTAGAGAAAGATGTTTATGATTCGTTCTATTCAATACTTTTCCAAAGGGTGGATGGTTATTTAGAAACTGATGATAAGACGGCAATGTCTCTAAAGAGGAATTATTTCTTGGACTTGCTCATCAGAGAGAAAATAGATATTAGGCGCTTTCACACCGCAGTACTTTTCCCACAAAGGTTCATGAGAACTCTTTAGTTCTGATGAACTAAAGAGCAGATCGCGTTCACACCGGAATAAGTTCCTGGGGGGGGATTAGGCAAATGAAGCCGCTGACGTCACTTCTTCTTCTTCTGCTTTGGGTTTACTGACAGGCCGCAAACAACTTCACGGCGTATACCTCTACTGAAGCCTTCAGAGTAAATCGCCAGAACGCCGACACCTCCTCATCTCCACCGCTCCCATGTTTTCTTTTGTGTTGCCATTAGTTAGTCTCTCTGCGTTTGTGCGCTGGGCTAATGCTAATAATGCTAATGCGAGGATAATAAAATAGTGGCTTCACAAAACTTTTGGGGAGTTTTACAGGGCGTGGTTTGCAATCCGCCCAGCCAATCAGAGATAGGAACCTTTTTCTCCCATTAAAGTACCTGCTCTCTAGCAGGGACTGAAAAGGAGGTAAAAAAGGTTCTGATTAACTCATTTTTGTTCCGGCTCTTTTTGGTGTGAACGCGACATTTCGGAACTATGTCGGAACTAAAGTGGGAAAAGTACTGCGGTGTGAACGCGCCTATTGGCTTTTTCTGCCATTACCTTTTGATTTAGCTTCAACATTTTGACAAAATTAACCATATCTACGCTTGTAAATTCTTACAAATAGTGGTTAGCCTTTGCCATGTCTTGTGTAGCTTCAACAAGGCAAAAAGTGCGTATTCCCGCTCTTCATTATTAGTGTTTGTATGGCTGTTGTTGCTGCTTCCTCGGCGCTGAAAAATAAGTATTTTGACTGGGCTTGGCTAGATTCCTTTCACAAATAGAGTGAGGAAAATGAATACGGTTGAATGTCATTAAAGATAGAAAGAGACAGCTCTCATGTGCTCTACTGAAGCTAACGTAGCTAACGATATCTGGGTGGCAAGGGTCAGAAGCGCAGAAATGAGAATATTTAAACTTTTCCCGATTATCATAGTGAACTCTGCCTAACCAATGCAATCTTCTTTCTGTATCAGAGTACTGTTATTTTAGACGTTGACATGTGGAATGTATACTTAAACTGTCCGAAACTGACTCGGATGTTTTCTATCGCTTTTTAGGAGACACCTGCATGACAGGTAGAGGCTTTAGAGATGTGTTTTCTCGTGGTCTTAGCACAGTCACGGTAGAAAGTGTCCGCTTCCTACATCCTGCCTGCATCTTCTCTATTCGCATATCCAGCTGAAACAGTCATTTAACACTTACTTAAACTCGAGATGTCTCTAACAACACATTCCTCACTCTCATAGTGGAACCAAGTATATCTTATTTCCTTACATTGCCTTTATAAAAACATGATTATTAGTTTGCTGAAATATACATACGGTGATTTGTGGTGTGAGTGTGCAGATTTAAGTTAATGTCTGTTATTTTGAATCCTGTGTGGGTGCTTGAGGATTTTCTTTTGTTGATCACCCACGTTTAAAAAAAATCATGCTCTGAAGAATAATTCTGAATATATCTACTATGCTTGTCAACTTATTCCTCTGTCACAGAGTGTATACATTAAATATCCTTCTACTGTCAATCCGCCAATAAAATATTTGCACATCTCGCTTGTCTCTTTTGTTTTAATGCCAAATGTCTAGATGTAGGTCATGGTACACTATATATCTGATATACAGGAGGACAGGCTGTACTAGGTTATATGGAGTTTGTCAAAAGTTCAGAAGTTAGATACTATAAAGAAGTGATGATGCTGCATTTCTGACAGAAGGAGGTTGGGTTTAACATATTTTATGACCGCTTGTGTACATCAAAGCTGCATTACTAATGTATGTCGGTAGCCAAGAGGTTGACTCACTGCACTTGACATATCATTTTAAGGTTCATACAGTTTTGAGTTTGTACTAGAAAGTACATAAATGTTTAAAAAAACATAAATGTTCTCATACTGTAACTGAGCATACTTGTCATCACCACCAATCTGAAATGCTCCGTTTTAAGTGCCTGTCTCTTTAAGCCCTTTTCCCAAAACGGCTCTGGTTAGTCAGTGTTTCCAGCTCTGACATATTTGTGGTGTCTGCGTAATCATAATCCGAGATAAGGAAATCTCACCTTGACCAATATTTACAGTTCGCAACACTGAGATTGTTTTTTCGGTTGGGTCATGTTAAATCTCTAACTCACTCTGGCTTGCTTCCCCAAATGTTCCTACCCAAGCTTTTTGAAAAAGAACATACTAACTATCATCAGCAGGATTTACTTAGGGTCATGATTGATTTGGCATCACCCTTTTGGTAACAACAAATGCAGTCTGATACTAAGTGGCGTAAGTACTGTACTTGAGTACAATTTTGAGATACTTTAGTTGAGAATTTCCACTTATGCTACTTTTTACTTCTACTCCACTACAATTCATAGTTCGAGTACTTTCACCCCACTACATTTATTTAACACTTTTAGTTACTTTGCAGATTTGGATGAATAATGTGAAATATATTCAACTCTTAAATCAGACTTTAGTTACACCTGGAGTAAATTCAAAAGCTACCCTGCAGCATACAAAGTCATTAAAACTAGCTGCACCTTTACCAGCTTTGACAACTTTAATGCATCAATAATTATAATGAAAACATATGATGTATATTATTCTGAAATGGACCAATCTGCAGAATAAGTATTTTTACATTTTTTTTGCATATATTTTGATGCAAATACTTTTGCACTTGAATGCAGGACTTTTACCTGTAACAGAGTATTCCGACACTCTTGTACTCTGGTTCCAAATACTTCTTCCACCTCTGCTGATACAAGTCCCTGAACTAATGGGGCTGTAAAACTACTGTGTGTGGGAGAAAACACTATAGGAAAGGGAAACCCCCAATAAGGATATTGGGCCCCTTTAATTCAGAATATGTCCAGTTTGTAACAAATGTTAAGGTATAAATATGGCAATACTTCATCTGTTCCCCATATGCTCAATCAAGCAATAGACTGTGACTTAAATGAAGATCTTCGAGATACTCCAAGGTTCCCCCAGGGCCCCCAACCTTGGAGTATCTCGACGATTGAATGATGACCCATTTTTTGGGGTCAGGAGGGTTCCCCTTGGCTCAATAACAGGTTAATCTGGCCATGGTATAACAAATAAAATACCAGAGTCAAAATAGCTTACACTATAACGTTTGGGGTTAGTTGCACATTTGCTAGATTAGGTCTGAAAATGTGTTTCCATTCTTTATAGCCTTTAAGGAAAGTAAATGGAAAGCAGCACATGTGATCTGCAGCCGTAACCGAGCTGTCACCTAAAGGAGGAAGTGATCCTCCCACTGTTCTCTGTAGACAGGAGTTTTGAGGCAGTCACCATTTAGCTTTCATAAATTATTAAAACTACAAAGGAATAAGCGGTGGAGCAGTTCAACTCGGAGCTGAGTCGTGTTGTCAGGTAAACACTTGTTTCTATTGACTTCTGCCCGCTGCAGTAATGCGGGATCAATCATCTCATCATGTTTTGCGTCTTTGCTAAGCCATGTTTCACTGCGACAACTTAGGTTTCTAAAGGCATGTTGCTAATAATATGGCCTCAGATAGATTAGTGATTAATGATCTCTAAATTGCAAACCATCGCTTCTGTTTGCGCCATCTTTGATGAAGGTTATCTAATGTGAGGTGTCAGGTTTTAATCTAATAAACAATGTAAAGTTTAACATTAAATCCAAATGAAACTCATCCAAAATGCTATTATCTTGCTCCTATCTGGTGGATGAAGTATTCAAATCTTTAATTTAAGTATCATTTGCAATACTGCAATATAAATGGAAGAATAACAAGTAAGTCCTGCATTTGAAATGTCTGCCGTTAATACAGTAGTAATTTTACCCTTTATATTCTTTCCAACTATGCAGGTGAATATAACTTCAATTTGTATGATCAATTCCTGATTAAGCCATTAAATAGGCAATGTAAATTATCATGATTTCTATATTTTACAAGATAACTTCCTCTTTATGTTTGAAGAGTTATTAATTGTGTGTTTTATTTCAAACTTTATTTTAAAATTGGGCTTCAAAATAAATTGAGAACACAGTGACACTTCCTAGAAAGAAGAATGTAGGCTGTATTGTAAGATTGTTTTTCATTGTACTTTTATTGGGCCTACTGTGAGTCAGTGGAGCTACATAACCAACAAAACAAACCAGCTCAGCTTCTTTTTAGAAAAATGGGAAGGTGTCCAAATCCATTTGTTGAAGTCAAAGTTCAAAATAAGGCTTTTTTAATGTTATGTATGGCAGCAGTTGCCTTCAAATACATAATGCTCAGTATATATTACTGCAATTAATACTATGCTGCTGCTTTTTAGATTTTATACCAGTTTTGATCCTGGTTTCACAAATTAATCACATTGTGAAAACAGAAAGACCCTGTGCCTGATTAATAAACTCAACCGCCAGTGAAATGTTGTAACACTACACAGAAAGTGCTAGTCATTGCGCCATTGCCAGAAAAATACTGGTAAAAACGTTTCACATAATCATTTAATCCTGTAGGAGATGGTAAAACACAAGTGAATACTAAAAGCTAATATATTTTGCAAAACAAAAGCCCAAATCCAGAATGTGTTTAAATTCCTAAATGCTATCACATGTGTTCTTCAACATCTTTTGCTCACAGATTAGATAATTTCAATTGAAGGAACAGCATTTTTTAATATATGCATTATATTTATTCATTTCTTTGTGAAGTCAGTTATAACATAAGTCAATGCTGGAGTTTTTCTGTCACTCCCACACCATGGACTCTGATCACATGAGGACATTTAGCACAAGAATGGGCGTTAATTGGCCATTTAGATAAATTAGTTCCACTTGAGGTTGTTCAACAACAAAAAAATATATCTGGGGAAAGAAGTTGCTTTTATCCTATTTTGATGTTTCTGAGCCTTCCCATCCTTAATGTGAACATAGTCCTATCTTAGTGAAAAACAAAATGAATGTAAGGGGGCTATGAGAATGAAGTTTACTTTGTGTTTGACTGTCCTGTCAACGAGGACATACAGTAAGGGATTTACTTTTAAGAGAAAATGGCCTCTATAAATGCTAAATTCTTTAGACTGGATCAGAAAGACTTGACTTCTGCTCCAGGAAAGGAACATATTCCATAGCAGATATTATCTGAAACATTTGGAAGATTTGGCTAATATGTTTGAAGACCGAACGGTAAAATCACCTGTCATTTCTAATGGGATGCAATGTTAAACCACAGCAGCTGTATCTCAGGTGTCAATTTACCCATGAGGGTTGGGCACTCTGTGTGCATCACATTAAAATTCTCAAACATCTCCTTATAAGTTTTTATCGGCACTATACTGCCATAACTAGACAGCTCGGATGGAAAACAATACAAATGATGTTCCCTGTTCCTACATCAAACACACATTCTCTGACAATGTTTTAGTTAGATCTTCACTTTTGTTCAAACTTTTAAACTGCTGAGTAACAATATATTTCCTATTGCAACACTAGGTGTGCGTCATTTGGCTGTTTGGTTAGTTTTAGGAGAATATTTCAGCCATGTTCATCTCTTTTTTTCTTCTGTTAAAGGTGCAATGGTTACACCAGCGAAGAATAGCAAAACCACACAAGAACCTGATGTGATCAAAGGGATGGACAAGGTGAAAACTCTGAAGTATTTCCCTCCGTACGGCGCCATCAATGGGACCTCAGCAGGAGACATCTGCCCCACATGTCGCGGCACCGGGAGGATTCCCAGAGGTTGGTCTTCTTTTTTGATAATTTTGACGGCCTTCTGAGCAGCTTTAGTGCAAGGGCAGCCAATTGAGACCATCATCTTCAAATTATGTTTCATTTCACATCCAACAACTAAAGGAACGAGTCAAAACGAGAGTCACAAACGTGTATGCAGCCGAACTTTGTTTTGCCACAACTGTTCCACTTTCACTTCATGTTTTTGAAAAATAATATCTCTTCAAACCATAGAGGGAGGCTGTGGCTCAGTGGATAGTGTGCTGGACTTGGAATCAGGGGATAGCAAGTTCAAGTCCCACTGCAGTCAGCATGTCGTTGTGTCCCTGGGCAAGACACTTTAGACCAAATTGCTCCTGTGGGGATTGTCCACAGTACTGAATGTATGTAAGTCGCTTTGGATAAAATCGTCTAACAAATTACATGTAATGTGATGTACAAAACAATCTCACGTCAGAAGACAAAGGAAAGAAATATACAAATTAAAAATTAGAGGCAGGAGGTTGTTTGAAAGTGGCACACAGATAGTCACCAGTAATATGTCGCTGTTTAGTAATTCTTATCTTTATTTATTAATTATAAAAACTGGACATATGCACCGTTATTGGCCAAGAGCAAAGAGCAAAGCAGTGATAAAGGCTTCACTTTTCCCTTTCAGAATAAGATATCATCATGTTATTGTCCATTAAATGTATATAAATGGAGATTTGATGACAGATCACACACAATACACAAACGATGTTGTATCTAAAAGTAACCAAGTGGCAGTCATACTAAAATTAAGGAAACAATTTACATGTAGTTCATAAAAATATCACGAGAGAATATAATAGTTTTACTAACTAATACATTAATGAACGTTACAATTAGTGTAAGTGTCGGTTATCCTTTTCATCAAGTCTTTCAGACCATCAGAGGATACAGATGAGTAGGAAAGCAATATTTTATACAGTACTGAAATATGCCCTTTTATTATTACAACTATTAAAGATGATAGGTTACATTTCCTAAACAGCACCAGACATAATAACCATTT
The DNA here is from genome assembly GCF_949606895.1 of Notothenia rossii. Taxonomy (NCBI): domain Eukaryota; kingdom Metazoa; phylum Chordata; class Actinopteri; order Perciformes; family Nototheniidae; genus Notothenia; species Notothenia rossii. The sequence continues at coordinate 18,177,401 of NC_136910.1, forward strand.
ACGAGATGCCAGTTTCAGATCATTTTTGTGGTTAAACAAGCTGTGTTTTTGTATTGCCAGGCCATGAAGATCAGCTAGTGGCTGTAATACCCTGTAATGATGTGAGGCTGAAACCAAGGCGCACGTAAGTGACCTATGAATGCGTGTGAGTGTGTTTATGTCTCTTGAACATGCGCATGCACATGTAAGTAAGGGTATCACCATGACACATATAATTCAGCATGTGTGTATTGTTTTTCAGGAAGCTGTACGTGTGCATGTCAATGGTCTTGTGTCTCCTCGTTTGCACTCTCATCCTCTTCTTCCTCTTCCCCCGGAGTGTCACGCTGACGCCTGTGTCCGTGCTGTCAGTAATGGTGTACTTCACACCAAACACTGTGAAAATGGAGGTCACAGTAAGTAAAAGGAACAGTAATGCTGTTACATGTACATCTGTGCCACCTCTTTGTTGTTTGGAAGTATAACAATGTGCAGGGATTGAATTTGTGCCTATGGTAAAAGAAAGTGCAACGCCAAAATTAAAGAAGTTATATTTTAGTTTGAAAGTGAATCAGGACCAGAGTCTTGCTCATACATTAACAATATATATATATATCAAATAAGTAGTAGTGATAATATTATTGGGTTGCGTTTGAAATGTTATTGCGGGATGAATTGTTTCAATCACTTGTTGGCCTATTGTGTGTGCAAATGTAATGAATAATGTATATTTCTTTTAAATGTATGTCATTAGATAATTTTTTCATATCAACATCTTACCAAACTGACTCCTATGCATACAAACACACAATTTAATTGAGTATTGTTTGACTTTACATAAACAAAAATGATTCCATTATATATTCCATGCCATTCTCGTGAAAGCTATATGTCAGAATACTGAATTTCTTCAAATCTTTCGAAAACATTTTTCTTGGACTTATGGACCATAAGTCAGGGATTTACGCTCTCATTATAAAAACAATTACACAAATATCTTCAAATCAAAAATGATGAAGTAATGCTATTTTGGAAACCAAGATCTTTTGCTTCAGGGTGAGCGGAGTCATAAAACCCAAACATTTTCTATCTTTGGATTTTATTCTAGCTCTGTATATAATAATTACATTTCACAAGACCTTTTTTAGGAACTAAGGATAATAACTCTTCAGGGAAAACTGTGTATGCTGGAACACTAAACATGTGCAGTGTTACTCTGTAGAAGAAACACTACATTTGGCAATGATAAGAGATGCTGTTGGAATTTTAAAAATCAGTGAGTCAGTATATGGTTTGGTGGGGGAATAGTTTGTTTTTGGGCTGTTTTCATTGGCCCTGTGTTTTCTTTCCGCAAAGCCCTGCCAACTCTGATGCTGAACAAATGTGTAACTTGTTGTTAGCAGTAACTATAAAACATAGATTGAAACCAAGCATATTCTAGCTGGCACCCATCAAACAGCTAGAAAAGAAAGCTAACAATGTCAACCCTAAAGCTAGCCCCTGAGACACAGCTACAGTGTGTTATACTGTGTGTAATTGTGCAATACAAAGTGTGACATTTATTTGCTCTCTGCTGAACATTCTGAGCAACCATATTTTTATTGTAGGTGTGAAAACCTCGTCCACCAAGAAGTGTCTGAGTCACATTCACATGACTGACTGTAGATAGCTGCTGCAGTTACAGGACAAAGTTCTGCTGACTTTTTAATGATGGAAAGGTGTGTTTGCTGCACCTGACCAGCTGTGTGTGTTGTCTCTTCTAGAATCTTGTCAACATCTCCAACCAGAACTATGTCCCAGTGAAGATTGTGGAGTTTAACGTTCAGGGTCTTATCTCTAACGCAGTTGTGGGTAAAGCCAAGATTTCTAACATGACCGACATCCAGGCCCGCTCACAAAATTCGGTGAGTTACACGCAGGATGACTCACATTCATACTGTTGTTGTATTTGACACGCAATTCATTTCCTCCTTCTTTTGCAGTACACCATTCAAATTGACCTGCCTATTGCTGATGAAGGCTTGAAGTAAGTTTGAAATACTGTGAGAAAGTAACATATTCCTCCATCATTATTGTTTGTATGTCTGAACTCAACTGCCTCTTTCTCTTTCAGCACTTACTGCAAGTCGAGCTCTTTCAAGATTCACTCGTTATTTCTGCAGCTGCAGTAAGTATCAATCTCAATCTGACAAACACCGGAGGAGGCAGCCGCCTCACAGCCTTTCTCACATCCAATACGTGTCACTGGTTCTCTTTTTATATAAAGGGTTAATCTTTCAATGAGACATTTCATTTGGAGATAAAAGGGGAAGAGATGATAAGACAGACACATTAAAGTCAAACTTTGGCAGCCTTCATTGGACATACCAACACTCTAAAAGGCCTCTAAAAATATAATTTAACAGGTTTTACCACAGGGAAAAGTGATCAATCGAACTTTATCATTGTGATAACATTTAAAACAGCATTCATGTCTTTCTGGCTATTAAGGGCAGTTGAACAATCTGAAAACATCGACATATAACGACCTTCGGCGTGAGAGGACGCTGGCGCTGACTGTTCGCCGCTTCTCTGTCCGAAAATCTCGTCTTTCTTTGTGTTAATCTAAGAGTTTCTGACCACTTTCTACTGCTATAGATTGCTAACTATTCTGTTGTTTTTTTGTTCTGATCTGGACATATTTGTTACACCCGATTGCCATTTTTGACGGACGCTTGGTTCTCTACCCTGCTACACCTACCTGCTAACGCTGCTCCATCCATCAAATAACCAGCCCCATTCTTCGTCCTGCCCCTCCCCGTGGGCCCTGACTCTGGTTCTTCTTCCTGCCGGTCCCCCCATCTGCTGTAAAGGACAGCCTGCAACAGACCTCTCATCCTGTCTGACGGCTGCCAACAGCTCCACTTTCAGCGCCGCTGGTCTACAACCATAGCCAGCGCTGTGCTAACGCTAGCATCCTACCGCGGCATTACGATGTTACGATACTCTGTCTCCCAACTTTTTAATCTCAACAACTTTTCTGCGCTTCCTCTAAGCCTGTCTGTCATCAATTGCCACGGGCTTCTACGCAGACCGAGGTATGTCCATAGAGGTTCCAAACGCAGATTTGTTTACTCCCAGTCCGGAAAATCATCCATAACATCTATCTGGTCGACTAACCGCCATGTCCCATAACTGTCATGTCATCTGAGCGCACTTATTACTCCATATTATACACCCACCACTGGTCCGTTACAATCCCAGCTGTACCAAAAACCTGGAGTGGATTCCACTGCCCTCTTCTCAGAGCTGGTCCAAATTCCTGGAGTGGATCCCACTGCCCTCTGCTCAGAGCTGGCCCAAATACCTGGAGTGGATTCCACCGCCCTCTGCTCAGAGCTGGCCCAAATACCTGGAGTGGATCCCACTGCCCTCTGCTCAGAGCTGGCCCAAATACCTGGAGTGGATTCCACTGCCCTTTGCTCAGAGCTGGCCCAAATTCCTGGAGTGGATTCCACTGCCCTCTGCTCAGAGCTGGCCCAAATACCTGGAGTGGATTCCACTGCCCTCTGCTCAGAGCTGGCCCAAATACCTGGAGTGGATTCCACCGCCCTCAACCACCAAAAACTGATAATAACACACTTCCTTCCACCTCCTCTCCGCTCCTCCCCCCCATCTCACATTCCTCCCCGCACTGTCAACCTGGACAACCTCTCACCTCTTCAGCCTGTGACCATACCACGCCCCTCCCACTCAACTAATATTGCCCTCCTTAACATCCGATCACTCAACAAGAAAGCCCTCATCCTCCATGAACTAATCTTGGAAAAATCCCTTGATTTTCTTCTGCTCACCGAAACCTGGCAACAGCCCGATGACTTCTTCTCCCTCAACCAAACATCCCCCCCTGGCTTTAAATACATCACTAAACCCCGCCCCTCCCGCCGTGGTGGCGGCCTTGCTGTAATCCAGAATCAGAACATCCAGATCACAGAACTAACCCTCCCCTCAGTATCATCCTTTGAATTCATTGCCTTCAAAGCCCCTCCCTCACTGACAGTCATCCTCATCTACCGGCCTCCTAAACCTCATCCCTCCTTCCTCTCCGATTTCACTGAGTTCCTCACACTTGCCTCATCCCTCTCTCAACGTCTGTTACTACTTGGTGACCTCAACATTCACATTGACTCACCCACCTGCAAGCTGGCATCCGAATTCACAACCCTACTGGACAATTTCTCTATCACCCAACATGTCACCTTCCCCACCCATGAGAAAGGACACATTCTTGATCTCGTCTGCTCTACCAACCTCCCAGTGATTGACCTCCACCCTTGCCCATTTCCCCTCTCCGACCACAAACTCATACAATTCAACATTGCCCCCCCCACCCGAAACCCCTGCCCACCCAGAAACATCACCTTCCGTAATCTACATTCCATTGACCATAACCATCTCTCTGAACTGCTATCGTCTAATCTCCCCCTGGACGCAACCCTCAGCTCACCTGATGATCTGCTCAACCACCTCAACTCCACCCTACTCACCTCCCTCAACACTTTAGCCCCCCTCAATAATAAAACTGTTACTTTCAAGACCTCCTCACCCTGGTTCACACCCGCACTGCGTAAAATGAAGCAGCGAGGCCGCCAACTTGAACGTCTTTCAAAGAAATCATCCCTCACAGTCCATTTCATAAGCTACAAACTCCATCTCAATGCATACAGAGATGCTCTTATTGCCGCTAAATCTGCCTACCTCTCCAACATCTTCACTGACCCCTCCCGTAACCCCAGGACCCTCTTCTCCACAGTTAACAAGCTCTTCAAACCTCGTGCTGATAACCTCCCTACTTCTACTTCCGCTACTTGCAGCTCATTCCTCCAGTTTTTCGCAGACAAAATTAACGCCATTAACCACTCCTTCTCAGCTCCATCTGATATACAAGCATCTCCCCCAACCTCCACCGCTACCATTTCTCCCCCCATCTCCCTTGACCTCCTGACTCCTCCTCCCCAGCGCCGCCTTTCCCAGTTCAACCTCGTTACCCCAATTGAAATACTCCATCTGATCGGTTCCTCAAATCCCACAACCTGCTCCCTTGACCCTCTACCCACTCCTCTCCTGAAGTCCTGCCTCCCCGTCCTCTGCCCCTATCTTGCTAACCTTTTCAACTCCTCGCTGTCCCATGGAACCGTCCCCTCTGCCTTCAAAACTGCTGCCGTTACTCCAATCCTCAAAAAACCTGGTCTTGATCCCTCCTCCCTCACTAATTACCGCCCCATCTCCAACCTACCATTCCTCTCAAAAACTCTTGAACGCATTGTAGCCAATCAAATTCACTGCCATCTCCAAACCAACCAGCTTTATGAACCCCTTCAGTCTGGATTTCGTCCTCACCACAGTACAGAAACTGCACTCGTCAAAGTCCTCAATGACCTCCTCACCTCTGCTGAAACTGGTTCCCTCAATATTCTCATCCTCCTCGACCTGAGTGCAGCCTTCGATACCGTGAGCCACAACATCCTGCTCACCCGACTCAGGGACATTGGTATTGAAGGTATTGCACTCAGATGGCTCCAGTCCTACCTCACTGAACGATCCCACTTCATCTCCCTCCCCAACCACTCCTCTGCCACAGCTTCAGTCACCCAAGGTGTTCCTCAAGGATCAGTACTTGGACCCCTCCTCTTCATCATTTACATCCTGCCCCTCGGTCAGATACTCCGCCACTTCAACCTGGACTTCCACTGCTATGCTGATGACACTCAGATCTACCTCAGCACCAAATCCCTCCATAACCCACCCCTTACCCACATCGATTCCTGTCTGACAGCTATTAAAACTTGGATGCAACATAACCTCCTCAAACTGAACAGCAACAAAACAGAACTCCTCCTAATTGGCTCCAAATCCACCCTCAGCAAGGTCACTAACATAACACTCAACATCGATGGCACCATTGTTTCCCCCTCCAATCAGGCACGCAACCTTGGCGTAATCTTTGACCCCACCCTCTCCCTCGAACCTCACATCCGCCAAACAGTCAAAACCTCATTTTTCCACCTCCACAATATTGCAAAAATCCTACCCTCTCTCACCCGCCCCGCAGCCGAACGACTAATCCATGCCTTCATTTCCTCCCGCCTTGACTACTGCAACTCACTTCTTTACGGCATCAGCACTACATCCCTCAACAGACTCCAACGGGTTCAAAATGCAGCTGCACGTCTCCTCACACATACCAAATCATGGCATCACATCAGCCCAGTCCTCAAAGAGCTCCACTGGCTTCCTGTCTCCCATCGCATCAATTACAAAATGATAGTCCTCACCTACAAAGCACTCCACCATTTGGCCCCCCCTTATCTCACAAACCTTCTCACTCCTTATCAACCCCCACGGTCCCTCAGATCCACCGCAGCCGGACTCCTATCCATTCCCACATCCACACTCTGCAGCTTTGGGGACAGAGCCTTCTCAGTGGCAGCTCCTAGGCTCTGGAATTCCCTCCCCCAAGATCTCCGTGACTCTGAGTCCCTCACAGTCTTTCAGTCCCGCCTCAAAACACATCTTTTCAACTCTGCCTACCCATAAGCCCCCCTCCTCTCAATCAATTTCCTCTTGACTGCCTTTTTATTTATTTTACTATACTTACTTGTTTGCCTGTCCTTGTTTGTCTACCCTCCCTCATATTGTAAAGCGTCTTTGAGTCGTGAAAAGCGCTATATAAATAAAATGCATTATTATTATTATTATTATTATATTATAACCTTATGAAGTTGTTATTGCAAACAAGCATTCATGTACATTCATGTACCTGTTGATAGGTAATAGATTAAGAGCGGTGAATCAGCTTAGAAACGGGAAGTGCTCAAACGTTTGTGTGAGTTTATCGAATTTAGCAGTGATTCCATGTCAGCCACAGCTTGTCACAAAAAATCTGACTGATAGTGTATTCAACAAACTTAAACTAGCTTTATTAAATGTCAGATCTTTTCCAGGAAAAACATTTTTAATCAATGATTTTATCACTGAGCACAATCTCGATTTTATGTTTTTCACGGAAACTTGGATTGAACAAAATAACAGTGCAGCTGTTCTTATCCAATCAACACCTCCCAACTTTAGTTTTATGAGTCAGGAAAGAATGCATAAGAAAGGATGTGGAGTTGCTATTTTGTTCAAGGATTCCCTTCAATGCAGGAAGACATCTTATGGGAACTTTGCTTCTTTTGAATATGTGGCCCTTCAGCTGAAATGCTCCTCTCGAGCTCTGTTCCCAAATATCTATAGACCACCCAAATACTGTGCAAGCTTTTTTGATGACTTTACTGTACTGCTGTCTATAGTGTGTATTGACTTTGACCGTCTAGTCATTGTTGGTGATTTTAACATCCATGTTGAAAACCCCCAGGAAAGAGGTGCTAAAGAACTGTGTTGTTTTCTTGATAACTATGGACTGACTCAGCATGTGACAGAGCCCAAGCACAACAAGGGGCACACTCTGGACTTAATCATCTCAAAGGGTCTGAATATCTCTAAGGTTGTGGTGACTGATGTTGCACCTTCTGATCATTCCTGTGTTTTCTTTGAGAGCTCTATTTCTGTTCACAAAAATGTTCAAAAAGAGGTAACCACAAAGCGATATTTAACTGAAAGTACTCCGGAAATGTTTACTCAGAATTTTTTTCTTCCACACTTGCCCCCGCTAACATTTCAGTAAATGAGCTAGTAGATCATTTTAATTCAAAAATTAAAAATGTTATAGATGCCATTGCACCAACTAAGGTAAAGGAAGTGACTGGCGGGAAAATATCTCCATGGATAAAGGCCATGACCGTGAAAACAGAAAAAAGAGTGTTGAAAAGCTAAACATAGGTGGCGAAAAACAAATCTCCAGGTTCATTTTGAGATCTATAATGAGAGAGACTTGACTTTTATAATTTGGAATTCAAAAATGCACGACAGTCTTTCTTCTCTGACATCATTACCAAAAACAAAAAGAACGCACGTGCCTTATTTAATACTGTCGACAGACTAACTAACCCCCCAGTGTCAGTAGCCTCTGAATTTTTATCCACCAGGGCCTGCAATGATTTTGCCTCCTTCTTCACTGACAAAATTCAGAAAATCAGACAAGCAGTCAGTGCCTCTGGATCAGGTACAGCAAATGTCCAACTAAAATCAATTCAGACATCATGACACAATTCCATCAGATTAATGATAAAAACCTAGAGGACATTATACAACTTCTGAAATCCTCCTCCTGCTGCCTTGATATTATTCCAACAGGGTTTTTCAAAAATGTGTTCCCTTGCATGGCCTCAGATCTACTTCATATAGTAAACAAGTCTCTTCACTCAGGTGTTTTTCCACAGGCCCTGAAAACTGTAATCATTAAACCGCTCTTAAAAAAAGCATAATCTAGATGCTTCAGTAATGAACAATTACAGGCCCATATCAAACCTCCCATTTCTAGGTAAAATCTTTGGAAAAGTTGTTTTTCAACAGTTGAGTAATTTCTTGCATTTAAATAACTGTTTCGATATGTTCCAGTCAGGCTTTCGACCAAACCACAGTACTGAGACTGCTCTTGTATAGGTCTTCAATGACATCCACTTAAACACAGACAGTGGCAGAACTTCAGTGTTAGTATTATTAGATCTCAGTGCTGCATTTGACACTGTTGACCAGAGCATATTACTAGACCGACTGGAAAACTGAGTGGGACTAAATTGGTTTGAATCCTACTTTAAAGGATGGAAAAAACTGAGTTGACAAATATGACATGTGGGATTCCTCAAGGCTCCATCTTGGGGCCTCTTCTCTTTAACATCTACATGCTACCGCTGGCTCAGATAATGAAAAACTACAAAATAATTTACCATAGCTATGCGGATGACACACACATTTACGTAACCATTTCACCAGGAGACTATGCTCCAGTTAAAACACTGAGTAAGTGCATTGAACAAATCAATGACTGGATGTGTCAGAACCTTCTCCAATTAAACAAAGATAAAACTGAGGTAATGATTTTTGGAGCCAAGGCAGAACGTATAAAAGTTAGCGCTGAGCTTCAGTCTGCAATGTTCAAAACAACAGATAGAGCCAGAAATCTAGGTGTAGTCATGGACTCTGACCTGAGTTTCAACAGTCACATTAATACCGTTACTAAATCAGCCCACCATCACCTTAAGAATATATCGAGGATAAAAAGACTAATGTCACAGCAGGATTTGGAAAAACTTGTCCATGCGTTTATCTACAGTAGAGTCGACGACTGTAATGGTGTCTTTACAGGTCTCAATAAAAAATCTATTAGAAAGCTGCAGCTGATTCAGAACGCCGCTGCTCGACTCCTCACTGACACTAAGAAAGTGGATCACATCACTCCAGTTCTGAAGTCTTTACACTGGCTTCCTGTGTGTCAAAGAATAGATTTCAAAAATATTGCTGTTGGTTTATAAAGCTTTGAATGGTTTAGGCCCAAAATATATTTCTGACCTACTGCTGAATTATGAAACATCCAGATCTCTCACGTCTTCTGGGACTGGTCAACTTTCTGTCCCTAGAGTCAGAACTAAACATGGAGAAGCAGCGTTCAGTTATTATGCTCCAAATATCTGGAACAAACTACCAGAAATCTGAAAAAAAAAAAGCCGTGCTACTTTAAACATCGTTATTTCAACCATTGATCCAATAAATATTGATTGGTTCAGCTTTAAAACATTATTTTTCTTTTCTCCCCAGAATGACACTGAATATTTCCTATCTCTCTCACACGGAGCAGCTGTCTCTGGACACCTATGAATATATTGACTGTGGCACCAACTCAACAACCCCTCATCCTGTGAGATGATGAGATCAAATGGAAACCACCAATGTGGGAGTGTGAAATAATGAATATTGCTACATTGCACCTTATTCTTCTTCTTCGGGGATGTGACTTTGTGAATGATAACTACTGTGAAAATGCATATTATCCAGTGATCAAGGAAACCACCAATGAAAACAGTCCTGCATTCAACATTTTACTTGAGTAGAGATCAAGTATTAGCTACAACGTGTACTTAAATTCCTCTAGCAAACAGTGAGAAAAATGTGCTTGGTTACATTCAAACACTTATCTAATTATGTATGTTGTTTTAGCATGCCTTAATAAGACTTCAATCATTCACTTCAATATTACAATAGAAACATATTGATGCTTAAAATACACTTCTGTACAACTTAAAACTATTATTTTTCTATTATATGTTCTTTAAGTGGTGTCCTAAATTTGTGTAAAAGCACAATTTCCTAAATGTGACAAATGTTTATTTTGTATGACGATGTGTTTGTTTCTCAACAACTGATTCACAATGTTTTTGTAAACGATGCCGTATTTGTTATGATGCTCACCTATGATAATCGTGACTTATATAATTTGCACTGCATTAAACTTTGGCATTTAAGATTCTGTCTATTAGAATCTGTTTTTATTTGACAACCAATATAATGTCAATGTATAGAAAACTAAAAAAACAAGACCCACATTTTGCTCTTGGAGATCTTGATCGTGGACACAGGGTGGAGCCAACGCTTTGTGAGCTGACAGTGTAGACAGGCTATGGTAAGTTAACATGTAGAGCTGCCATTAAAAGAGCCAATTCAGTCATAAATATGCAATTTCCTTAGTCAAATGTGCTGTTGAAAGTAAATATTGCACCTTTTACTTTATGGATCTGACATTCTAGATGAACATACCAAACACAAATTATAAAATATACATTGTTGTAGATTAAACTCCCTAAACAATAGCAATCTAAATAATTAAAATCAACTTCCACTTGCATGCCTGCATCAGTATAAATAATTAAATGATATAACATTTACCCATTCTACTGTAATTGTTGTATTTTGTTGGTAAAAATCTATGTTGCTTGTGCCACTAGAGATCCTGCAGTTAACCGCTGTACCTGCAGGGGGCGGGGCGCATCTATCTAGGTGGCCGTGACGTCACCGGGGCTTTAGGTGCTTTGAGCTCTCGTGCCTCTCTGGAGCTGATCAGTGCTGCTGTAGGAGAACAGGAGCGGATGTTTCCGCCGGGACAAACATAATCTCTACACCATGGACGTGTTTATTGCTTCTGGATGATGTTTTTGCTGCACATATAAAGAGGTACGTTTATTTTAAACATACATTAACGAGGACAGCATCTAATATTAGGGATTAAATTATTTCTGATGTGTAACCCTCATGCATTTTTATATTTTTGAGCTTTAATTGAGTCTGGTTATCTCTTAAAGTTTATATTTCAAGCTCTGTGCACAGTAGGATATTTTTTAATGGTTTAATTTATTTGGGTTCGTACTCTTAAAATACTATGTTAACACCATGCAATATAAATTATGTGTTTTCGTGCTGGAGAGGAAGACGGTGGCTTATTCCCAACATAATAACGTAAAAAGAGAAAGTCATAAAACATCGACTCACCAACATGAATGAGCAGTTTAGCCTCTATAATCAATAATACTTTAATGATACTCTTCTAATAATATGCAGCATTAGAATTCGCCTGCTCATGAGTCAATAATAAATATCATCCTAAACAAACAATTCCTGGCAGATGTTTGATGGATATCAGGATGTCAACAACAACCGGATTGGTGCTGCTGCAGCAGTCCTCATAGACACAGTGAATACATATTATCCATGTACTGCATTGAAATCAATCTGCCTTGAAGAAAAGCCTCTCCGGTTTAGCAGCGGTAAGAGGATTTAGGCTCCAGGAAACCCCAGCCAGCCAATTAGCTGTTGTTTGGCTCTGTAATGTGGCTAATGTATTGTTTTGTATAATCACATTTAAAAGCGTGCAGACATGAATTGAATAAATAGAATTGGCTTAAAGTGATACATTTCAGGCGTGAACACAGCAGGAAACACTTTGGGATGAAATCACATCTACTGATAATCATCACTATCTATTGTAAAATCCCTTAGGTGTGATTGACATTCCTGAAGCCCACATTGTTTTCTCATTAAAAATTAACTCTGCATGTGTTTTGATAAGGTCTCCAGCCCACTCTGATCCCGTCTGCCTCTGAGGACCAGGAGCAAATGCCACTCTACTAAAACAGGATTAAATCAGGAATCTTTCACCTGACGCTAAGTAGGTGTGATCTGCTGGCTGCAACCATGGGAAACCAGCTGACTGATATCGCTCCTAACACGTCCTTCCTGCCAAACTTCCAGTCCCTGCACGTGGTTGTTATCGGGCTGGACTCGGCCGGAAAAACCTCTCTGCTCTACCGGCTCAAACTGAAGGAGTTCGTGAAGACCATCCCCACCAAGGGCTTCAACACGGAGAAGATCAAGGTGGCCGTTGGGACGTCCAGGACAATAAACTTTCAGGTGTGGGATGTTGGCGGCCAGGAGAAACTGCGCCCCCTGTGGAAGTCTTACACCCGGCGGACAGATGGCCTGGTATTTGTAGTGGACTCTACTGAGGTGGAGCGGATGGAGGAGGCCAAAGTGGAGCTCCACAAGATCACCCGCACGTCGGAGAACCAGGGGGTCCCCGTGCTCATCCTGGCCAACAAGCAGGACCAGGAGTCAGCCTTGTCCGTCAGCGAGGTGGAGAAGATGCTTTCTGTCCACGAACTGAGCATGTACACGCTGCATCACGTGCAGAGCTGCAGCGCTGTGGATGGTGAGGGGCTCCAACAGGGCCTGGAGAAACTTTACGAGATGATTCTCAAGAGGAAGAAGATGGTGAAGCACAATAAGAACAGGAGGAGATGAACTCTTGATTGACGCTGTGGACATTAGGAGATTTATCCATGGTTGGGACACTTCTTTAATGGACCCTTTTAATGGGCGATGTGTGCCAACACAACAACAATAACCCTCGGCCGCAGGGTCAAGAGGAATGGATTTGCTCATAATAATTGAAGCAGTATCGACACATTCTTTGTTCTGCCCCTTGAAAGCTATTATAGATTTGAAGGGAACCTTGATAGCAATTAGTTTTCACTAAGTGCTTTTCTACACTTGTTTTAAAGCAGACTTTGCCTGTTAACTGTAGGACTAATATATAAAGATGTACTTCCATGTGGCAGGTTCCTATAGCATTTTGAATGTCCTTAATATCCTTCACAAGCTTACACAGATTTTCCTCCACTAAAGCACGGTTGTTTATGTTCCACGGATTCTTCCCCGAAATATTTATTCCATATTTCTGTGTTAGTGTTGGACAAAAGGGACCTTCTTTCTGGAAATAAGACAGATTTCAGTTGGTGAAGGAGCTAAAACGTATAATTCATTTTGTTGCCATGACTGAACAGTTATCCCAAGTGCATTCCCTTTGTGGCCACACAGGTTAAGTTTCAGTATTATTAATAATAATGTTTATACAAATTGTACATTTTTTAACACTGAAGAATTAATAAATATAAGCACTGTACAGAAAATGTATTGCTTTCCTTGAAGTTAATAAATGGGAATGAAGGATCCTTTTGAGGTTTAGGGTTGGGACTAAGAAATTGTGAATCTGTGCAAATGATTCAGAATTTCAATGAAAGTTGCCATAATCAAAATGTTTATATTAAAAAAGCATCCTAGAAGTGATGTATCTCTATGTAACATTCTAGTGCGGATTTTAATACTCATGTTTTTGGTTTTCTTAGTGAATCTTCTCTGAAAACACCACTGTGCCTAGCAGCAGTTTGCAAAATGCTGAGGAACATGGTGGACTATTTAGCTGATAAAAGAGTCAGATTTTCCCTCAAGACTTGGTGGAAACCAAAAATAGAGCAAAAAGGAAAGTTCATTCTGGATTATATCCAAATGTTGAAGTCTGGAGTTGTGACACTCCTTCCCTATTTATGCCTGAGTCAGCAGAGATAGGGGAGTTCTCCACCCCCTCCCTCCCTCCCCCTCCTCCTTCCCCACACAAGCTGAAACAATCCATTTACTTTGATTCCCACCTTCTAGTCTGCCAGCTGCTGACATTGTAATTGCATCGATTAGTGTTGAGGTAGTTGAGAGGTGAGGCAGCTCAAGCCTGTTGTGAGATCAGCAGATGCTTTACTCTGACTCCTAAACTGAAACTAAATCAGGTTATGATCATCACATGAGTTTGTAGTCATATTTGAAGGGTTCTTTCGCAAAAAACGGATATCTTTGTTTTAATTTATTATCCTAAATCAATTTATTTGTTCCATCCAGGCAATCCAGGCAAGTTTTTGTCACGTCACTGTGTATGGTAACAGAGTTCGGTGATTGTTTGCTTGTTCAGAACGCCCGGTTTCAGTATTTTTACACAACAGTTTATTTTTGCCACGTTATTTACTGACAAGCATAAACCATTAAACCTATTTGTGGCAAATCTGTAAGGGCTTAAGTCTTTTAACCCGCTTGCTTTTCTGCAAATCTATTAATTTGGTCCTGAAATGTGATGTTATTCAACAAATACAAAGTCCAACCTCCCCTCACACATTACTGACCTGCATACTTTACTATCACAGTGTGAGTGTGTGTGCCCCTGCTGCGTCATTTTCTTGCTTGACATGATGAGATAATGAGTTGTTACCTACTCAGATGCCTCCCACTGAGTGTGTTTGAATGCTGAATGTCAAAACATATGCATGCGCATATAATATGAAAAGACACTGATACACACGCCCAAGCACACATCTTGACTTGCGTGACCTGAGTGTCCTCATTACTTGAGGTAAGCTCATTAAAACTTTCAAGGATGTCTTTTGCCGAATCATCTTGACACAGCAGCTGGTGCCGGAATACATTTGCATCATGATGCGGCGTTTTCAACAGCTAGACACATTGTGAGGCATGTGGAGGCAGCAATACGCCAACGTTTCTGAGAAAAAAGGTGTAAAAGACACTGCAGCTGAGGAAAATGTGCTGTTTTTTGGCAGTGAAGCTACTGCACACATGATTGACTTGCTGAATTTCGAGCCGTGATGCATCCACAGGGGGGAAACCTGAGGGAGCAGAATGTGCATTGTGATTTTTGCATGTTTCCGTTACCCACCTGTCCCTGTTATTCCCTGTGCCACTCTCTTGCCTCTTATGCTTTACGTGTAATGGTGGCTGACAAGAAACACGCAAATGAGGGAAGCCTTGGGGATTATTTATGTGGTTGCACATTGCGAGGTGTTTCCCTGCAACCATGTGACATAAATCAATGACAGGCCAGTAAATCAAGTCAACCCAAGGTCATAAACTACCTAAATGTATCTTCCTCTCCTCAAAAAAACAATCCAATGACTGCTAAGGGGCACCATCTGTTAAAAAGTTCCTAACAAGATTATGAGGTTACAGCCTACAGAAATGCTAGCGGCTCGGCTGCCTTAAAATAGGCTTTTTTTTTACTGCGTTCATATGACTCCATAAGTATGACCCCCTCTTTAGGTATTCACAACCTGCAGAGTGAACATTTTCTCAAAGCTACCTGACATGTTTGACAACGTTTTCAAAAATGGTGGGAGGCCATGGAAGTTCATTATTTGGTTGTTGGTAAATTGAGTTTTTAAAATATATCTGAAGAAAAATGTTGAAACATCCCAACGGCCTAGTCTTTTTGTTTTGTTATTTTGCCATAGCATTTCTTGTATTGCTTTACTTTCTAGCTTGCAAAATGTTGCTAGCCTTCATTTCAAGGCAGCATTAGACACAGCTTTGAGCTAGTGTCAGCAAGCTAACAAATTGGCAGCTGAGGCTAATGGGAACAGCTGATGTCATATGTTTTGAGGGTATTTAGTCACAAAGCAATGTTTCAGAAATGCTAAACATAAGAGGTCAAATAAAATAGTCACCAAAATGATTAAAATTCATATTGAGCAGAATATTATTGTCTGTACTAAAACTAATTTCCATAAATAATCAGAGACAGAACCCCATGTTAGCGGAAGAGTTAAATCCAAGCAGTCACCAAAGTAATAGCGGTATATCCTCTGGGAACCATTTATTGACTGACTGATTTTACTTGATTAAAACACATCTAACACTGCCCTACAGTGATTACGTCAAAAATAGAATGACAATAATGAAGCCATAAACTCAGTTCATTGTGATCCTTTAGTATATCACTTAACACACCTAAAGATAAAGAAGTGTAGACTTTAAATACAATCAATAAGTTCTTTGTTACCACATTTTTGACAATTTGGTAAGTGTGCAGCATATGATTAGGAATCATTCTTTTTTTCACCGACATGTACACAATTTCCTTTCAGATATTTCAATCTGGAACAAAATGGTGGATGGCTTTGCGGACTGACAGTTCCACATTGACATTTATATTATGATGATGCACAAACTTGAAATTCAACTGAGGGATGTGACAGACCTAATGTTTCTTCCTCTTCTCAAAAAAACATAAAAACATAAAACAGTACCCAGAAGAATAACAACAATAGAACAAAAGCAAAAAAGCAATAATGCTCTGCTGCAGCGTTTTTATAGTGCCCATGATTAAAAGCAATCAGGCGCTGGGCTCAGGTCCAAGTCTCTTAAACCCGTCCAAAGAGAGCCTAGACATAATTCTTCTGTCACTATGGCAACCTGGAGTCAGCAGTCACTAAAGGGTGACCCGTGGGGGCAGCTGTGGGGGTCAAATTGCTTTGATGTCCAATCCAGCTAAGGTTATCGAGATTAGAAATAGAAGCTCAGATCAATACTGGAATCCTTATAACTGTCTCTTTCTTTCCCCATCTTTCTTTTAATAATAATAATAATAATAGATTTAATTTGTTAGCGCTTTTACAGGTGCTCAAAGACGCTTTACAGATAATAGTGACGAAAAAAGAAAAGAGAAGAAAGGAACAACAAATAAATATATAGTTAAAGTTAAAGTCAAATAATACAAAAACAATCACACATGAAAAGCCAGATTGAAGAGGTGAGTTTTTGTGAGTTTTTTGAAGGTGGTGGTGAGGTCGGTGCAGTCTCTGATGGGTTGTGGGAGTGAGTTCCAGAGGGAGGGGGCAGCGACGGAGAAGGCTCTGTCCCCCCAGGTCCGGTGATTGGTGCGGGTGGGGATGGATAGGAGGTTGGCTTCTGATGAGCGGAGGCAGCGGGAAGGGGTGTGGTGGTGCAGCAGGTCTGTGAGGTAGGGGGGAGCCTGGTTGTTGAGGGCTTTGTAAGTAATGAGGAGGACTTTGAAGTGGATTCTTTGACAGACGGGGAGCCAGTGGAGGTTCTGGAGGATGGGAGTGATGTGGTCTCGGGAGCGGGTGTGGGTGAGGAGGCGGGCATCAGAGTTCTGGATATGTTGGAGTTTATTGAGGAGGTTGGATGGTATGCCATAGAGGATGCTATTGCAGTAGTCTAGTCGTGAAGTGATGAATGCATGAATCAGGGTTTCAGCAGCAGAGGAGGAGACGGGCAATGTTTTTGAGGTGGAAAAAGGCGGTCCTGGTGATGTGATTTATGTGGTGGTTGAATTTGAGCTGACTGTCGAAAATGACTCCGAGGTTGCGGATGTGAGGGGGGGGGGGGGGAGATAGAGTGTGGCTGTCAATGGTGAAGTTGAAATTTTGGATGTCTTTGATACGGGATGGGGGGCCGATGATGATGATGTCTGATTTGGCACTGTTCAGTTGGAGATAGTTTGTTTGCATCCATGCTTTTATTTCTGAGAGACAGTTGGTGAGAGTGGAGTGTGTTGTGGGGGTGATGTTTTTTGTTGAGATATAAAGTTGGATGTCATCGGCGTAGCAGTGAAATTGAAGGTTGTGGCGACAAATTATTTTGCCATGGGGAGCATGTAAAGGATGAAGAGGAGGGGGCCAAGCACCGAACCCTGAGGGACGCCTTGGGACAGAGGAGCAGTGGAGGAGGTGCAGTTGTTGATGTTGAGAAACTGATGTCTGTCGGTGAGGTAGGATTTCAGCCAGGAGAGTGCAGTGTCAGTGATGTTGAGTGATGATTCGAGGAGGGACAGCAGGATGGTGTGGTTGATGGTGTCGAATGCTGCGGTGAGGTTGAGGAGGATGAGGATGTTCAGGTCGCTGGAGTCAGAGGAGAGGAGGAGGTCGTTTGTGATTTTCAGAAGAGCTGTTTCTGTGCTGTGTTTTGATCGGAAACCGGATTGAAATGGCTCAAAGAGGTCATTGGAGCTGAGGTGGGATTTTAGTTGCGAGGCAATGACACGTTCAAGTATTTTTGACAGGAAAGGGGAGATTTGAGATGGGCCGGAAGTTGGACATGATGTCAGGAGTGAGTCCAGGTCTTTTGAGAATGGGTGTGACAGCAGACAGTTTGAGAGAGGGGGGAACTGATCCAGATCTGAGGGAGGAGTTAATGATGGTGGGGATGAGCTGGGAGATGGCAGGGAGGCTCTTTTTAACAAATTTGGAGGGCATTGGGTCAAGTGTGCAGGTGGAGTTAATTCCAGTCATGAAGTGGGACAGTTGCATGGGGGTCACAGGGGAGAAGTGGGACAGGGGCTGTGAGGTGAAGGGGGGAGCCAGGAGAGGAGGTGGGGGGTGCTGATGAGGGTGTCAGATTGCTGTAAATGTCAGATTGCTGTAAATTGCTTTAACCTCTTTATCCGCTACTTGTGTCTTTATTTAATCTCCTTCTGATATAAAGGTGTTGCTCTTTCACTTTCATTTGCCTTGTTTTTCTAGGTATTGATTAAAGTATCTTAAATTTCCCTACTACAGTATCTTTCTAGGAAATGGACCTTGTTGACGTTGCCTTGGAGATGGTACTTCAGAGGAGAGTTGGCTGTTTGTACCGGACATGCTGCAGAGGGAAAGTCCTTTGTGGGTTTAAAAGGGACAATGTTGGTGGGAGGGCTGGATTAGTTGCTTTGGCTTTTATTCCTGAAAGGTCGTAAAGCTGCCACTAGGCCTTCATTTAGAGCCGAGCCTGTAGGATTGAATGGAAGCTTGGGGATTGTGAGGAAAACCATAGCTTGATTTTAGTGCTGCCTTTCACCCTAGGGCTGAAAATGAAGGAACACCAAAGCTGTATGTCTTGGTTTCGAGAAAAACAATGTCACAGTAGGTGGGGCTTCTGTGGTTATATTAAATCCCCTTTACCTCTGAGGTGACCCTGCACCAACACATATGGATATAATCACCCGTTTATTCATCCTTTGCCATTAGCTAAAAGACGGACATCATTTTCATTTTATGTGTCAAGAATTGGTATCACATCAGGGGTCAGAGATCATTTGTTCCTAATCACAAATACATTTAAAGGTGACCTATATTGCAAAATGCACTTTTGTACGTCTTTTATACATGAATATGTATCCCCGGTGTTCCAGGGAACTCACCAAGTGTCAGAAAACACAACCCTCTCTATTTTCCTCCATACCCAAATCTCTTAAAAAGGGGCTGCAACGGATCTGATACAGACTGATCCAGATTTGAACACTTCTATGACGTCACAAAAGTGGCACTACGGCTATTGGGCCAACTCCACCAATCAGAAGGAGACAGCCACGGGCATTGCCATTAGAAAGCGCTGGAGACGCTGTACTACATATGCCAGGCCTGTAGATGATGCTGTTCTCACAGAATCAGCCCATGCAAAGACAGTGTTAAATTGAGCAAAATGAGGAATGGCTAAAATGTATGATCTGTTTGGTATTTTGAAAATTAAAAAGTATAAATATGCCTTATATAGGTATGGTCCTACACTATATTATTCAAATATAGCATGATAGGTCCACTTTAAGTCAGACGGTGATTCATTGCTCATGGGAGCCATGCGGAAATAAAGGGCCTCATATTTACTGTGATCCAAACCTAATGACCAAACTTATTTGGCTGCAGGGGGGAGTTTAAAAAGGGTTGAGATTAAATCATCATTCAAGAAGCCCTTCTTATTGTGTTCTGTTGATGCACAGTTCTCACGAGGTGAAGCATATTGAAGTCATTTTTGAACATTTGGTTTTGAATTTTAAAACAGTATTGGAAATTGAATACCTTCTTTTTGGCTGCTCAAGTTTTATGGTGTCTTCTCTTTTATCCCATTTGTGCCAAATTACATTTTGAATACAAATCTCAAGACAAAATTGGTCAAACCGGCTGTGAAGCAAGTTTTTCTTATTTGGGGAGATGGGACTACTGTTTTTTACTTTTATATATAATTACCTTTTAGGAAAAAGATAATAATCCCAGGTGTCCAAAGACTAAATATAGTATGACAATAAAATGGCTATATCTTAGAAACTACCAAGAGCATAGAATATCTTTGGCAAATAACTAAGAACTAAAAAGTTGAATACAAAACTCATAGGGAAGACATTCTTTATTTTATTTTATGACTATTGATAAAAGTGGGATTTGTCCATAGCATCTTTGACTCTAAATGTAAAGATCAATCACGACCAAATTGTTGTGGCATCTTTCCTTATCATACTAAACATAGTCTCTTGGCACAAATGGGTTAATATGGCAGTGATAATCCAGTGTATATTCTGCACTCCCACACCTCCACCCCTGGGTCTACCCCTGATCCCACGCTAGGATTAGCCAGAAACCCATCTGGTGCTTGTCAGCTAGCGGGGTGTACATGATCAATGCCCCAGTGGCCACCAAAAACACCAGCTCTTGTTAATCCTGACTATTGCTGCCGTTTAACAGCAGACAGGCCTCTGAGCTGCAACCCCTAGATGTGGATCAGACCTATGGATCAGACGTGCTGTGAGGTGCTACATCAGGATCAGGGCTGTTTATTTGTGTCACCCTGCCAGTGGGCTAATCTGTGAATGTGCTGACGAAGGAATAATGTGGTTTGATTTAATGCAATGGAATAATTTAATGTGATGGAATGGGACATAAATAATTGCTGTTGTTAAAGATGGACTCAGAGATCATGAATCACTACATGCTGAAGACACTGGCCATACTTATTGTAAGACATTATATTTATTCTTCTGCATTTAAGTGTCAAAAAGTGTACACAATACTGTGCTAACAAATTCATATACATTCAAGGCTTCACTTCTGCTACTTACTGTATGTAAATTAAAGGTATTATACAATGAACTAGTTAGTTACCCATAAATGTCTTAAATCTCAATTTACTACAGAGCAGGGGGACTAACAATATTACAATGGGAAAATACCGTAGGACAAATGTTGTACAAATATTTTTAGCCAAGTACTCAAAAGTCATTTTGATGATGATGAGTTGATGATGAGTTGTCTAAACAGTACTTGAATGTTTTAGCTAGCAGAGTTAAAGCTGATTGAATAACTATAAAAACTATTAGGCAGTTTAATCTATAATAATGCCTATCTTACAATTCAACCATGTTTTATTTTCAGCGATAGTATGTTCAATTTTGAGTTCTTATAGATGTCAAATCAATGTAGTAAAAAGTTAAATGGACTGGATAAATACATTAAAACTGTGAGGAAAGCATTTATTTTGCTACAGAGACATTTGAATGTTTACTATGCAGGGAATACTAGATGAGTAAATGAATTAAAATCTCACCTAGCATCTATTCAGGACAATTTTTACTATATCAATGCACTGAAGTACAGCTGTTTCAGAAAATAAGCTGATTCAATCCACTGCAGCCAAGTCTCTATCTTTGAGGTCGGACTGTCTGTCCCCATGTGACTTCTTTGTTGACTCTGCGTCCCACCTGGAAGATCAAGATCAGAGCTCCATCAAGTGTTGGACCCCTGGCTGCTTTGGCTCTTCCCTGAAAGCAGGACCAGCTGTAAACTGGCCGGTGTTTTTCAGCCTTGGAAAGATAGCAAGAACATGTGGGAGTGAGGCTGCACATGAGCTGTAGAGCTCATGGAAAAACAAGATAGAATGTTTTTGTTAGAAAACCTTCATAGAACAAATGTATTGTTTCATACTGAAGAATAAAATGTAATATCCTTGCAGTACAAAACCGTTTGTCTAAACTTTTCTTAGTAGGCCTACTTCTACAAATACTAATACTTGTACTATGTTTTGTGTGGAAGTGTCACCCACCTCAGCCTGGATAATTTTCATGTTGAACTGAAATAAAAAAATCCTTTGGGGCTTAGATGGTCAACATTGTACATACAATTGCACATAGATAAGTACATTTTGATTTGTTTCTGCACCAAACTTACCTTCAATCAAGAATACAGTGTTGAATATTTTGACATAAGCTGCCAACATATGTACGTAGCAGATGACTCGGGAAGGGTGCAACATGTCCACAAAGGCAGAATTGTAACATTCTAAATATGTGTTACTTCTTGTTTCTTTATTTTATTGATTCAGGTACATGGGGCTCATTTCCAATTACCCAGGTCCTTTCATGGTCATTTTCCATGCATCCACTAGATTTCCCTGTCACATGACTTTTTTTGACTTTAATTAAAAGGAAAAAATGGAATCCTGTTCTGCAGGTTAGCCTTTAACAAATTAACTTAGTGTTGTCCTTTTAAATTACATATGTGATGTGATCAACTGCATACAGTATTTGCACCTGTGGATTTTGGGCTTTCCCGTCCACCATCAGTCTCTCAGTTAATATACCTGCCTAGTTCCATTCATTCCCTGCAAGACCATCAAAGTTACCAAGATGCATCTTTTTTGTTCTGCTACTCCTCCTCTGCCCCTTTACCTGGAGCTGGACCTGGACCTGTCTGCTTACCAACCCAGTTTCACGGCATTTCGTGTAATAGTCACAAAATAAATGCAATCTATTGATTCGTGTTCACCAACACGATGTTCCCATTTGTTTCGCGTCACAGAACGATTTTAAAAGCAATGTATTTCTATTAGTATGTTTCGTGCCTGCACCACGTCTTTTTGTCCGGTCGGGTCTTGGAAGACCAGAAGCTGTGGGGTTCATAAAAACATGTTCTTACTCAATATAAAGCCACGATTATTGTTTGTATTATAAATTGTATAATGTCAGACTTTTTTTGCCATCCGCAAGGAAAATAAATTGGGCTCAGAGCCTCAGAATACTGAAATCTGTATTTTTTTCCTTCTAATCTGTTATTATTTACATTGATTTTAAAATCGTTCTGTGTAACACGAAAGAAATGGGGAAATCGTGTTGGTGAACACCAGGGGCGTTTCCTGGACCTGGAAACATCCGGGGCTTAGCACACAGTGGCGGCCGGAGATTTTGTTTTGGGGGTGCTGTGGGGTAGCTTGACGTTTCATAGAGGGTGCTGAAACATTTAAGGTTTCCCATTAAGGTACCGGGCGTTACAGTGGAAATTTCTACTGCAACACTCCCCACACGCAAACACAGTGTACCCGCGACTGTTACAATGAAGGCTCAATGATCAACTCACAGCATATTGGTGTAAGCAGGGGTAAAGTGCTATTAATTGGGGAGTGCCCCCAGGAGATTTTTTTTTTAAATATTGAAGTTAAAAGCATCAATCTGGTGCACTTGAGAGCAACATTAAGAGATCTATGGATACATCTCTCAAAACCCATATGAAACAGAACTGTAAGCAGATTTTCTTTTTCTTTATGGATATTTTACTAATCACCTTTTAAACTGTATTCTTGTTTTACTGTCATACTTTCATAACTTTTTCATTTATTCTCTTATTTCTTTTACAACTACAATGATCATATGAAGGTGTGCCTTGGAAATAATATTTTACAAAATAATTGCATTTACTGAACACGGTAAATTACAATTCTGCCGTCCTCTCTAGTGTCATGATGAGGTTCAGGTAAAGCACGGTTAATGTATTATACTATTGAGGGAGAATTGTCCAGGGCTAAAGAAAAAACATTCATGGCTTCGACGCCACTGGAACACGAGTCAATAGATTAATTTCGTGACTACAGTATAACACGAAATGCCGTGAGACTGGGTGCTTAAAGGAACCTGCTTCCTGCCTGCCAGTAAGTATTTACCTTGAATACATCACTGAACTTCATCTGCATTTGTGTCATATCCCTGTTCCCTGTATTCACCACATTATGACTGGTATGGAGTACTCATTGTAGAAGTAAAGCCTTTAATAGAAAACAATTAACAATTTCACCGGTACCAACTATAATGTGAATAAGTCTAAGTACGGATATTTTTGTGACAGAAACAGATGCAGTTGCAGATAGTAGCTTTGCAATACACCACTTTAGTAATATTACACAACAATAACGCTGGATAAAGCAAACCCGATGTTGAGCTAACTAGTTAGTCCAGCTTGCTAGCTTCTACCATCCGTCTTAAAAACGACACTGCATTATTTGTGCTTTTTTTTAAAAGGACAAAGTCTTCTTTGACTCACATTGTAACACATGCACACTTCTACCAAGGCCGGCTCTCAAATTCCAATCAACTGTATGATTTGAAACTCCCACCCAAAGTCCTAAAGCTCAGATGCTTTTGGCATAAATATGTCCAAAAATAACCTAAGCTTTGTTTGAAGAATGGGAAAGCTGCAATCTAATTAGGCCTATAGTTTTTATTTACTTATACAAAAAGTGAAGACTAGAAAATGACAAACTCACTTAGTAAGAGTATTTCTCAGTCATAAATGCCCGTAATGGGTGTACAATAGACTGCAAGCTGTATTGTGTAGAACCCAGGAATCTTGACCATGGTTGTGAGGGGGAACCCATGCGGATCAGATCTGGTATTTGGAGCTTGATCTCCCAAATGAGGCTTCCATACTGGCCTTTTTGTTCATCACGGCCATGCTCCGGCCTTTCAGCCATCACAGCGTTCCTTTTGTTGCTTTTCTGTGTTATTTTATCAAGGATTTCATTGTTTGAGGGTCTGAAGTTGGCCAGACTATCCATGGTACTGTACTTCAAAGTAGGCATCATGCTTGGATAAAGTTGATTGTTTTTTTTATTGAGGCTCAGCAGTAAAATCTCTGTCCTCCAGTGACCATTACAACACAGGAACCACCAGGACTCATTTGACAACAGTGAGTTCATTCCCACAAGGGGATGTGGTAATTCAGTTCACTCTACATCAACCTGGATTCAAATGTGTTAAATCTGAAGCATTTTCTGAAATGCTGTAGTGTTTTTTGAAATTTCGTTGTGTTTTATGAAATGCTGTAGTGTTTTGTGAAATGCTGTAGTGACTTGCACTTCAGGGCCACCGTAGATTTTCTATTGCATATATTAACTTCATATATCAATGCCGTGGTTATGTGATTATGTTTCTAAGGACCAATGTTGACAATTACACTTGTGTTGGGACATTTCACGATCATCGTGTTGAGAAAACGTAGGGCAAAAATAGAGGGACAGACAAAGATTACACTAGGTGAAAGCAAACCTATACAAAAGCATTAAAAAAATGCATTACATTCCAAAATATAATCTGCTCTTCCCCCAACTTTCATGAAAATCATTTTAATAGTAGTGTTATGTAATCATGCTAAAATAAACCAACAAACCAAACCTAAACCACACTTATTTGGTTAAGGTTATAATACTAGAAACCTCATTGACCCTTCTATCTTATATAAAGTTGCTCTACATCAAGCATCACGGGCGTTACAGCTGTTGGTTGTATCACGTCTACTGCCCCCCCACCCCCACCCCCATCTCATAGGTGACATACACAAGTCCTCCAGCGTTGCTTTAATCCTGTTACACAGACCTAAAGCAAAGTGTTACCAGGAAGCACCAGTGGTATGAGACCCGCAGGTCACAAACAGCCTTAAGTCCTGTCTAGACAGGACAGCTAATGGATAGTAACACCCTTCATGCAGACCCATGTCCTGTCTAATGATTAGGAAATGATGTGTGAAATCTCCAAGTGAGCTCACTGGCTTGGCTGTAAAAATGCTATTTGATAAAAAGTGTTTTGGCTACAGTTAGCAAAAAAGGTATGCTAATCTCGGAATGCTTTAGCAATCGGGTCCTCCCCCCGTTTTCAGAATCGTCTGTCTTCAGAGATGGACGTTACAAATACAGTTGACCGTTAAGAAATCTTTTGAAACAATTTAGAAACATCAATATCTGAATTCAAAAAGCTGCTCAATGCAACTTTTAAGGTTTAGGTTTTATGGAGTGTACCATCGATGAGCCGGGTGATTTTCAACATATTGACATGGATACACTAAGATTGCTAAGAACATCATCTTCCTAATGTGTCATAGTAATTGTATTTTATTATTAAAATGTATTGAGCAGGGGAACATTCTTACTCTCCCTATAGGGCCATATATACTTCAACATATTTCTGTAAGTAAGCAACACAGTCAGTGTGCAAAGTCCAAATATTGTCCCGTAGATCCTGAGAACTCCTCAACATCCAACATTTCTAAATGTTTCTACCTTTCCTTAACAGTTTCAGTTATAGATTGAACAAAAGATGCTTCGTTTCCCTCATTATATTCCTACATGTTGCAAAATTGTGACATGCAGCATAGTTTGCACCGGTAGTTTTTGTCTTACTCGATTGATCGCGCAGCTTTATATATATATATTTTACAATGACACCGGGGTGCACGCTTAACTGTCATGCCATTTCCAAGGAGAGTATGGGAGGAGGGGTTGAGTTGGGGGGTATAACCATTGTGCTTTCTTTTGTCTGTTGCCTTTAGAAAATCCCACTTCCATTTCTGTAATACGAGAGGAGAAGGAGGAAAGTAAATGGGAAACCATTGTGTCAATTGCTTTTTGGAATATGTCCCATGGCACACATTTAAATCACCCTAAATGAGGCATCCAATGATCTGTAACTGTGCACAAGTGAAACAGCTTCCGCCGGCCCCCTTTCATTAGGAACTTATTAATCCTGAATGGAAACTCGGAGAGTGAGACAGTAAAAAAGAAACAAGAAGAAACGCCCCAGGCATCAGTTGAATGCGACTAAATACCCTGTCATTCTGTCAAGGGCACGCTTTTACAATTTCAGGGAAATGTAGAGGATTCGACAACTACTCTTTCGTTTACTTGGGTATCATTTATATTAAGGCAGTGGAGGCCACAAATGTGCCATTCCATTCATTATTCACCAGTTGGGTTCTATCTGTTTTTTCATACTGGGATTAAAGCATAACAGCTTGGTGGAAAAACTGCAGGAGGTTAGCAGCAAAAACACTGAATCTCTAAATATTTGTTGAGATTTTTCTTTTCCCTAGAAGCATAGAAGCTGCAATACTTTCTGGTCGCTGTCAGCTGCAGTGTAAAGCTCTCGGCTAGGAGTGTGTCAGGGGACTACAGCTCAGAGATGAAGCGTGGAGGACAGGGAAAGTGTGTATACTGTTACTCGATGTGTTGCCTGGTGGCCTGTTCTGCACAGGGGAGAGATGACAGGCAGCAGAGGCCAGCATAACACACAGTGCATATGCTCTCTTGACATACAGACACTGCAATGCAGAAACAGAGAGAAGAGGAGAGAGGGGAGGAAACTATTACAGGTGCACTGACACCAATAACGCTCATTCTGCCCTGTAAAATGACTATTATTAGACAACCGCACACTGACATGATTTCATGGTTATTAAGAATGCAAGAATAGTTCCCATTCTCACATGCTGGGAGGAGAGAGTGTCCCGCTAATGGCTAAGACACTATGATTTAAACAGAGATGTTTGAATAAAAACTAAATGTTAAAGGTTGCCTTTTATGTCGTCGTACAAATGATTCTCCCTATTTGCAGTATTTTCTGTCCTTTATTATTATTAAAATTGAATGAACTTTTGACATATTTAGGCATCAATGACGCAGTGTTTTGCAGAATTTTTTTATATGCAATCCGGCCAATGTTAAAAAAAAATGTGTTCTATTCTTGGCAGTTAGATGAGAAGATGGATTGCATGGAGTGCATTCTCTTATCTGTCCGTTAAAGATAGAGATAGCTTGGCTCTGTCAGAAGGTAAAAGCTCACTTAATAACAATTCAATCTTATGTCTTCATTCAGTACAAACCTTACCTGTAAAAACAAGTGGACAGAGCCAAGCTGGCTGTTTCCCCCTGCCAGCAGTCTTCCTGCTAAGCTAAGCTAAGCTAAGATAAGATAAGATAAACCTCTCCCGGCTTTTTGGCCTTTAATGGAAACATCTGATAATAGAATAAAATAAGAACGGTAATCATTGAAGAAGTCTTTACAGAATAACATTAGCAGTGAAATTGCTGGGAAGGATATAGATCTGCTACATAAAGAGGTATCAGATGACCAATTTAAGGGAACTGCTTAACCTCATTGTTTTCTTTGTATAAAGAAACTAAATAAGATATGATTTAAACCGACTATGTTTATTTCAGTGTTACTGAATTGTGGCATGTTATATTGCAATTTATTTGAGCTTATAACAAATGAATATGTACCATGAAAAGGGATGTGCATGCTAAAAAACCTCTGTGGAATATCTTAAATGTAGGATGACGATTGACTGTCATCACTTAAGACAGTGTTTAACATGATTACAAATGATGACTGAAGCTTTTTTTGGATTGTTTGATAAAAACAATAACATTATATTGTTGATTATTCCATCTACATTAGCAACTTTAGTTTTTTGCGGCAGTTTGTTTGAAATCACAAGTGCTATCTTGGAAAAAAGTCAAAATATTGCATGCATTAATATTACTGAATTAACATGGCAAATTAAAAAGCTGATTTATACCAACAGTAAATGCATTTCCTGCCACAAGTATCAGTATCCCATGTGCATAATATGCAATATAAATGTTCTGAAGAGGCGCTGGGCCATTACACTGATGAAATATAATTGGTGTAAGCACAGTTTGGTTCGGGGCAAATTTATTTATTAATAGTTTATATTTGATGAGTGCACCACTGACTGAATTTAATACATTTTGGGCCAATAGGAATACGAGTGTATCCTGTGAGACTCTCAGCTTGTAACTTGCCTTCAGGCAGGAATCAGGGCGGCTCAGGGAGCAAGAGTCGGTCTTTCACTCTGCAACAAGAAACAAACATCAGCCTTTTCCCCCCCCAGAAGTAGGTTGCTTCTTCTAATCTGCCCTGTAACAGTTATGCAGTGTTCATCTGTATGTTACACTAGTGTGTGTGCGAGTATGCGTGCAAGCATGAATAAGTGTGCTTGTTTGCATGTGCAGCCAACAGTGAGTGGGCTGAGGGGAATGGAGGAGGAGGAAGAGTGGGAAGAGTAGGAAGAGTAGGAGGAGGCCAGTGGTAAAAGCTTCAACAAAAGCTAAAGATAGTACAGCGCTCCCAGGCACTCAATGAAGCTTAGATTTCACTGTCAAGGTTACACACACACACACACACACACACACACACACACACACACACACACACACACACACACACACACACACACACACACACACACACACACACACACACACACACACACACACACACACACACACACACACACACACACACACACACACACACACACACACACACACACACACACACACACACACATACAGAGGGACCACAGCAAGGGCATGAGTGTGCATGAGAAAGCCCCTATTGAACAAAAAAAGTAAAACAACTAGACAAATAATTATCCTTTTTTGGAATAATGTACACTGTCAATAATTCATTGCTGCAATGTTCAACTCAGGCTTGTGTTCCGTATGTATTATGTAAATTACACATTTGACAGAATATTCATTTTAAATAATTTATTCTGAGCCAGGGGAGGGGTTAATATTCCAAAGGAACAAAAGATAAAAATCAGAGATATTTTCTAAAGGTATAAAGTAATACGTTAGCAAGGTTTTGTTTTTAATGATCTGAGATTAAAGTCAAACATTTCTGAGAAACAATCTATGAAAAAATTGTTGTTTTACTTCAACAATCATTATATCACTCTAGTGGTGAACAGGAAATGCCACACATGTTAGTGAGAAGTGCACATTAAGAACATGTCAAAAATCCTTACTCGTATGTTGTTGTCTACTGAAAAGGCCCATTTCAGGGCAACGTCCCTTCAAATACTGGATGTTTTTGATTATATGGATATTCTATTTCTTTATGCTTACAGTAATCATATTGTAAAGTATTATTTGATGAGGTTATCCACAGCAGGAAAAATACACGGCTGTGGAAGTGAACAATGTGGATCCTAAACATTTTTTTTTCTTGTATGCATTAAATGTGTGCATTTGGAGAGGAAAGTAGGATTTCTCTTTTTTGGAATATTCCAATGGCTCCATTATTTTATTTTTTGATCCACAGTATAAAAGCACCATGTATTGTCTTGAAGATTCAACTCAAAAAGGTGTTTGCGTA
Source organism: Notothenia rossii (assembly GCF_949606895.1). NCBI lineage: Eukaryota > Metazoa > Chordata > Actinopteri > Perciformes > Nototheniidae > Notothenia > Notothenia rossii. The sequence continues at coordinate 18,207,507 of NC_136910.1, forward strand.
AACAGCATTTCCCCAATGTAAAAGTGTGTAACATGTTTGAGCATTTATCCGTCACACTATGCCTGCAAGCTTTCTAACCCTCCTTTGATTTATGATTCTGAAGAAAAGAACAATATGGTAGACTGCCTGGATTCATATCAGCCCTTAAGGAGGAGCAATGCATGTAATTTTAACACTAATCTTGAGGCAAGAGATCCACAGTCAATCATATTGGAGAACTCTCAGGATTTATGACTTCACATTGGATGCAGTTTCCCAATCGTTTAAGGGCCATACTAAACATGGTTTTCTATGAACAGTATTTTTTCGTAGTCAAGAGACTTTGAGCAGATTATAACGACAACATTTGTTGCACCAGACCTGCCAAACGTGACCATTAAGTAGTCAATTCAACAGAAATTACATCCTTAGCGGCAGTGAAACAGTGATCTACTTCCCTTCAGCCACATGTCAATACGTCTAGCCAACTCCATCCACCTGACTTATTGTAAGGGTCTAAAGATAGAACTGAACTAATGTTCAAAAAACTGCACACAGCCATGAGCTCAATCACACAGGGTTGTTAAAGTCCCTGAGGAACTAATTTTAGTGGATTTATAGCTGCTGTGTGTCGCAGTGGAATTAACTGAAGCAGCATCTGGGACGGCTCACAATGTCCCAAACAAAAAGACAAACAAGTCAATGTTTTGCCTTTTCCTCACCTCGTTTCACAACTTTTAGGACATGATGTTTTCTGTAAAACTTCTACCATTTGATTTTCACTCTCATGACAGGAACTTCTCCCTCTGAATAACATCCATACTGGACAATTCCTATTGGTTTGTATAGGTATGGGCCTTGGCTCGTAAAAATTAAGTTCCAAACAGGTCAATTGTATTGTCAATAGCGCTTTGAGAACGTATATTGTTTTTAACTTAACCCTGATATGATTCTCATTAATGGGCGGCTGAGTCCTCAAATGTGGAGATCAGGTAGATATACCAGTCTGGGTTTTATCCCAAACACCTGCGATTGTGCCTTGCTAAAACAAAGTTATACTTAAGTAGTTTTGTTGCTCTAACCCGAAATGTCATGACGATGCAGTTTTTTTGTATGGGAACGTTATTTTTTAGGAAACAGGGGTGTCCATTTTCTGAAATCTGATTCTTGCCTAATGGTGAAGTAGAGGTCACAGGGTTACCAAAATCATTAAAAATGATACTCTAGGGATATCTATACCAAATGTCATTACAGTCTGGCCAGTACTTACCAAGAGAACAAACCAACTGAAACAAGAGCTACTTTAATTAACATCAATACAAATAAATAGTTAATTTACCAATGATTCAACCAGTTTAAAATTGAAATCTTGAAGGTATCTTAAGAGAAAAATTAGGGACATTTTATGATAAATTTAAGTAAATGGGGGCGGTGTTCAACTTAAGAAAAATTATATGAAAAACATAAATGTTCAAACATATACAAATGGTAATTTATTGGGTGAAGTCTCCCTTTAATACCTATTAAATATTGAGGTATGCAGGCACTACTGTAGGTAATAGATCTATTAAGTAAAACATTTGTATCAAAACAAAAAGTTGGGGTTTTACATTTTGTATGAATTACAGAAAAAAACAACAACATGTATTTTGTTTGCTTAAATCCAGCTTCTTAGAATAACAATGTGATCAGGTGATCAACATATTTCCCACATGGCTTTTAAAAGTAGGTCATGATGTCTTAAATTATTTGTTTCTATGTAACCATTAAATCTGTTTAATGTGAAAACAGCTCAGTCATTGTGATATAACATGATCTAGCAAGCTTACGTAAGAACTGCTGGATGGATGAAGGAATTTTATATCAAAACACTGGCATCACGAGATGTGGATTCACTGAACTCTGCTCGGTTTCCTCGAATCAACCCCCTTCGAATGATTAGTGTCCGCGCCGCTGTCAGCTCAGACAAACAGCCCGGCTTGTCTTTATGCCCCCAGACTCTTTTCCTGGGGGTCATTATTTGATCACAGATGACCTAAGACAACACTGCTGGGTGGCTGTGGTTATCACATTATCAGTCCCTGTTGCTGAAATAACATTAGGCCTGAACACTGTGTGACAAAGAGGCCATTGTGAGTCACGGCTGTAAATCGCATTTTAGAAAATGGGAGAAATCCTGACCTCGAACGTGGCACTCTGCTAACAAGACTGAGGCCTGTTTGTGGTGGAAAGCGAGCAAAGTGTTTGTTATGATGGGAGAATGTTATCAGTTCTCACACATTAATGGGTTAAGCCTCTAATCGCTGTAAGATTGTATAGGGCAGTGTTAAATCACAGTACAACCCTATTTTGGTGAATTATGGAAGTAGGTTATGAAACCGTTAGTTAGAGGGAGGGGTTATAAACCACAAGAAAGCTAGGTTTTATAGGCATAATTTGAAGGACCTTACTAAATAATACATTCATGTGCCTTGATTTATAATATTAATAATTTAGATGATTGGAGAGGATCTGGAAAGGAGGCTTGGATGGTTGCTCAGTCATCTCAGAATAGTGTGAAAATAGAGGAGGAGATTTGTGAAAAAATATTTTTTTATTTGAAGGCCGAGGAGAGGTCATGTCGTTAAATGATAGCTTAGTGACTCATGGCGAACTAGTAAAAGACATCTACCCAACCAACTGTGACCCAATGCATATTATATGGAGAATGAAATAGATGTTTTTTGTACCAATAACACAGGTTTGATGATGATTGGTGGTTTTAAAATGGAGGGTTGGTTGGTTTGATAAAAAACATTACACCTTGAAAACCAAATGTTATCACTTCATAATTTTAACCTCATTAACATTGTTATGAAATGATCTTAGCCAATTCCTTATTCAGTTATGGCCATAAACTTGTGAGGTCACAGTCACATCAGCTATTTACCACCAAATCAAATGTGTGCTTCTTTGAGGCCAAGTGGATGCTTTTGCTAAATTTAAACAAATTTCTTCTGGCGATCTTGTTATATTTCATTCATGAGAATGGAACGGATGTAAGGCTGGATGTACGGACAACTTGTACCCATAATGCATCATAAAAGAACACACTGTAGCAATTAAAGTGCAGAAGTACTAAGTGCTTGTGTAAGCCTATTTAGCATTAGAGTGCAGTGGCTTGGAACAAACTATAGCTACTAGCGGTTTGATTTGCACTTTGGCACACTAA